>NC_137972.1:11187026-11307026 GCF_963924665.1 Micromys minutus | reverse complement strand
ACTTAATATATTGATCTCTTACTCATCTGTTGTACTAAAAATACCCAAATCTCATTGGCTATAAAGACATAGTCTTTGCCTAATCATATTTTTAATAAGAATTTTCAGTTCCTGTAAACATACACAAAAGTATTTTGTAAGTATTACACTGATACACAACAAGTATAATCCACCAGAATAATAGATGTTATTGATCAAAGATCAAAATTAGAGGTTAAACAGATAGGATTATTGTAGAAACCACTGAAATGCAAATGATCATTAAAGAATGCCTTTAAAAATGTTATGCCAGTACGTTAGAAAATCAAGAAGAAATGCAGAAAATTCTAGACCAAGATAATCAATAAACATTGAACCAACTTATACAAACCCTAAATAAGTCAATAATAAATAATGATATTGAAGTTGAAATAAAAACCTTCCAACAAACAAAACCTGTGGACTACGTGATCTCACAGGTCTATTGGTCTAGACTTTCAAAGAAGAACTGACGATAATATTCCCCAAACCATTCCGTGAAGTAAGATACTTCCAAACTCAGTCTGCAAAGCCCATATTACCTAATGTCTAAAAGCAATAAGGATGTAACAGTAAGGAAAAGAAACAGAAGAGCAGTCTAGTATCCTTGATAAACACAGACACGAAAAAGATCATAACTAAAGCACTCACAAATTGAACTTGTTAAAGCATATTAAAAAGCATCACATATCATGAATATGAAAGTTGGGTTTCACTGTAGGGTTGGGAGGCTAGGGAAACATTCACAGACCAAAGAACATAATACATAGCTCAGGCGCAGAGTCAAGGGTGGAGACCATACAGTCATCTCAGGAGATGGAGAATGAGTTTATTATGGTAACAAAGGCACCTGCTGCAGAAGGGTGGCTGTTTCACATAACGAGGAGGTTCAGGAGTACTCGGGACTGAGATGGGAACCTGAAGTTAGGATAGGTGAGAGGGAAGGATGGGAGAAGGAAGCTGGGAGGACAGTGGGACTGAAACTTGATACATTCATGTATTAAACTGTCCCAGAGATGCCCTAAGCATCACAATGGATTTATTGATAGTCATGGTTAGTTAATACACACAAATAATTCTTTCATGTCCACGCTTCTAAAGAGAGACATTGAACTGAGGCTGGCTTACAGTTTAGTCCAGTGTTACCAATGGAAGGAAGCAGGCAGACATGGTGTTGGAGAGAAGCTGAGAGTTCTGCATCCCAACTAATAGGGAGCAGAAAGAGAGAGTGACACTGGGCCTAGCTTGAGTTTCTGAGTTTTTGAAACCCCGAAGCCCGCCCCCACAGTGACACACTTCCTCCTCCAAGGCCACACCTCTTAATAGTGCCACTCCCAATGAGCCTATGAGGGCATTTATTTTCAAACCAGCATATGTGTGTGTGTGTGTGTTTGTGTGTGTGTGTGTGTGTGTGTGTTAGTCTAATATATATATTTAATGTTGACATACACAATTAATATGCTTTAATAATTATACTAAGACAACCAATGTTTCTTACTTCTTTTGGAGCCACATATAGTTTTTCCACATAGCTTTATAAAGTAGATGTGAGCCTAGCATGGTGGCACACACCTTTATTCCCAGCACTCATGAGGCGGAATCAGGAGGATCCCATGAGGTCTAGGCCAGTCTGGTTGACGGCAAATTTGCTGCCAGCTAGGGTTAGCAAGTGAGACACTTGTCTAAAAATAAGGTAAAATCAGCTTAATTAACAGAGCACAAAATTATTCTATTCAAGCATACAAGTTGATAAAGTACCAATGTTTTTAATATATCCCCAGTTGTGTAATATCCACACAATCTAATCTTATTTTCATCATCTGCAAAGAAGCTTCATACCCAATTATCAGTCAGTCCTCATCCCAATCCCACTCCCTGTCATCCCAGGCAACTGTTAAACCCTCTGCCTCTGCTCTGCCTTCTCTGAACATCCCACTTATATGCTGTCGTAGAGCATGTGGCCTTTGTGACTGGTTTGCTTCTCTGAGCAGTCTGTTTTCAGGACTCATTCCTGCTACAGCATGCATTGATATTTATTGCTTTATATGCTGAGCAACATTCTGTTCTGTAGGTGTGCGGTTTTGTTTACTTACTGATAGACATTTTCAACTTCCAGATGATTGTAAACATTGCTTCTCTAAACATATGTACAGAGCATTCTGTGTCGATATGCTATTTCTTTATACTGCTTTCGTGTTTATGTCTGTGTGTAGAGAGGAAGGAAGGACAAAAGATGAGGGGGGGAAAAGAGAGCAAGAGAGAATGAGAGACTACTTTGGACACACGCAACATTTTTAGGAACTGTCAAATTGTTTCCCAGAGTAGCTCCATGTTTTACATTCCTCTCCGCATCCAGAGCCCAGTTTTTCCACACCCTTGTTTGCATTATGTATGGATATTTTCATGATACGTATCAAAGTGAATGTGTGTTATAATGTATTCATTTGCTTTGTTCCCAACGGTTAATGATGTATATTGTTTTATGTACTTACTGTTCCTTCACTATGGACAAGAATCTATTTAAATTCTTTGACAGTTTTAACTAAGTTATTCAACTTTACTGGGTATGAAGTAGGTTCATTGATTATAAATATACATCCTTAAGATTTCATTCAGATGTATTTTATCTTAGTCTATGAGTCTCACTTTTCTTCCTTCTTTCCTCCTTCCCTCCCCTCTTCCTTTCTCTCTTTGTGCTCTTCTGACAAGGTCTTTTATAGCCACAACCCAGGCTAATCTCAAACCTGATACATAGTCAGGGAAACTTAGCCAGCTCTCAAGCCTCCTGCTCCCAGCCTTTGAGGGTTGGGATGAAGGGGATGTATACCCAGCTCTTCTTTTTTTGAAATAATGTCCTTTGATCATTGTCTTAATTTTTGCAAAATGACTTTTGTCCTTTATTATCTGGAACTCATCTCATATATTAGGAAACACAATTAAGTTCAGGTCCTAACTCCGAGGTTTTCTTCTTGGGGTTTATATTTAAGCCTATGGGCAATTTTGAGTAAAATTTTGAATAACTTTGAAGTGTGGGGCATAGCTCCCATTTTATTGATTTGCATGTGAACTGCCAGTTGTTAAGGAAACCACTTGGAGAGAATGTGCTCTCTCTACTGACATTTAATACCTCAGGGGATCATTGTTTTTAAATGTAGACAGTTGTTTCTGGACTATTCTGTTCAACTGAGCTACATGTTAGTCCCTATATGAGCATTCTATTATCTTGATTACTGTGTACAATGTTTAGGAATGAGTATATGACTCTCCCTTTTCTTCCTTCCTTTCAATACCATTTAGTTATCTGGCGACCACTGAGTTTCTGAATAAATTTTAGGATTGTACTGTGGATTTTGAAAGAAGATGGGTCACTGGGCTAAAGAGATGGCTCAGCAGTTAAAGGTGTAGACTATTCTTGCAAAGGACTTAACACCCAGGTCCTCAACACCCAGGTCAGACAGCTGTCTGCTTCTAATGCGCATGTGTTGGTCATTACTTCAGTGCTCATGTAGTCAATTTGCTTTCATTTCTTAGTCATCCATGGCTTCAAAGCCAGCCTGATGTTCATGACTGGAGTCTTCTCATATCTTTGCATGTATACAACCTTGACGTGATTGTACCTGACTACACACCCCGGAATATAGCAGTTTCCCAAACCTCTGTAGACCTTACACATGCCCAGCCATTGTCCTGTTTGTCTGTGGCATTAAACAATTAGAGGAGTGCCCTGTGGATAGGGCTTCTCCTGACGTTATCACTCATACCCCACACCAGCCTTCCAATGGTGATTTCGAGACTACAAAACTGGCATAGTGGCAGTTCTGTGTAGAAGGATGCTCTTTCTCTCTGTGGTTGGAATTGATGGCTTAGACCTTTAGAATTAACTAAAGTTCTGTAACAGGCTTTGAAGTATTTTTTTCATTAAAACACATGAACAAACTGCTGACTGTTTACAATGCTTGAATTTGTTCTAGTGTGATTGGACTTTGTTCAGCTCTGTAGTAGACCTAAAAGCTAGCAGACATGCAACCACGGTGGCTGTTAAAAAAGGTCAGCCTCAAAGATTCTAGAGGAAAAGACTCTCCCTCTGTGTGTCACTGTCAATGTGTCACATAAGCATTGAGAAGAACTTGATTCCAAGTGAGGTAACCCAGTCATAAAGAACACACATGGTATGCACTCACTGATAAGCACATACTAGCCCCAGAAAGCTCTGAATACCCAAGAAACAATTCACAGACCTTATGAAGCTCAAAAAGAAGGAAGGCCAGAATGAGGATGCCTCAGTCCTTCTTAGAAGGGAGAACGAAACACTCACAGGTGAAAATACAAGGTCAAATAGAGGAGCAGGGATTGAGGAAAAGATCATTCAGAGGCTGCCTCACCTTGGGATCCACCCCATGTGCATCTACCAAACCCAAGCACTACTGCTGATGCCAAGAAGTACTTACTGGCAGGAACCAGATATGGATGCCTCCTCAAGGGCTCTGCCAGAGTCATACAGATACAGCTGAGCATGCTTGCAGCTAACCATCGGACTGAACATGGGGACCCCAATGAAGGTCCTAGAGAAAGGACTGAAGGAGCTAAAAGGGTTTGCAACCCCATAGGAAGAACAACATTCTCAACCAAACCTTTCATAACTCCCATGGACTGAAACATCAACCGTTGAGCTTACATGGAAAGACCCATGGCTCTAGTTGCATGGGTAGCAGAAGTTATCAGTGTCTGGCATCATGTGAGAAGAGGCCTTTAGTCCAGGAATGGTGCATTTTAGAGAGGGTGTTTGGGAGAGAGTGCACCTTCCTGGAGACAAGTGGAGGGAGAGGGGAGATGGCAGTGGAACGGGGAGGGAATAACATTTGAAATGTAAATACAGAGTGTATCTAATTTAAAGAAGAAGAACTTGATTCCACTGTGAAGCTAGTGTTGAGAATGGATCTGCCTTCTCTGAGGATGGACACGTTCTTGCTCACTTCACGCATTCTCCTAACTGAGACATGCCGCCTCCAATCCCACTGAAAGCCACACCCCTGATTTTCCTGCAATATCTGCTGTTTTATATTTATTTGACTCACTGATAGAAGTGTGAGCACTAAAACCAGGTCACAGACCAATGGAACTGACATACTGTGCAAGGTACGACAAATAGTCAATGTGTAGCCTGGGAAAGCATCCACTACAACGCTCCCCTTTTCTCTTGACTTCATACTTGTAATTTTTTAAATTTGAACGTAAACTCTTACTAACTGAATCACGCACACACACACACACACACACACACACCATTTAAGCCTAAATTCCACCTATAGTAGGAAAATAAAGAAAATAAGACATACCACGAGGACCAAACCACAGTGATAAATTAAACGACTGTATGAAAGAGGGACTTTATCATCTGTGAGCCTCCAAGAGTTTTATCCAGGCCACGGAGCAGATACATCCTCCAAAGTGCTCAACCTGTGTGTGCATCCAACAAAGGGGTCTCTGGGATTGTAAAAAGAAAGATGCGTTTATCTGAGAGGATTCTTTCAGCCACTACAACAATCATTTTCATGTCTAGAGTCATGCTTTAAAGAACCAGGCTGGGCTGGAGAGATGGCTCAATGGTATCATCAGCCCACTGCTCTAAGAGGACCAGAATTAATTCCCATCTCCCATGTCAGGCCTGGAACTCCAGTTCCAAAGGATCAGACAATCTGGACTGGCCTCCAGAGGCACTGCAATCACAGACACAAATACCAGTGCAGATACAAATACATCTAAGATTTAAAAACAAAAATAATCCTTTAGAAAGCTCTGCTCAGTGTAGGGTAAGATGGCACTTTTTGTAATCTAACACTCTGGGGTTGGAAAGCCCAGATCAGGGGTTCCTGGCCATCCTCAGTTACATAGTCAGTTAGTGGTCTCGGTCTATGACCAGTGAGACCCGTTGCTTTTCGGTAGAGGGGCCACACAGCAATGGTGGCATTAGTATAACAGAGTAAATATTGCTCACTGTGTGGTTAAAAAAAAAAAGGAAAAGAGAAAGGGAGGAGAGAGGGAAGAACACGTTTCTCCAAAACCCTTTAAAACAATGACCCCAAAAGCCTTCCCCATGTTAAAGTCTCCATCTTCTCATAAGAGTGCATTACTGGGGATCAGGTGTTTGGGACACGCTCTCTGGGACAGTGAGTTGGAATTATAAATGACTACTTCATCTGACTACTGTCTGCCCAGTATGGAATTGCTTCCCTGTGCCCAGCAGTCAACGTCTCTTACTAGATAGTCAGGGTTTCTATTCCTGTACAAACATCACGACCAAGAAGCATGTTGGGGAGGAAAGGGTTAATTCAGCTTACACTTCCACATTGCTGTTCATCACCAAAGGAAGTCAGGACTGGAACTCAAGCAGGTCAGGAAGCAGGAGCTGATGCAGAAGCCACGGAGGGATGTTACTTACTGGCTTGCTTCCCCTGGCTTGCTCAGCCTGCTTTCTTATAGAACCCAGGTCTGCCAGCCCAGGGATGGCACCACCCACAATGGGCTGGACCCTCCCCCCTTGATCACTAGTTGAGAAAATGCCTTACAGCTGGATCTCATGGAGGCATTTTCTCAACTGAGGCTCCTTTCTCTGTGATAACTCCAGCTTGTGTCAAGTTGACACAAAACCAACCAGTGCACTAGATCTGTCTTATTTGGATATTAGAAGCAGAAACAAAATATAAAGAGGGCCAACAAGAGACAATGGATGCTGACGGATGCTTTGGGGGCAGGGCGAGTGTAGAATGAATGTGAGAGCTAGAAGGCCAGGATCGGTGGTCACGGTCCTCACAATGCCGACATCTGAGGACCAGGACCAACTTTCCGACTGCCCTCCAGTTAGTCCAGTACATTCTAAAGATGGCTCTTATGTAATCAGCCACAATGATTTGATGTCTCAAAAGTTGTTCAAAAGACCAAAAGGTCAAAGCCCAACGAAGCCCAAATCTCTTGCCGTTGACTAAATTGGGGTACAGAGATTCATTAAGACTCACTGCTGACAGGGTGAAGGGTCTGGACCCGATCCAAAGTCATCTTTTACCCACAAATGCTCCACCCGGAACATAGTTTTTTTTTTTTTTTTTTTTCTAAATTGACACCAAAACCTTTTAAAGTTCCTGGCTTATTCTCTCGAATATATTATCTTCCATATGTAGACTGCATTTTTTCCCCTCTCAAAAAATTTGTTAGGAAACATTTGCTGGCTGCCATGTAACATCCCAAAATACTGAGACATTAGGAGACATGTGTGAAAATGCCTGCAGGGTTTCTCATTCCGTTGCCATCACTGAAAGCCACCACAGTGATTCACCGTTTGTCACCGGCAAAGTCACCAACCAACAGAGAGAGCAAAACGGCACAGCAAAGATGTGGCATGTGTTGCAAAATGTCACAGCAGCTTATCCACCATGTACCCAGAATTCAAGAAGGGCCACTCAGCTTTTTATGGAGAACACAAAATAAGACTTCTTTTCCAGTTTGGATCCAGACCACTGGGGTCAGGGATCAGGACAAAGATCAACTAGAAGGCAGACGGGACTGACTTTAAAAGTTTGATAAGGTGCAGGCTGAGCCATGAGATTCACTCACCCGAACTGTTTATAGAAAAGCAATAGAAGACTAAAGAAAAACAGCTTTCTTTAAACCCGAGCTTTCTCTGAGCACTAAAAGTCACAGAATAGAAGGCAGCAGAACCCAGACAAACACAGAATCCCACTCTGCTAGAGACGGAGGCCTTGGAATTTTACTGTGGAAAGACGATATGTGAAATGGAAATCTGCAATGGTAAAACCGAAAGGAAAGGTGTGTCCTATTTGCAACAAAAAAGGGGTCCACCAGACACACCCAGTAGAGACTCTGGGAGTAGAGGCCTGTGTCATCTGCTGCCCCTGGGGAAGATCTGTTCTGGAGTGAGACAGGGCAGCAGAGGCCCTCAGTGGAAAGGGCTTGGGACTGGCAGTGGCTATTATGGGCCAAGGGCCCTGGCTTCTCTTCACAGGCTCAACAGCTAGAGCCCAGCTTCCTTTGGGCAGTAGCTCTGAGCTCTGTGGCCAAGAATGTTCAAAAGACACACCCACACTCATGAGACAGAACTAATAAATCATCCATGGGACCCTCTGACTGGATTCCCTGACCTGGAGACAGAAGTTGCACTGGGTGAAATTAACAAATAGGAGCCCTCCCCTCTCCCCTCCCAGGAACAAGCAGGGCTACTGAACATCCCTTACATGACTAATTGATTAAGAAACAAAACAATAGGGCTGGAGAGATGGCTCAGTGGTTAAGGGCACTGACTGTTCTTCCAGAGGTCCTGAGTTCAATTCCCAGTAACCACATGGTGACTCACAACCGTCTGTACTGAGATCCGATGCCTCTTCTGGTGTGTCCGGAGACAGCAACAGTGTATTAATATAATAAAGTAAATAAATTTTAATTTAAAAAAAGAAAACCAACAACAGCAACAAAACCCTGAGGCTCATCTGTTGGCTTGCTTCCTGGTTGCCCTGGTGTGTAGTTTCTCCTGGTTTTGACATATCTAGTACAGGACCCATGGAGCTCCCTGCTTCATGAATGGAAAGCAGACTTTCCCAAAATTCTTTCTTTAAACCAGAGAAAGACCACACAGCTAGGTTGCTCCTAGCTGTTGAGCTATTTCATACGCTCTCAATCTCGGTCCTTGCACGCATGAGCAGATGATTAATTAGTTGTGAGTCTTCTGAAGGCAAATTGTTTTCCAATCTCTTCCCCCTCCTCCAGCACTGAAATCTTTTTAGCTAGCAAGAAACCAAACACAGACACCAATACTTCTCAAGGCTATGCTCTGACCTCACCTCTGCTGACTCTAGTTTCCTTCAGAGCCAGCAAACAACATGGCAGCTCATGGCAAGCCTTCCGGGTACCCAGGACAGTAGAGGGCCCCCTGGGAGTCTGATGATGACTAAGTCATGTAGATTTCATCCAAGAACTCTACAGTCAAGGAAGAAAGAAAACCTTAGTAATCTAAACAAGAGATGCAGACTACTTTTATGAAATACCGTATTGGATTGCAGAGCTAGGCGACGTTAATTCTCTTGTTTGTATTCATGGAGGACTCACCCATCAAGGTTGCTGATGGCTGTGCTTTGCAGACTTAAGGAAGAATGGGTTATTGTTGACAAGTCACTGATGCTGGCTTAAAGTCCTGGCCTGTCACTTGCTAGTTGGGTAGCCTTGGATAGGATGCCTAACCTCTCTCAATTCTGTTTCTCTACTTGTATGTGCTGCAGGGGGATGAGGAGGTCAATATTATTCTTTCACAGACTGTTATGGTTGCTAATGATTATAATAAGTAAATTATCAGAACTATTTTTGGACATCCTAAGCATTCAGTAAGTGTGAAGCTTTATTATTACCCATGTTCAAACCTATTCTCCATCCATGTAAGGCCAAAGAAAATAACTGGACGGCAGTGGGGGGGGCACCACGTAAGAAACAAGGACAAAGAAGGTAAGATGTGAGGTCACATTACCTCCAGGTGAGATGTCCTCTGAGGTTACTGCCGCACATGACCTCAGGGCTTTGCTATTTACAGAGACCCTCTGGAAATTCATTTTCTGTTTCTTGAAGAACCAAAGTACAGTTTGTAACACAATTTTGTCTCAGAAAGGGGGGAAAACCTGCAACAGATTAAATTTTGATATGGCTTGAACGAGCCTTCTAAAATTCATGCTGAGATTTAACTCAATTGTAAGAAGAGAAGAGAGTGTGACGCTCTACTGGAATTGAGAGTGCAATTATTAAGGAGTAGCTGCAGTTATTAAGGAGTAGCTGCAGTTATTAAGGAGTAGCTGCAGTTATTAAGGAGTAGCTGCAATTATTAAGGAGTAGCTGCAGTTATTAAAAAGTAGCTGCAGTTTTTAAAGAGTAGCTTAGTTACCATAAGAGTTCAGACATTTTTGTTTCTTTCCAACTTACTTGCTCTTTTACAAGGTTATGACCTAGTAAGAATGTCTGTGCTCGAAGCCAGTACCATCCAAATAACCTGTCTTACTTATAATTTACCCCTTCTCTGGTGTTCTATCACAACGAAAGAAAACAGTCTAAGGAGTGTTTAAAAGGAATGATCGGGGATCATCAATAGGGTCACCAAAGCTTGAGAGCACACTCTGCTCTTGCAGACGTTTGGTTCCCACACCTACACCATTCCGGTTAAAACCACTCCTATCAGCTCCCCGGGCTCTTACTTCCTGGCCTCTATGGGCACCCACACCTACCCTTACCCAGACGTATCCAGATGTACATATAATTAAAAACAATGCAAACCTTTGGATTCCTGCTACAAGAACTCTTTATCCTTACCAAATAATTTCTCCTTAACCCTTAATTGTAAAGGTGCCTGGGGAGGAGAGTGGTCATAAAAAAGGTTTTAGAGGTCAAACAATTTGAGTTTAGACTCACACCCAGCATCATGAGGCAAATGTCTTATATTTTTTAGAGTCTACATTTAAAACCACAAATGTAGCAAGAGTTCTAGGAGAGAGAAGGAATTACAATTTTGCCTTCTGGTCTCCATCTGCGCCCAGAGATGGAATGTCCCATGGCCATCAGGAATCAAAACCTGCCTGCAGAGAGTTGATCTGCCAGGAGCACTCTCACTCCTAAGCCCACAGATGAGACCCCACCTTCTCTCCACTGACTGTCTTAAGAGAGACTCACCAGAAGCTCACAGGGTACAGGAATCACAGGGCTGCCTGGGACTGAACCGGCCAGAGCTGGGGCTATCCTAAAGCACTCTGGACCCAGAACCTGCCTGCAGAGAGCTGGTCTCAAAGGAGTGCTCTCACACCTAAGCCCAGAGGTAGAACCCCACTTTCATTCCACTGACAGTCCAAGGAGAGACCCACTGGGAGTGCATGAAGCATGGAAGCAATCCCCATCCAAATTCCAATTCAATTCTTTATACAGTTACAAAGAGCAATTCACAAATTCATTTGGAATAATGAAAAACCCAGGATAATGAAAACTATTCTCAACAATAAAAGGACTTCTTGGGGAATCACCATCCCTGACCTCAAGGTGTATTACAGATCAATCTTGATAAAAACTACATGGTACTTCTACAGAGACAGGCAGGTAGATCAATGGAATAGAATTGAAGACCTAGAAATGAGTCCATACACATATGGTCTCTTGATCTTTGACAAAAGAACTAAAAACATCCAGTAGGGGAAAAAAAGACAGCATTTTCAACAAATGGTGCTGGTTCAACTGGAGGTCAGGATGTAGAAGAATGCAAATCGATCCATTCTTATCTCCTTGTACAAAGCTCAAGTCCAAGTGTATCAAGGACCTTCACCTAAACCCCAATACACTAAAACTAATAGAAGAGAAAGTAAGAAAAGCCTTGAACACATGGGCACTGAGGAAAATTTCCTGAACAGAACACCAATGGCTTATGCTCTACGATCAAGAATCAACAAATGGGTCCTCATAGAATTGCAAAGTTTCTGTAAGGCAAAGGACGTTGTCATTAGGACAAAATGGGAACCAACAGAATTGAAAAAGATCTTTACCAATTCTACATCCAGTAGAGGGCTAATATCCAATATATAAAAGAACTCAAAAAGTTAGACTCCAGAGAATCAAATAACCCTATTTTAAAAAGTGGGGAACAGAGCTAAACAGAAAATTCTCCACTGAGGAATACTGAACAGCTAAGAAGCACCTAAATAAATGTTCAGCATCCTGAGTTATCAGGGAAATGCAAACCAAAACAACCCTGAGATTCTACCTCACACCAGTTAGAATAGCTAAGATGAAAAACTCAGGTGACAGCAGATGCTGGCGAGGATGTGAAGAAACAGGAACACTTCAAGCTGGTACAACCACACTAGGAATCAGTCTGACGGTTCTTCAGAAAATTGGAAATAGTACTAACTGAGGACCCAGCTATACCACTCCTGGGCATAAAGCCAAAAGATGCTCCAACATATAACAAGAACACATGCTCTACTACGTTCATAGGAGCCTTATTTATAATAGCCAGAAGCTGGAAAGAACCCAGGTGTTCTTCAGCAGAAAAATAGATACAGAAAATATAGTACATTTACACAATGGAGTGCTACTCAACTGCTAAAAACAATGACTTCACAAAATTCACAGGCAAATGGATGGAACTAGAAAATATCCTGAGTAAGGTAACCCAATCACAAAACAACAACAACAAAACATTCATGGTGTGCACTCACTGATAAGCGGATTAATGCTAGCCCCAAACTTCAGAATACCCAAGAAACAATTCACAGACCATATAAAGGAAGACCAAAATGTGGATGCTTCAGTTCTTTTTAGAAGGGAGAACAAAATAGGAGGAAACACAGGAACAAATAGTGGAACAGGGACTAAAGAAAAAAAGGTCATCGAGAGACTGCCTCACCTGAGGATCCACCCCGTATGCAGCCACCAAACCCAGTCACTATTGCTGATGCCAAGAAATGCTGACTTGCAGGAGCCTGATATGGATGCCTCCTCAGAGGCCCTGCCAAAGCCATACTGACACAGATGAGGATGCTTGCAGCTAACCATGGGACTGAGCACTGGGACCCCAGTGGAGAAGCTAGAGAAAGGACTGAAGGAGCTGAAAGAGTTTGCAACCCCATGGGAAGAACACTATCAACTAATCAAGCCCCCCACCCCAGAGTTTCCAGGGACTAGAACACCAACCAATGAGTACAATTGGAGAGACCCATGGCTCCAGCCACATATACAGCAGAAGCATTGTTTGGCATCAACAGAAGGAGAAACCTTTGGTCCTGTGAAAGCTCGTTTCCCCAGTGTAGGGGAAGTCCAGGGTGATGGGGCAAAAGTAGGTGGTTGGGAGAGGGAACATCTTCATAGAAGCAAGGGGAAGGAGAGGGGGATGGGAGGGGGAAGGGGATAATATTTGAAATGTAAATACATACAATATCCAATAAAAATATTTTAAAAATAAATTATTATTTCAACTGTATTCTCCATATTCGTGTTGATTTCAGAATGGCAGAAGGAACATCAGCTGCCTCTGTGACAACCGGATGAGTCCTGAAAATAGTATCCAACATTTATCACATTAAGGGTCACTGTCGCATTCTGTCCCAAACGTTATGAAAAGGCAGGATGGGAGAGAAGGTGATTTTTAAGGCCTAACCTCAGACACTTTTTTGAGACGTCGCAAAAACTAACCCATCAACACCCTCGTACACCTGGTATCGTTATAATCTCAAATCAATACTGAATTTAGGAGAACTTAAGTGGATCAAGACCTACCACGTACCAGAGTATAAAGAATATTAAATTTGATTTCTCAACTTAGTTTAGAACTTTAAAATTTATAGATGTGAAACTAAGCTAACTTTTAAAACCATTCTTATCATTTCATTCATATACTGGTGCACGTATACATACGTATGTGAAAAGTCCTTGGCAACCAAACATAGACATTTATCTCAGTTTCCACTGGAAAAAAAAATCAGCAGAGACATAAAATAAATGGCGCTCAATGCAGACTTTCTGCTTAGAAGGAATATTTCTCCTGGTGGTATGCACAGTGATCTGCCTGCAAAATGTTTTCTTTACTGTCCGTATTCTGAGATGTCAGGAAACCAGAACCAATTAGCATACATCTCCTCTTTAGGAAACAGGGCTTCTCCTGTTACATTACAGAGACAATTTTAGTGTATCTCTGATCAGAAAAGGCACCAGGTGCTTGAAAGAAGAGGGACCTTCTGACTCATTTTAAACTGCTGCGTTTGGGGTTTAACCTGCCGTGAACTCAGCTGGGATGAACGCCCAGCCTTACTTATTATCAGAGACAGGTATCTCTTCCCTGTCTCTGCAGAGTAGAAGGAGGAACCTGTAAGCAAACACTTGTTATTTTTGTAACACTTCAAAGAGGAAAAAAAATGTGTGCTGTGAATTCATGAAAAACCACCCAGTCACTCTTTCAGCCAGCATCACATGTCATATTAGAAGGCAACAGGGAAGACAATTGGAGAAGAGAGGAGGGGAGAAGAATTCGTTCATGTCCTTGAATCTGTCTCCTCATTCTTATTACAAGTCACCAAAGGGATATAAGAAAGAACTGATCAAATTTGTGTGCATTGATTTTAATACCATCCTTTTGAAATCTATCTATCTATCTATCTATCTATCTATCTATCTATCTATCTATCTATCTATCTATCTATCTATCTATTATCTGTCTGTCTGTCTGTCTTTTGGAGAGTGGAAGTTGAGGCAGGTCTTTCTTTGTCCCAAGGTGGTATTGATCTTGCTATGTGGCTGAGGATGACCTTGAACTTCTGATTGATTCTCTTGTCTCTACTTCCCCTGTGCTGGGATTACAGATTTACATCCAGGTGCTTTGTCTCATGCTGTGCTGGGGATGGGACTCAAGGCTTCCTGCGTGCCAGACAAGCACTCTACCAACTTAACGACATCTCTGGTCCTTCATATTTTTATAACGTGCACACAGTGTTACTACTGGAGGGACAAGTGGTAATTCTGAGTGCACAAGTGACCAATAGACTGAGCGTCTAGTGACAACAAGAAAGGAAGACATTTCTTTGCTTAAAACACTAATGTTTCGTGGAAGACGGTCTTGCTTCTGAAGTTGATGCTGCTTTTCTAAATTAGCTGATTTAAGAGAGAAAGGGAAATTATATCCAATAAAGAAATATTAAAGATTATGCTTCAAACCAGAATATCTGAATTTTTTTTAACCCTGCAAATCTTCCCAATGCATAGTATTCGATCATGACAGGCCTCATTTATCAAGAATGTAGAAACCTTGATTGTTATTACAAGCTATAAACCCAGGAATACAGTGTATTTGAAACGATGAATCTAATAGCATCCAATGGTAGCAAATCATACTGACAGAGGGCGTGTTCCCCAGACAGTCAGAGACGAATAATGAAAGATAAATATTGCAGAGTCTGCTTGTGGGTGGCAAAGTGATTGCTTTCGTACTTCATACACGGCCCTTGAGGGGGGGGGCTCTTTCAGAACCTCTCTGAAGTACTGAAGAGTCTTTAGATGGTATAATGTAACTTATCACCAGAGTAGGAGCAGGCAAAGAAAAGGACATTCCATTTTACAGTCACTTTCAAAATTTTACAGTAATTTTCAAAATAGCCTAATATAGTACTAGGAAGAAAATGAACAGCAAACCACCCCAGTGATTTGTCAAGCATAGACAAAGAAAGGATGGGGTAGATTACCTCCACATCCCTCCCCCACTTCTGATATCTTTCCCTGACATCAAAATCATGGGAAAGAGTGTGTGCCCACATCCCCTATTCCCCCAGTACCTATGAGGCTTATTAGTTTAAGACACTTAGCTCTTAAGAAAAGTGCCACAGTTTCCAGAATAGACATGAACTAGAGCCAGTCTTTCATGTTTCAACAACTAGAATACAGAATACAAACTACTTCATTTCTTTGTAAATGAAAGGCGTTCCTAAAACGTTGCTTGGGAATACCTCAACCTCAAATAAATTCCCCAGCAGACCATGTGGGCTGAGAGAGATTTGCATAATCTAAAAATTCATCATCCCTCCCCACTGATGCGCATATCTCTTTCATGTTTTTCGGACGGAGAGGCCAGGTCTATGGTAACTATGACAACACAGTTCTTTTGATTAATTTCCTGTCTATGTAATCCAGCCCTGGAAGACTCAACAAGGGGTTGGCCCTGCCTATAGGTGTTTACCCTCCAGAGGAAACAAATTACAAAGCGCTGTTTCCAGATAAACTATAACTCAAACACTGAATCACTGAGTTACGAGAAGGATTTCATCTTGGTGGCTTTTTCATATTTAAAGGTGTGCTGTGCCCACACACATACAAATAAAAAGTAAATCTTTAAACCACAAATGGGCTCCAGATATTTTTGTACTTAATTTTCTTGAGAAGAGCAAACAGTAACTGATCTTAGCATCTATCTAAGTAGATCTAAGCTCAGTTTAGACTCCCGGCCTGTAAAGATCTGTGATAATATATCACTAAACTTGGGGTAACTTCTCATGCATTAATAAAATGCAATGTAAACGGTACTTTGTTTTGTAGTGCATGGGTCTAAGGTGCACACAGTTCATTCACGGCACCAAGTTTAACATCCTTAAAGGGAAGAGGTGAACGTTTCCCCTGAGGGAATACACTCCTGAACTGTGAGCAGTCATCCGCCTCATAATAATCATCAGTGCCAATCTATAAGAAGCATCCTTTCCACCACCCCCCCCCAGGAACACTGCTGAAAGATCAGCCTGTGGAAATTTCCATGTATGGTGTTCCAGAAGCAATGACATTGCTTCTTGACTCATCCTGAATCCCTAAGCTCTGAAGTGTGGGTGAGAAGCAGGGTTGTCATTTTGATGTAAAGCGCTGCCCATGGGCTCAGATGTTTGAGAGTGGAGACATATCTGAAGGAAGTGATTCTCTTGGGATGGAGTAGGGGGATTCAGGACTTCAGTTGTCTGGCTCTATTTCCTGTCCTTACTCTGATTTCTGGTGCCCTGAGATAGAAGCCACTCATGTCTGTATTTTCTGACAGGATTGAATTCCTCCAGTCCATGAATCAGTGTCGGGTACAGTGGTGAGAGGAGCAACTGGTAGAATCTGTAGCTTCCCAGATAGGAAGGAGAGATGGAATTAATATGAATCTTGTCTTCCTCCTCCCTTCCCCTCTCCGTCCATCATGAACCTGCTCATATCTAGGAAAGAAGGCGACCAGGATCCACGTGGATGCTTGCCCTCATTGTGAGGTTGTTGCATAGTTCTACCGTGAGAGCAACAGTTAACATTATAATGTGGTTGGGAGAATATCAATAGCCACTCTCTACTTTAAAGAGTCATTCGTCATTTCTTTTCTTTGCCCAGGGTAATAAGAGACCTCAATGGTCACTGGATGGGAACAGCCAATTCATACCTCTGTCTCCACCCAATACAGCACCATTTTCTGTCCCACACAGTATTGAGACTTTCTAAAAACTCTGAGAACATATTAGTGTATTGGTTTGACAGACAGAGAAGACTGGTTTACTGCTCCACCAGTAATAATGAAGATTCATTTCCTGAAGCTACAAGTTAGTTAGTCTTGTCTGTTTTGAAGACTTGTAGGGATGGCTCATTCAGCATTTGGGAAACACTGTGATCTGCTCTTATTCTCAGAAGTGATGAGGGAGTCGGGTAATGAATAAAAGGTTTGGTTGTGGAGTTACAAGCATACGTTTAGCTCCTGTGGGCAAGAACCTAAGACAGTCACCCTAAGCAATGAATGGATCCTCACCTTAGCTTAAGTCGGATTCACTAGGACACTATCGATACATGCTGAGCCCAATCTAGGGGACAATGTAAGATGCTGGGTTCGACTTTCAGCTGATTCCTCCATGTGTGAGCACTCAGAGAGCAGAAGCTCTCTGGCAAGGTAGAAATTCTGTTCAGTTTTGTGAACTAAATTTTGCACCCTCAGGACACAAACAAAGGCCTTTCTATCAGAGATTACTGGCACTTGAGATATCTTTCTATTTCTTTATTATTTTCTCCCGACCCTCACTCTCTGCCTCCCTCCCATCTTCCCATCTCTGCCTTTTCAAACCTAGTTTTCAGCACCTTCCTTTTCTGACACCTGCTAGTCTCCCACATAGACACACTGTTTGTCGGAGCAAGATACCCTCATTAGTAAATTCACGGGAAGAACTATTTGAGTGTCTGCTTGGTTCTTTGTACTGTGCTTCCTACGGTTCTAGAGGGCAAGACGAAAATCACTGGATAGATAACACTCTAGCCAACTAATCTGTGGAAGGAAGAGCCGCTATGATTAGAAGGAAAACCATCTAAAATCGCGGCCGTGTGGAAGAGAGCATGAACAGACCACCCGTGCAACACTGAGGGGTGTGGGGGACACAGGGAAGAGCTTTGGTAGTTACCATTCTAGGCAACACCTTAAGCATTAACCCCCATACGTTGAGTCATTGGGACAAGCCTCACTCTAACCGAACACTTCATGGGAGTTTTTTTTTTGGGGGGGGGTTGTTTGTTTGTTTTTGTTTGTTTGTTTGTTTGTTTCCTGGCAAACATGAAATGAGTGACATTATTTTGAATTTTTTTTTTTTTATGAGAGAAATGAGACCCTGGGAGGCAGGCAGCAGAGTGGAAGTTTGCTAAGATCTGACCCCAGAGAACAGGCATTTCTGCTCCTTGATGTTGCCTCCCTTTAAGAAAATGAGATTTCTAGACAGATACCAAATGCAACTGCTGGCTGTGTAATGGTTTGTAATAGCAGCAGGAGCTTCGAGCCCTTCCTCCTCATGAATACCTCCTTTGTTGTGACTTCCTGTCATCCCTAGTTCCGCCCCTCACAGCAGCCTTGGGTGTGGTTCTCAGGTAATTGCAAGGTCCCCCCAGAAGCCTGAGACTCAACAGACAAAGGTTTTTAGTATAGGTGGGGAAGCAGGAGAAGCTTGTCCTTAATGCAGAGTAGCAGGCTCCTAGGGACCTCCCACCAAAGTAAGAAATGCATTTGGGGACAAAAATCTCCCCAGCTGAGTGGAAGCAACTGCACTGTCTTTGAGCAGTGACTGAAGGTCACAGAAGAAAGTTTTGTTCCAGGTAAAAATACTGTCTTTAAGCTCTTTCCACATTATCAGGATATGGCCTTTGTTATGACAACTAAGAAATTACTTGCATAATGACAACACCGGGAAGCTAAAGAGTTTTTGTTTTCCTTATTCGGAATTAGGTACAGTTTGTAGAATCTGGACATGGGGGGATCATATGTTCAAGTTAAAGGTTAATCTTATGGGTAACGGTCACACGATTACATATTGAATTCTAAAGTTTCTAATTTCATTTCCTTCTCCGACTTCCTTCTCTGAGGAGATTAGAAGGAAGAACTAGAAGAAACCAGTCGATGCTGACCTAATGCATTAGGGAATCCAGCTTTGAGTAAGAAAGATGAGCAAAAAAATACAAAGACAAAAGGCATGGTCTAAGCACATCATAGACTGTTCTCTGCATACCCCTATGAAACCCAGTACTGTGTACAGCAATGGTGTGTGCACACCTTGAAACCAGCACTTGGGGCAGAGGCAGGCAGATTTCTGTGAGTTCAAGTCCAGCGCGGTCTACAGAGTAAGTTCCAGGTCAGCAGGGGCTGCACAGAATGGTACCCTATTAAAAACAAAGGAAAATGTGTATGTGTGTGTGTGTGTGTGTGTTTGTACACACAAACTGTATTTGTCTGTATATATGTCTGTTTGTGTGTGTGTATGTGTGTGTCTCTGTGTGTGTGTGCATGTATGTGCATGTGTATTTGTGTGTGTCAATGAATAGATGGAGGAGTAAAAGCAGAAGGAAAGGGCAAAGAGAAAACTGCTTAATTCAGAAGAAGTGAGCACAGCAGAGACATCGAGAAGCTGCTCCTCCACCGCCATATGGGGCAAATGACATATAACAGGCCCTGCTCTTAATAAAAATACGCTGCCAAAGTACCGGGCCATGCAGAAAATAACAAAGCATTTAATTACACAGGGACAGTTGCAGCACTGGGGATTTCCCAGAGATTAATGGAGCAGCTGGGACAAGTGGATGGCCCTGGGGACAGTCAAAAGATTCCCAGCCAACACATAATACCCAGGAAAGGCTCCTTGTTAACTTCGCAGTGGAGCAGAAAATGGACGCGGGTTTGGACACTGGCTCTGGCGTCCTCTTTTTCTTCCCATTAGGAAAACATTATCATGGAGAAAGAGATTGGTTTCAATTAAGATCCCCACGGAGATAGTTAGACTGTCTGGGTCAGCTCTCACTAGTCCAGTCTCAACCCTGGAGGACTTTTCCACTATCCGAGGCCAACTTGGGAGCTGGGACCAGCATCACTTTTTGAAGAGAGGAGAGGTAAAAACAGACTGTTAAAAACTGACCTTTGAGGGGTGATGGGGCCAGCTCTCCAGACAACAAATAGGATCAGGCACAGCATGGAACAGTAGGTGAAAGGCATTCCTCCTGGGGGAGAGCTCAAGTAAACAGAGTCCCCAAACAAAAGCAGATGCTGGCTGCACCCACACAACTACAGCCAGCACAGACCAAGTGGCACTCACCGGAAGCCAGCAGGTTTGCCAGGTCCAAGGTCGAAAAGCTCTCTCTAAGCTGCACTTAGACCTTGAAGTCTGAAGTCTGAGTCAGGCATGTATGCAAATGAAGTGAATGAATATTCATGAATCTTGACCATTTGACTAATTCTTCTACGGAAAAACTGAGCACACTGATGCTTTCTATTGAGTTGTGTGAAGTGAATTCCTCAGAAGTGAATCTTAAGTTCAGTTTTTAAAGACTGCATGCATAGTGATCTCCTCGTTGTCACGAGATACATAAATAGCAGTTTAATGAGGACCTGGAGACTAAGAACGGAGACCATTATGCTGGGTTATCTAGTACCAGAGCCAGAACTAGACTTGGTCCCTAAACAGGAAATATTTGAAGGATGAACAGTAAATATTCAAGTAGATGGGTCGTGTCCTTCTCTAAGGTCACACATTTAGTTAGTGGTCAGATACAGAATAACCTCCTGCTACACCTACCTTACCCAGTGATCACAGATTTCTGCCAATATTCATGGCTTCTCGGTACAGAGATATGCACATTTTATTAGATTGGGCTTTGGGAAAACAAGAGAGTTCACTTGGCAAGAGATCCAAGCTTTGGTAACCACTGTAACCTAGAGATCATCACAGGGTCTCTACAGCTATATCCGTGGAATTACACAAAAACATACCGCTTCCTAATCTTGACTTTCCTTCCATCTATGGGCATGCCGAGATACAGACAGTATAAAGTACATATCGCCGAAAAGGGGTGACTTTTGGGAACCGGTCCCTGCTGGCTGCTCCTCTGGGCATTTCCTTCATCTTTGATCAGGAGCTTGACCCACAGGTGGAGACAATTCACACGATCCACGTGAATATAAGAGCATTGTTGACACCGAATGGGTTAGCATACCGAGTGCTTGTATCAAAGGCATATGGAAGCTGTACTTTCATATAGGAATGAGAAGCAAATCCCTGCTTCTTCTAAAGGGCAGTTCTAACTAAAGTTATAGAGCATAAAGACATCTTTCTGGAACCAAAGGAGGGATCTACTGTGTCTCTTATCACTTTGTTTACTCCATTGGTGAAGAGAATGTTCCAGGCCGCCATATCCTCACAGAGAAAGGAGAGATACTATCATTCAAAAAGAACAGATACTCCATGTGTATCTGAATTCCATCAGGACCCGCTGGGACTCGAGAATCATTATGAGTTTATTGCATATGGTGGCTCACCCCTGCAAACACAGCCTACATTCAGAAGTTGCAGGAATACTATCAGATGCAAGCCATGTCACTCACCCTCCTGCTTAGCATATTCTGTGGCCTTGCATTCTGTTTTAGGAAGAACCACAGGACAGTCTATAGATCTGCATTGTCTAAAGAGTCTCTCTCCTACCTCTTCCATTTTCTCTACTCCACCCTGGTGCACAGATGACCATCCCCTTTGCAGATACACAACCTCTACACTTGGGATTCCCTTTGCTTGTGGAAACTGTTAACCATCTAACTCATTTGCTCTCTTAAGACATTGCAGTTAAGGGCCTTGTTGCCACTGAAACATTTTCAGACCACTTTGTTCAAACTTGTAAATGTCCACGCTCTATCTCCAGTCCCATCCTCTTTATTACAGACATCCCTCCTAAAACACTGTGTGCTGTAGCTGTTAACTTTCTGCACCATATATCTCCATTTTACAAGACAAATTCCACTGAGTTCAACCAGCTTGCTCATTGCTGTGTCTCCAGAGCCCCAGGCAGAGACTGGCTTAGAGCAAGTGACAATTAAGTATTAGGCAGATAAAGCATCTCATGGCTGGAGGATTAGAAAAGGGTCCTCTGGGGGATGGATTCACTGAAAATAAAGGCCAAAAATAGTTGTGGGTTTTTCTTTTGTTGTTGTTTTGTTTCATTTTGTTTAAGCCAAAGGAGTTTCTTAATACATCTGTCCTCATCAATTCCTGGAAAAGTCCAAAAGTGAACAGCTTCTGGTTATCATCCACATCAGCCAAAACCTTGTCCTTGATACCAGGGAGGCTCATGAGAGACGTGTGTGTGAATTCTTAGACTTTGCACATTTCCATACATGCTGTCTTCAAATTTTCCTATCCATTTCCTAGTGTGAACTCAAGGTAGATCACTCTTCTCAGTTGTGTGAGAATTGGAGAGATTCAGAGGTTTGGCTAGAGGTTAAGGAGGGGTTCATGAAACACAAAATTAAGGGGTGATGAGGGTTTGTACAAAACCTCCAAGCACCATAGGTCCATAGGGGACTTGGCAAAGCTTAGAGGAGGATATAGAAGGCCAGTGTGGGACTATAATGGGCTGGTATAGTTTAGGCAGCAAGAAAATCTGAAATAGTCCGTCACCTAGGAGCAAATGTCCTGCTTTCTCACCATCACTCTGGGGTTGCTCCAGGGTGGTAAGGGTGTCTCCTAATGTGTAAGTCAGCCAGGTCTGATAAACAGACCCAACGAGAGATTTCCATATTTGGAATTTCCAGACTAGGTAGCTGGAAATGTAGAGGGTAGTGGAAGCCAAAGGGAAGGGCTGTCAGGTTAAGCCTCTGATGGTTCAAAGAGAGAGATGGGGCACACAGAAGAGAGAGAAAGAGTGCTCAAGAATGTCTCTTTCTGCGGCTACATAACTGTCACCAACTCAGTGGCTTAGCACAACACACTTTGTTACCCCAGGGTTTCTGGTTTTTTTTGGTGTAGCCTGGGCTAATCTCGACTGCACTATGTAGCCAAGGCTGTTCACAAACTCCTAATCCTCCTGCTTCCACTACCAAGTGCTAGGATAACAGGTACATACCACCAGATCAAGCATCTGGGTTTCTGCAAATCAGGGGTCCATGGCTCTGAGCAGCCTACGCATCTGCAGGACACAGTGTCGTCTCAGTGGGGACTTGGCTTGGGCAAGATTTGCTTCCAAACTTCTTCACATGGTTAGTAGAACTCACTGCCTCCACGTGACTTTGTAGGTTTAAGGTTTCTTAGTGGTGGTCATCCGTGGCCACTTGCAGAGCTAAGACTTTACTCATAATCCCTTGCCATGCAAGACCCCTTTAAATACAGCAGAAACTTCAGAGATGGCAGGAAAGGTCTTTCCCACATGGTCAGCTAAGACAGCACTTTTATATAGTGTAATTTAATTATACAAGTGCCACTCAGCCATCCTGTCATTTTCTACTGGTTAGAAGCAAATTACAGATTCTACTTGAACTCAGAGACGGAGGACATGACGGAGGGGCTAAGTTAGGGTATGTCAGACACACCTACACACAGTCACATGGATCTCCAGAGAGCCACAGACCAGTCGCAGGCCCCTGGCACCTGCAAGGTTTGGGTGTACATATAGATTATGTGACTTCCAGAGTCTAGATGTGGAGAAGTGTGTTCTAAACATCAAATCTCCCCTTCCGTGTCTCTCTGCATATCAGACACTGGCTCCATTGATGGTTTACCCAAAGCTCCTCCAATCTGCCCCCAAGAGTTTCAAATCCTTATTAGGATGCCAAGGCTATGATGCTGTTTACTAAGACTGTTGCTGTTAGGGGAAGGATGAAGAGAGTGGAGGGCATATGGCCCATGGAGGTGCGGCGAGGCCTGGGGGCAAGGGAGATGCCTCTGGGGGGTCCATGTTGGGAACAGGTCATTGGAGAGTTAAGAGGGTGGTAGAGGCGGGGGGGGGGGGGGGGGAGAGTAGAGGCCGGCCATGAGCATGTGGGAGAGAGGGGGAAGGGAAAGGGAAGTGGAGGGGTAGGGGTGGGAGAGCAAGGCTGCAAGAGCACAAGAGCAAGAGAGGAGGTCAAGCAGCTCCTTTTATAGTGTCAGGTCTCTGGGGCAGAGCATACCTGGCCACTGCTGGGTAACTGAGGAGTGGGGTATACCTGGCTGTTGCTAGGTAACTGAGGGGTGGGATTTACAGAATCCCAACAGTTGCAATGGTCCTCTCCTTGGTTCCCTCTTCCTCTGCCCATGTAATCTACTTCTCTCCTAGAAAAGCCAGGGGTCTTGGATTTTGATACAAACGTAAATTTGTTTTAATTAAACTTCCTAATTCAAGATCTCTCTCTCTCTCTCTCTCTCTCTCTCTCTCTCTCTCTGTGTGTGTGTGTGTGTGTGTGTGTGTGTGTATGCGCGAGTGTTCATGTTGTGCCTATGAGTAGATGTGCCCGCACACTTACATGTC
The DNA here is from genome assembly GCF_963924665.1 of Micromys minutus. Lineage (NCBI taxonomy): Eukaryota > Metazoa > Chordata > Mammalia > Rodentia > Muridae > Micromys > Micromys minutus. The sequence goes on along the minus strand of NC_137972.1, from coordinate 11,282,699 downwards.
GCATGTGCAGGACAGAGGTCAACATCAGGTTTCTTCTCAATTGCTTCTCTAACTTGCTAATTTAAGACAGGGTCCCCCACTGAACCCGGAGCTCACCAAACTGGGCTGTCTAGGAGGAGCTTTTCTGTGTCCACCTCCTCAGCAGCGGGAGTGCTGCCAGGCTCCATTCAGCTCTGGTAGGCATCGGCTTGTGTGGCAAGCCCTCTCCAGCAGAGCCGTCTCCCCAGGCTCCTGATCTGGGCTCCCTATGAGTTTGGCCATCACATTTCAGTTAAACCACGGACTCTTTGGTGGAATGCTTACCTTTCTAGCTTCATCTGTCCTCCCTCCCACTGACCTCCGTATTCTAAACATGTTGGCTTCACTTTCCCAGCCCCATAGCCCTAATGTTCATCTGTGTTACATCATTTCCTGTGCCTCACACACATTCTGACCCCACCTACCCTCTTTCTCCAGTCACCCCCCCCCCATCTTGGCTAATGCATAAATAATCATTTTCAACTGGGTGGTCTCTGTCTGGTCCACTGAGCCTTCCTTAGCTTCTGTGTTTTCACATGAGCCCATACACCTCCCTCATCCGGGTACAGATAGCTTTGTGACTATCTGCCTCACTTGTGAGCTCTTAACTCCAAAGGCTGCCAGAGAGCCATGGATCTGACTGCGGAGAGGCTGCTGAACGGACATACAGATGCCCAGTGACACTAGACGCAGTGACTGTGGCACCGACCTGGGTGTTGTGTGGACACTTATTTCTCAACGTTGAAAAGCGTAGAGAGATTATATCAACCTACGGCAACTCAGAGACCATTCTAGACTTAGGAGAGATCTATAGAAACAAGGTCAGAGAGCCACCTATGTGTCCCCAGGATTCACGCATGCCAACCTCTCATCACCGAATTTTATCAAAAGTAAGAAATTGACATGGCAATAGTACCGTATAACAAATTTCTTTTCCAATAGCACCTCCTCACACACTTCCTTTTTGACGTCACAAGATATTCGCCATAGTTCCATTTCGTGTAGCAAGCCTATAAGCAACCAATTCTGTGGTCTCCTAGTTCCTCTAAACACTTTTTTGAGATTATAATATAATTACTTCATTTCTCCTTTCCTCCATCCAAAGCCCCCTTGTAAGTAAAAGATGACGGGGCAACAATAAGATGACGGGGCACCAATGTTGTGAAAGGATAACGATCCGAGTCACAGCACCAATGTTAGGGGAAGGATGAAGAGAGTGGGGGGCATATGGCCCATGGAGGTGCGGCGAGGCCTGAGGGCAAGGGAGATGCCTCTGAGGGGTCCATGTTGGGAATCCCTTCCCTGAGGGACCAGCCACACAACAGTATAGTACGGAATAGAGTTTATTCAGGTCATGGGAGAGTTAAGAGGGTGGTAGAGGCAGAGAGAGAGAGAAGAAGAGGAGTAGAGACCGGCCATGAGCACGTGGGAGAGAGGGGGGAAGGGAAATGGGAGAGCAAGGCTGCAAGAGCACAAGGGCAGGAGAGGCCAAGAGAGAGAGGAGGGGTCAAGCAGCTCCTTTTATAGTGTCAGGTCACTGGGGCGGAGCATACCTGGCCACTGCTGGGTAATTGAGGGGTGGGGTATACCTGGCTGTTGCTAGGTAACTGAGGGGTGGGGTTTACAGAATCCCAACACCCCTACCTACTTCTCTGTGCACTTTCAAATGCAGAGACTTTTTCTCATTGACTGTTGTCACATACATATGTGTACTATACATACATCTTCATACATGCAACCTGTTCAGTCTGTGTAATGTTACCTGTGCGTATGTTTTCAGGGCTGACAATTTGGTTGGTACTGAATAACCAGTTGGGGTGCTCTTCCCTGGGGAAGACCTTAGGAGACTGCCTCTGAAGACCATGATCATTTTAACCACATCCCCATTCCTAGGCTCCTCACAAAGAAAAAACAAAGCGGGGGGGGGGGTCCTATGACCTAATAATAACAGGCACATAATACAGCCTGCTGTGTGCTGAGCTTTAAGCTGAGAGATGTAGCCCTGATCGTTTGGCATTTTGGCTCTGTCTGGTTTGCATGAGAACACTACTCTGTCAATAAGGAGAGAGAGACTACTGTTTTGCTAGCTGTTTTCTTCTGTCTCTAAATTTGGGTACTAGCAAATGCTTCCAGTTACTATCACCATAAGCCAAGCACACCAGTGGAAGGTGTGTGTGTGTGTGTGTGTGTGTGTGTGTGTGTGTTTCTTCTCAGTCTCTGTTTTCCCACCCCTCCCCCGAAAAAGGATTTGAATCTGAGACTTGTCTGCATGAGGAAGAAACCCAGTAAAAAGCCAGTACCCTCAGAGCAATCAAAACAATGAGTCAGGGGCTTTAGCAGATTCCCAGTGGGGAGAACCTGCAGGGGATTATGCTAAATTTCATGGGGGCGGGGGGGGGGGGGGGAGCTAGAGAGGAGAAGGCTGGCTTCTGCAGGACGTCAAGGCTTGCTCGACACACTTTCACAGGCTGCAGGCAGAACTCTCACTAACAAACACAGACTTCCTTTGGCAGCACATTCCAGGCCTCGGCTGCTGGGGATTGGGGGGTGGGGGGCAGAGGCCTTCACACAGGCTCCTTCAGAAGTCACACAAACTGGCCTCTTTGCAACAACTGTCTTCCTGCTCCCTCACTTTTTGCCTGCAGCTTCCCAGTTCTTAAAAATAGATGCCTGTGTGTGCTCACAGAAGTGTGTGTCTCCACACCTGTACGTGTTTCTCTAGGCTTTTGTCCTCTGGCTCTTTTTTCTTCCTTTTGTCTCTTTTGTTTCAGTCTGTCTGCCTCTGTTTTATCTCATTATTATTCTTCAGATGGGAGGAAGGGGAAGAGGATTTCAGAGGAGCTGTTGGGGACAATGTGTGCTGGTAGGACAAAGGCATGACATGGGACCATAATCAGAATATTCTGTATGAAAAATTCTATTTTCAATAAGAAAAATAGGTATAGTTTCCCTTTGAACAACATCTTTGTGATATCAGCTTTAAAAGGGAGCACACCCTCCCTTATGCAGTGGTGTCTGGGTCACAAAGGAACGCCATGCATTTTGCTAGCAGGCCCTTCCTTATCTCGGATTTACACACAGTGTATACAGCCTTGGTGTTGTTTAAAAGACTGGAGCCCATTTCTCCCAAGAATTCTCAACACTGCTTATAGTCTCCAGGAAACAGGTCTTTTTTTTTTTACTTATTTGTTTTACTGATTTGGAGCAATTCTGGAGAAGGGAGAAGGGCCCTAGTTTTTCCTTCTGGGTGCAGGGTTGGGGCTCATTGTGTTGGACTGCTGAGAAGGTGCAAAAATCCAGAGAGACGAAAAAAAAATCTTACTGAGGAGTAAGATTCTGTGGCCATTAATTTTTAGGAGCAGATTTTTTATTAGACTTTGTATATACACGTTGGTGCCTTTGGAAGCCAGAGGAAGCAGTGGTGCTGTGGAGTTAGTTAGGACAGCTCACCGCAGCGGGATGAGAATGCTGAGAACCGACCTCAGGTCCTCTGGAAGAGCAGAAAGCTCAATTCCATCACAGAGCCATCCATTTCTCCCCGCCCTGATCCCACCACACCCCACTTTCTCTCTCAAGACAGCCCAGGACTCTCTATGTAGACCAGGCTGGCCTCTGCCCCCTGACGTCCACACCTAAGTCTTGTGAGGACCCCAATGTCCACTGTGTTTGCAAAACCCATTTCCATCTTGCCCAAATTCAGGAAGCAGCTGGAGTTAAGGATTCCCTCCCACACCCCTCAGCACTGGAACCTTCTGTGTTGCCACATCAACCATTTCCCAGTGTATAATCTGGGGGAAGATTTAATCTGTCGGGCTGGAAAGCCCAATGGTCAAGCACTTGTGCGGCTCCATCAGAGGACCCCACCCCGTCCCCTGGCACACCTAGTAACCACCTGCTACTCCAACTCCAGGGGATCCGGCACTCTGCAGGCCCCTGCACTCACGTTCACACGAGTGAAAGAGAATAAATCTTTGGAAACGTCTTGACCCCACCCCCGCCGTTGAAGAGCCTGTCAAATTAATGTTTGCAAAGTCTTGAGAAGGAGAGCTGTTGACAGGGAGCGGAATCTAATTAGCTGTGGAGAGATGGGGTAAGGGGGCGTTGAGATTTCCACTGCAGCCTTCGAGAGTGTGGATTTGGGTCCAGTCCAGCATCACTAACTAACGTGCTGTACCAGACGAAAGCTGCCCCCGCCACCCCCCGCCCCTTCTTCAAGGGCAACTTGTCTGCTTGCTTAGGAAGCAGAGTGGGAGCAAAGGCAAAGGTCATTGCTAATCTTTCTTTCCTGCCCACTCGTTTTTTCTTCCTGCTAAGTAGGTGGCCTTCACGAGGCTCTGTGACCGACGGATGAGAACTGCTTCGGACCTATGGAAAGTTTCCACTTGTCTCCTTAAGGCGAGCTCAACTGGTTTTCTCTCCCCTTGTCTGTCTCACTAATTACCCAGGCCCATTAGTATTTATTTGTTTAGAATTGAACAGAGGTCAAGGGAAAAATCACTCCAGAGAGAGTGGGCGGAAGTCAGCATGGGGTAAAAACCGAGGGAGGCGGGAACAGAGACATTGCTAATGTGTTCTCCACCCCCCCACCCCCAATTGCTTAGAGCTTCAGGGTCCAGCCTGAGATCGGATGTAGGCACTGAGAGTCAGCAGGAGCTCAATCAGTGGTTTGTGCTCCTTGTACCTAGGTTGTACAACCGGCAACACCTTAAGCACACCCAACACAGTACCTGTGGGGCGTCCCATTCTACGGGCGCTCCGGAGCCTTGGACTGCTTGAAGAACGTGCAGCAAATGACTTTCCTCCCCTACCATAAAGGACAGGAGAACAAGACTGGCGCAGCACGCGTTTGCTCCAGAGAGCCCTCGCCGGACGACGAGGATTTCTTCCCGGAATGCACCGTCAGTCCAAAGATGGAGCAGTAAGAAGCACAAAGGGCTGGTGCGCATAGCGAGCAGTTTTGAGAGACAGTGTAGACGTGGCGTTTTTATTCATGACAACAGGAAGAAGGGGCATTCTGTGCTGCTCAGGCAAAGCTGCGCAGACTGAAGAGATGGTCCCAGCTTCCCGGACCGCCATAATTAACACTGTCAGCTTGTCACCGAGCTGGCATAACATGCTAAAGATTGACATCACACTTTGTCCCTGGGGAAGGAGTTTGCCAGATACGTGTGGCCTCACAGGCTCTGGGTCACCACCTGTGCTCAAGGGTAAGGGCCTGACGTGAGGTCAACTAGGTCCTCAACCGGACACACTTGCACCAGATGGTCGCCTCAAACGCTAAAGCAAGGTGAAAGCATTTGCCGACCTAAAGGTTTTTAGTTGTTGTGGTAAAACACTTCACAAAAGCACCTTAAGTAGGAAAGGTTTATGTTGCCTCGTGGCTTTTATGGGATTGTTCATCTTGGCGAAGAAGCCACAGCAGTACTGAGTGTGAGATGCCTGGTTAGGTTCTATCCACAGTCAGGGAGCCAACACTGGAACTCAGCTCTCTTCTTTCAGTGGACCCCAACCCCCGGGACTGTGCCACCACATAGGGTGGGTCTCCCCTCCCTAGTAAAACCATGCGGGAAAACCCTCACTGGTATAGCATTGTCTTTTCATGGCGATCCTACATCTAATCATGTTGACAATGTAATAATCACAGAACAGCTAGATTAATCCAAACAAGACCCATTTTACTTCTCTGGGCTGAAAAATTTGTTTTTAGGGACCCTTAAAGGATGATTTCTACCTAAGTTATTGCTGGCAACACATCGAGTGCCGGGTATTTCATACATAATTATACTTGAGAGAGGAAGTTATTCTTAAACATTTGTAGTTGAACTTAAGAGTTTATAAACACTGTATAATCCTACTTAGACGTTACCACTGAAATAAAACAGCCCCAGTAAGAATGAGAAGGTGAGAAGGAAAAAGAGAAGGCTCCAATCATAAAATAAGCATAGTTCCTAATTACCGGCATCCCAAAGCCCAAAGATCCAGCCAATCACAGATCCAGCCAGTCACAGATCCAGCCAGTCACAGATCCAGCCAGTCACAGATCCAGCCAATCACAGATCCAGCCAGTCACAGATCCAGCCAGTCACAGATCCAGCCAGTCACAGATCCAGCCAATCACAGATCCAGCCAGTCACAGATCCAGCCAGTCACAGATCCAGCCAGTCACAAATCCAGCCAGCCACAGATCCAGCCAGTCACAGATCCAGCCAATCACAGATGTACAGGACTCAGGATCATACATGAAAACGGCTTGCTTTGCAGTTCTCTAAACTATGTCCATGGGCCATTCTAGGCAACACTTACAACATCAAAGCAGTCGGTAATCATGCCAGCAGCGAGGCCCGGGTCCTACATGGCTATATACTTACTGAACTGACTCCGTATCACAGAATCGAGCTCTTTTAGAATCCAGTGAGAACCTCATAAATAATAAGCCGGGATGGGGAGACGGCTGGGGGACGTTTGTGTTCTGCGGTTCGTGGTGTTTAAGTGCCTGAGTTGAGCTGACGTCTCCATAAGTGAGAGGGAGCCACCTTTCTATCTCCCTAGAGCTACTCAGATGGAGCCTGTGCGTTCGCCACCTAGCTGGGTTCTCACTTTGCCATGACTAGATCCGTGCACTGGGGAAGTTATTAAAACATATCTGACTGTCACAGGTCCCTTCGAGATTAAAAAAAGAAAAAAGTTCACTTCCCCTGGACACACGTAGGAAAACTCACTTTTCTCTGCTCTCGGAAAAGCCATCTGACCGCAAAGTCCTCCTTTCGCATAAGGGAGCATCCTGGCAGGCTGAACAACTACCCAGTTGACTACTTTGGGGACCCTGTGATTCCCATCCACCACAGTTTGCTCGGGGACCCCTAAAGGCAGACTTGTTTGTAGCATACCTCATCCCGAGCCCCGCAAGATTCTCAGCCCATTGTAGTCTCAGGGCAAAAAAAAAAAAAAAAAAAAAAAAAAAAAAAAAAAAAAAAAAAACACTGGCTTCCAAGGACAACTTCCCACATACATGGTACACACAGACACACAAATAAAATAAATCTCTTAAAAGGTACACTTTTAAAAACTTTGCTTCGTGATATTTGAAACTTAATTTTTTTTTCTTACAATATCTTATGTGGTTCCAATGACATCTGGTTTGAAGACTTTCTTAATTTACACTGAAGAAAATTTCCTTTCTGCTATGGTTGGGGTGAGCAGGGTCCCCAAAGTAGCATCTAGCAAAGTTTCCAGTTGCCATCAAAGATCTGCGTGTCAAGTTTTTATTAAATACCCAAGTATTATAACTTTGACTGTGCAGTTACAGAATCAAAATATTAGTAACAGTGAAAATGGTGATCCTTGCCATTGATAAGGAACATCATAGTTTTTAAAGGTACATATTGACCTAGGCGGCTCCGGCAATAATTGGTAATGAATTATTCATGACAGATAAAAGATCTCTGGTTATCTGATGGGATCCAAGCCTCACCAGTTGGAGATCCTCAGCTGTGGGAAGCTGGTGCACTTCCCCAGGTAAGAGCATGGTTCTTCCTGCTCCTTTGTTCACAAGTCCAACTTGCCCCACCCCCACCCCACCCCACCTCACCCCCCACCCCACCCCAATCCCACCTCACCCCCCACTTTCATCCCCACCCCCATACCACCCCCCAGTGAAGGAATAGAATCCCTCTACTGTGTTAAACTGATTTTTAAATCCTTGGCTTGACAACATAGTTTCCTTAATACTGAAAAGTTTGGACTCGCAGGCTTTAGAAAAACTGCTCAGTTTTGCTTCTTGGGCTCTTCAGAGTCAAGTTTTAGAATATCCTTTCTTGTTTCCCAGTGAAGACACTGAACACGGTCTTTACATACGAAATCTGCTTTTCCATCCTTTCCACAAGTCCCATCTTCCTTCCCAGAAGTTCGCTGTTCGGCTTCCAAAGCCAAATAAAGAGGTTTTAGCATGAAACCATAGGTGGAATTTGGAACAGAAAAAAAAAATTGCTTTTAAAACAGAGCTGAATGTTAAAAAGTAAGGCTCTGGGATCTCTTAGTGTAATTGTAGCTTCCTTTGTTCTGGATCCCCATTTCCTCAAGTGATTTTCAAACAAAGTAAAAACACAATTCACAGACACTGAAACCAGCCCCTTTCCCACGTTGTGTTTGCATGTGAGATATCCTTAGAGGCCCAAGCATTGTTGTTGTTGTTGTTGTTGTTGTTGTTGTTGTTGTTGTTGCCTCCAGCTGGTGGTGCTTCGCACCTTTTGTGAGAACTTTGTGACACTTAGTGGGTCACTGGGTGGGAGTGAGGTGTGGGACTTGCAGCGTTATTCCCTGATTCCTTCCCTCTCTGCATCCATTTCCTGATCTGCGGTGATGGGAGGGATCCTCCTGTACTGACGCCCTCCCCGTGCCTCCCATGACAGGCTGCGCCCTCTCCAACCTCTCCAACCACAAGGAAAAGCAAAGCCAGCTTTCTTTCGGTTGCTTCTGTCGGGGGATTTTGTCACAGCTCCGAGAAAAAGGTGACTAACTCATGGGGTGAAAGGACAAGGAGAAAGGACAGGCGCATTTGCTGAGCATCTACAGCTTTGCTTGGAATGTTGTTGGAACACTTCAGATTGCTAGGTGACCACAGGCCCGAGGGTCGTGGTGCCTGAGTGTCCTCAGAGTCCATGGTTGACCTGGGACAGGAGCAGCTTCTTCCTCCTCATCTGAGCCACTGTGATAGCTCAAGATAAGATTTCCTTAAAGAAAAGTTTACCTATGCACTTGTCGTGTGTGTGTGTGTGTGTGTGTGTGTGTGTTTGTGTGTGCGTGTGTGTGAAAGTGTAACAGAGGACCAAAAGTCAGTACTCACCTTCTCTCATACACACACACACACACACACACACACACACACACACACACACACGATCTGAGGACAGAAGGCAGATTAGCAGGTTAGAAGACAGCCACCCTTACCGGCCAAGCTGCCTTGCTGGCCGAACACACTTTGTTAGCAGGCTGACTATTGCAGTTCGTGCTTGAAAAACTTATAAGCTCTGTCCTTTATTCAAGCTACTTTTTGTCCCCTTCCAAGTCTCTCCTCAAAAAGGACCTGAGAAAAATCATTTCAAGATTTGCTTTGTTAGAAAAGAAATAGAGTTGTTGTATACATGGCATACAGTTCTAATAATGTGTTTGGATTGGCAAAAGAAAAGAAGAAAGAAATGGGGTTATCACTGGGCTGCAGATATAGCTCAGGGGTAGTGTGCTTGTCTAGCATGCCCAAAGACCTGGGTTCAAACCCTAGCACTGCAATATAGATGAAGGTGAATACAAGAAGATCAAGAGTTCAAGGTCCCCCTGGTCTGAAACATGAGTTCAAAGCCAGCCTGAACTAAATGGGGCCCTATCTCAAACATATATGGTCAAGATAAAAAATATTGTCATCTGAGCCCTTGAAGGGACAAGCAGGAGAATTAATACACATTTATTCCATCTGGGAAGTACTAAGCTGTGACACACACACACACACACACACACACACACACACAGTATGACATAAAAAATAGTTTAATGGAAAGATTTCCAGGCCCCGTAGCAGGTAATCTATTTTGCATAGCCACGTGTATCTGACTCAGCCTTTAAAGCATCTCACTATGTGTAGTCAGTTGTTTGTTATAATTTATGAAGTTCTTGACGCAAAAGAAAATTAATTACTTTTCAGACAAATATTCACGATTCCTAAAAAATTCTTTCCTTTCTATTTTTATTTTTGTCTCTCCCTCTTAAATTACTGCCCAGCGACAGAAAAATAGGAGAAAGCATTTTAAAATAGTTTTTTAAGAGAGACAGGAAACGCATCATTGAGGAAAACACGTTACTCATGCTCCTAAAACGCAGAGATGTAGAAACTTTTCCCAGAGTGGCAGTTGTTTTGACACCATGTTTAATCATTTTACAAACACTATTTACCAAAGAGCAAGGTAAGATCCTTTTATACCAAGTATCTGGCTACCCTACTTCAGTCTGCTTCTGTCTGAGACTCGAGCATGAAGCAAGGTGTTAAGAGTCAGGTTCTGGGTTCGAATCCAGTGTGTGACCTTGGGGCAAGCTGACCATCCCTTATCTAGAGTGCGTCTGCTATCCGGGTTTCAGAAATTTTGAGGCTGCTTTGGATAGTGGGAAGATCACAGCTACTGTCAGGTGAGAATCCTTTACCTTGGTGCAGGAGACGTTTTGAACACCATGTTGGCACTCTGAAATTTTCAAAATTCAGGGCGTTTCCAACTTTGGGTTTTTTGGATTAGGAACGCTTAGCCTGTGTCACAGTTGGCTTGCACGGAGAACTTCTGCTCACGCTGCAGGTTAGCTCCGTGTCTCCCCCAAGACTGCCAAGGAAGTCTCTGTCTCAGAACCAAAAGCCCTCATAGCAGACAGAGGAGCTGAGGCGTGCGCTGTCTAGAAAGTCATCCCCGCCAAGGCCACTTCTAAGGAAGAGCTTGGCATTTGCCCTGTGCACAGGACGCTGACCCTCGTGCCCTGCTCCCTCTATGATGTTGCTACAGCCTGTCCGCTGCTTACTGTTGAGTCTTACACACCCTCAGCAGTGCTGGGCACCCGGCACAGGCGGCTGCCGGATGCATAGAAGCCTGTTTGTTTGGAAGCTGAATTTTCTATTTTTCTCCAAATGGAAACTGAACACTGAGCAAGTAGAAAATCTGCCTACATAGCACACTGCTAGAAATTCAAATTCTCTGAGCCCACCACCCACCTAGTAAATCAGAGCCCTGGCAGAGGGGGCTGGAAACAAACTGTCCCAATCCCTTCATGTAATTCTGAGCCATGGGTAGGTTTCCTAAAGATTGCTGTAAACTAGGAAAGGACATTGTAGCTCGTACTCGACTTCAAATCACACAAGTTCAGTCTTTACCACACAGAGGCGCACACACGGAACCTGAAACAGCTTCCCGGAAAACAGCTTTTTAACTAGAAGAGCTACTGGGACTAATCACATTGGATCGTGTGTGAACTTTATATAGCAGTGGACCTTGAGTCCTAACTAAAGCCTGTGCTGTAGAAACAAGAGAGGTTGAGGACAATAATAAATGTGGACTTACCAGTGTGAGACCCCCGACTTACCAGTGTGAGACCCTCACCCTCCCTACTCAGTTTGTAATGCTGTAACTCCCAAGCAAAAGCTCCTCAGTAGGGATGGTAATGATGGAACACGGTGCCAATATCCCTTGACTAGGAGTCCAATACTCTAATTCTTTCTTTTGTTAAAGATAGACAGATGATAGATAGATAGACAGACAGACAGATAGATAGATGTGTGTGTGTGTGTGTGTGTGTGTGTGTGTGTGTGTAGGTCAGAGGGCAACTTATAGAAATCTGTTCTCTCTCTCCACCATGTGAGGAGATAATTTTGATCCTAACAGTGGTCTGAAATCACTAGGAAGTCTGATCACGCCTAAGTCAGATGATACGTCACAGTAGAAAAGTCTGCTGCTCGGAAGATAACTCAGTCAGTCAGAAAGGGTCTGGGTCAGTGCCGAGAACCCGCATTCCACAAAGGCAGGCACAGTGGTGTGAGCTAGTAACCCCAGCACTGGGGTCATGGTGAAGACAGGCAGAGCCCTGGGGCTGACTAGTTACCAAGTCCTACTTGGCAAGTCCCAGACCAGTGAGAAGCCCTGTTTTAAAAAGGAAGGTAGGTGTACCTGAGGAATAATATCTGAGGTTGTCCTCTGGCCTTACACACACACACACACACACACACACACACACACACACACACACACACCCCGGTATGCCTGAAATATTCCAAAATGAATATACATCCAGAGAATAGCAAACTTGGAGGCTTGGCACACATTCAAAAGGCCCTAAGTGACAGAAGACATGATTAAATCTGACAAAGCAATATTTAGGAGGGTGAAAATAAACTATGCCACCAGAGTAAAACGCACACACCCTGCTTAGGGAATACTTAGCTCAGCAAGAGGGTACATTTAAAAAACCAAAGCCACACACAGCAAACCCAAAGCCTTCATCTGCAGTGAAGCCCCTGTAAGCCACCACCCTGAGAGGAGCAGTGACCTTTGGGTGTCTGAGCAGCATGGGTGTCTAGAAGGAAAATCCGTTACACTCCGATCTGTTTTGGGCAAACCACTTCCACAAAGACTGCAATCCACCCTAGGCCCTGGTCTTTAGAGTAACCAGGTTGAGCAGGTCAGCGAGGACACGGCTGTGATCCAAAGCTAGCTCTCTGGGGAGGGAATGAAGGGCCTGTCACTAGACTAGGAAAGAAAGGACTGAAGTACCTTTAGATATGTGGAGGGCTGTCAAAAGGAAGGCGGCTCTGTGTGATGCCATGAACGGACGCCAAAAGCATCCCTGATTCTGCTAAAAAACGTCCTCGATTCAAAAGAGATAAAGCAGTGTACTCCAAGAGGCGCTCTGAGGGCTGACCCAGACGGGCTACCCAGGAGCCATGCATGCAGTCAGCACTAACTCAGGCACTAATGTTCAGGATAACTAGACGTGACGTAAAGCGTGGGTGGTCCGCACTCCAAAAGGTCAAGATTAACAACACACCTGGCATTCCCGGGAATCGTTGCCACACACCGGTTATTCACTGGAGGTGTTTTGTAAAAGGAAGCACAGGCGTTTACAAGGGTCCTGTTGTGAAACTGATGATCATCTCATGCCAGAAGAGACAGCGTTTGAGAGGACGTAAAGAAGACCTGGATGACGCCAAACGAAAACTGTCGCGAGAGCTCTTTGAGGTCCTAAACTAGGGTTCTAGTCTCAGCTCTAGCGCCAGCGAGGGGCAGGACCACCAAGCTCTGAATTTGCATCTCATGCATACGTATAAGTTTTGCATATCTGTTTACTTATGCTGCGACTGCCTACTTCAGATTGCCTTGATTTTGCAATATTGCACTCCTATTTTTAATGGGATGGAAGAAATTACGGCTTTTCTTTTTTCTTTCTTTCTTTTTTTTTTTCAGAAACCACATCAATTTTCAAAGGCAGCTGAAGCTACAGAGATGCGTCTGCACTGGAATTTTGGCTCCAAGGCCAGTACCACCTTGAAAAGTTGGCTTATTTCCCCAAACCCTTAAGTTGGAGAGGTACCAAGAATAACAAGGGAATAAAAGAGATGATTCAAAATATTCTTCAATCATCTTAAAAGTTAGTCCTCATCAGCTGCAATGGAAAAAAAAAAAGTCAAGTTCAATTGGAAGCAACAAAAGCCTGACTCTTAAGTACAGAGACAGTGTTTCAGTGAATTAAGTGGCTAGCAACTAAAAATAAAGGATGGTTGAATTTAATAACATACTACAATAGAATAAATAGTCAGAGAGATGTCCTTAAAAGAGTTCGTGGTTTAATTCAGCTTGTTTTCCCAGTATTGTTTCTTCCATAAATGTAATCTCTCTGCTTCTTCCATGTCCTTTCCTCTCTGACTCCATCATAAAAGAGATGAAAGCTATTTTTGTTAGATACTGCAACGCTCTTCCTAAGTGGAAAGTTTTCACAAGGGAATCGATCACTGGCAAAAACCGCTCAGCTGCTCGCTCACCTGTTAACAGCTACGTTCCTTTTCCTACGTCAGGATTCCTAAGGCACAACTCCTACTCTTCAGGTTGGAGTTTGAGGCTCTTTCTGTTGCCCCTACAGGAGCGTGTGTTTGAACACTTGATCATCAGCCTGTGGTGTGGGTTTGGAAGGTGGAGGAACCAACAGAAGACCCTCCACACACATATGATGGAGGAAGTGTGAGGTCAGTGGGGGTGAGAGGGAGGAGGGTATGAGGTCTTACAGTTCTCCCTACTTCTGGTTGGAGCTCTGCAGATCCCAAGAGCAGCTGATTCCTGCTCCTGATGCAAAGCCTCCCTGCTGTGATTATCTGTAAGTCAAAATATAACCTTCCTCCTTGTCAGCGCTTCTGGTCAGGTTTTTAGTTACAGCAAAGAGGGAAGAAACTAATACAGTTTTCTTACTTGGGCATGCAAGAACAGCCATGCATGACTTTAACTAATACGGAACCCTGGCTTTGCACACACTCTATTTAGAGAGTCATATAACTTGAAGTTATCCTTTGGGTGCCCTTGAGGTAGGCTCGTTTTCATTCTTTTGCTTTTTTTGTCTGAGAGATATAGGAAGACATGTGCTTCTCTGACAAAGCAGGAGTTCACTTTTTTTCTAGTCCCACTGAGATGTCTGCAGACAACTTCTTCCCTCCCTTTGGCCTGATCCTTTCAAATTTCTTCTAACCATTAACTATAGGAGTTATCAATGGACCTCATTTCTTATAACACTTGGAGAAAAGCAATCCGTGGTGGTCTACATTTTTAATCCCAGTGCCCCTGAGGCTGAGGCAGGCAGATCTTCTGGAGAAGTTTAAGGCCAACATATATGGTCTACATGGTGAGTTCCTGACCAGGGATCTTGTCTCAAAAGAAGAAAAAAAAAAAGGTTGTATACACACACACCCCTTGCAAGTTCCTATACAGGAAATCTATCCTTTTTTTTACCCCAACTAATGGTTTAAAACATTATCACTATATTAGATAATCAACGTCTGTACTCCCAAATTCAATACAATATTATTCACAATTATCAGTATATTAAACCACCAAACTAGTTAATCATCAATGGACAATTAAAGCAAAGACAGCTAATTTACATAACAGAATGCTAGCATCAGGGGACCCTGTCTTCCAACAATGATGAGGGGCCAGAGATTCTATGATGCTGAGGAAGAACAGACAGACACAGAAGGACAAAGGCACTATCTGATTTTCAAGGAAAATATTAAAAAGCCAAACTCATACTCAGAAACAGAGAATGGAATGGCATTCACCAGTGGCCAGGGTAAGGAAATTGATGGGGAAATAGGAGGTGCTGTCCAAAGGGTACAACATTTGGTTATTCAGAAGACAAAAGTTCTAGTGGTTAATAGCCAACCATGGTGAATTTAATAATTTATAATTTACTTATTAATAAGTTAATATGTATAACTCAAAATATATAAAAGATAATTTTACCTGATTTTACCCCAAAGAAATGATGAATGATTGAGGAATTAAGGGTTGAGAGATTCAGCGATGAGTTCAGCTGGACCTGAACTCACACAGCTCATACCCCAGTTGCAGTTCAACTCACCAGGTATTCTGACACATCCAGGATCACAGGATCATAGGATCACAGAAGGACAGGTTTCAGCCAGAGACAGGGAGGCCACATTACACCAGAGATTACCAGAAGGTGAGAAGCAAGCTCAAGAACATAAGCAACAGAAACCAATTAGACTTGGCAACATCAGAACCCAGTCTTCCCACCACAGCAAGTCCTGGATACCCAGACACACCTATAAAGCAAGATTCGGATCTAAACTCTCACTTTATGAAGATGATAGAGGACATTAAGAAGAACATAAATAACTTTCTTAAAGAAAGACAGGAGAACACAAGCAAATCAGTAGAAGCTCTTAAAGAGGAAACCCATAAATCCCTTAAAGAAATACAGGATGGAAACATAGTCAAAGAAGTGAAGGAATTAAACAAAACCGCTCAGGATCTAAAAATGAAAATAGAATCAATAAAGAAAACTCAAAGGGAGACAACCATGACAAAGAAACAGAAAAGAGAACAGAAGTCATAGATGCAAGCATCACCAATAGAGTGCAGAAGATAGAAGAGAGAATCTCAGTGGCAGAAGATAGAATAGAAAACATCAACACAACAGTCAAAGAAAATACAAAAATTGAAAAACTCCTAACTAAAAGCATTGAAGAAATCCAAGACACAATGAAAAGATTGCACCTGAGAATAATAGGTATAGAAAAGAATGAAGATTCCCAACTCACGGGGCCCACTCACATCTTCAACAAAATTATAGATGAAAACTTTTCTAACCTAAAGAAAGAAATGCCCATAAACATACAAGAAGACTACAGGACATCAAACAGATGGAACCAGAAAAGAAATTCCTCTCATCACATAATATTAAAATTACTGAACGCACAGAACAAAGAAAGAATATTGAAAGCAGTAAGGAAAAAAAGTCAAGTAGCATACAAAGACAGACCTATCAGAATTACACCAGACTTCTCAACAGAGACTCTAAAAGCCAGAAGATCCTGTACAGATGTCATACAGACTCCAAGAGAACAAAACTGCCAGCCCAGGCTACTATAGCCAGCACAACTTGTAATTACTATAGATGGAAAAAAATCAAGGTATTCTAAGACAAAAGCAAATTTAAATAATTACTTTATATAAACACAGATCTATAGAGGATAATAGAAGTTAAAGTCCACACAAGGAGGGAAACTACACCATAGGAAAAGCAAGAAATTAATCATTTCACAACAAACCAAAAGAAGAGAAACACACAGCATAATTCCACCTGTATCAACAAAAGCAACAGGAAGCAAAAATCATGTGTCCCTAATATCTCTCAACATCACTGGACTCAATTCTCCAATAAAAAGACGTAGACTAACTGGGTATACCCAGAATCTAGCATTTTGCTGCATACAGTAAGCACACCTCAGAGTCAAAGACAGACATTACCTCAAAGTAAAAGAATGGGAAAATATTTTCCAAGCAAAGGTCCCAAGAAACAAGCTAAAGTAGTCATTCTAATACTCATCAAAGTAGACATCAACCAGAAGTTATTTTAAAATATGGAAAGGACATTTCCTACTCATCAAAGGAAAAATCCACCAAAATGAAATTTCAATCCTGAATATCTATGCTCCAAATGCTAGGGCACCCACATTTGTAAAAGAAACTTAACCCACATTTGTAAAAAGCACACATGGAACCTCATACAATAATAGTAGGAGATTTCAACACTCCACTCTCATCAATGGACAGAACATGGAAACAGAAACTAAATAGAGACACAGTGAAACTTAAACAAGTTATGAACCAAATGGATTTAACTGAAATCTACAGAATATTTTACACTAAAACAAAGGAATATACCTTCTTCTCAGCACCTAATGGTACCTTCTCAAAAATCAGCAATATACTCAGACACAAAACAAACCTCAACAGATATAAGAACATTAATTAATTCCATGTATTCTATAGGGCCACCATGAACTAAGGCTAGTCTTCAATAGCAACAGAAACAACAGAAAACCCATATGCATGTGGAAGCTGAACAACTATCTACTCAATGACAACTTGGTCAGGGAAGAAATAAAAAAATTAAAGACATTTTAGAATTGAATGAAAATGAAGGCACAATGTATCCTTACGGAACACAATGAAAGCAGTGTTAGGAAGAAAACTCATAGCTCTGAGTACCTCCAAAAAGAAACTGGAGAGAGCATACACTAGTAGCTTGACAGCACATCTAAAATGAATAAAATGAAGCAAACACACCCAAGAGGAGTAGACAGCAGGAAATGATCAAACTCAGGGCTGAAAGTCAAGGAGAAACAAACAGAAAAAACAAACAAACAAACAAACAAAAAAAACAAACAAAAAAACTGTTCAAAGAATCAACAAAACCATGTGCTGGTTCTTTGAGAAAATCAATAAGATAGAGAAATCCTTAACCAGACAAGCCAGAGGGCACAGAAATAGTATCCAAATTAACAAAATCAGAAATGAAAATGGAGACATAACAACAGAAATTGAGAAATTCAAAATATAATTAGATCCTACTACAAAAGCTTATACTCAACCAAGCTGGAAAACCTGGATGAAATGAATGACTTACTAGACAAATACCAGGTAGCAAAGTTAAATCAGGATCAGATAAGCCTTCTAAACAGCCACCACAACCCCCAAAGCAATCCCATTAAAATCAGGAACAAGACAAGGCTACCTATTCTCTCCCTAACTATACAATATAGTACTCAAATTTTAGCCAGAGCAATTAGACAACAAAAAACGATCAAAACGATATAAATTGAGAGGGGGAAAGTTAAGATCATGTGATATGCAGATCATATGATAGTATATACGTGACCCCCAAAATTCTACCAGAAAGCTCCTACAACTTCAGCAAAGTGGCTGGATATAAAATTGAGTCAAACAAATCAGTAGCCTTCCTCTACTAAAAGGATAAAAGGGCTGAGAAAAAAATTTAAAAAACAATACTCTTCACAATAGCCACAAATAATATAAAATATTTTGCTGTGACTCTAACCAAGCAAGTGAAAGATCTGTATGGCAAGAACTTCATGTCTCTGAAGAAAGAAATCAAAGAAGTCTTCAGAAGGTGAAAAGATCTCCCATGCTCAATGCTCATTGATTCGTAGGATTAATATAGTAAAAATGGCCATCTTGCCAAAAGCAATCAACAGATTGAAGGTAATTCCCATCAAAATTCCATCTCAATTCTTCATAGAATTAGAAAAAGCAATTCTTAAATTCATTTGAAATAATAACAACCTAGAATAGAGAAAACTATTCTCAACAATAAAAGAACTTCTGGGGGAATTACCATCTCTGACCTCAAGCTATATTATAGAGCAATTGTAATAAAAAATAAAATAAATTTTATTTATTGGTACAGAGACAGGCAAGTAGATCAATGGGATAGAATTGAAGTCCCAGAAATTAACCCACACACCTATGGTCACTTGATCTTTGAAAATAAGCTAAAACCATCCAATGGGGGTGGGAGGGACGGTATTTTCAACAAATGGTGCTGGTTCAACTTGCAGTTAGCATGTAGAAGAATGCAAATTAATCCATTCTTATCTCCTTGTACAAAGCTCAAGTCCAAGTGGATCAAGGGCCTCCACATAAAACCAGATACACTGAATCTATAGAAGACAAAGTGGGGAAGAGCCTTGAATACTTGGGCACAGGGGAAAACCTCCTGAACAGAACACCAATGGCTTATGCTTTAAGATCAAGAATCAACAAATGGAACTTCATGAAATTGAAAAGCTTCTGTAAAGCAAAGGACACTGTCAATAGGACAGAATGGCAACTGACAGATTGGAAAAAGATATTTACCAACCCTACATTCCATAGAGGGCTAACATTCAAAATATACAAAAAACTTAAGAACCAAATAACCCTATTGAAAAGTGAAGTAAAGAGCTAAATAGAGAATTCTCAACTGACGAATCTTGAATGGCCAAGAAGCACTTAAAGACATGTTCAGCATCCTTAGTCATCAGGGAAATGCAAACCAAAACAACACCAAGATTCCACCTCACACCAGTCAGAATCACTAAGGTTAAAAACACAGGTAACAGCAGATGTTGTTAAGGATGTGGAGAAAGAGGAACACTTTTCCATTGCTGGTGGGACTGTAAGCTGGTAAAACCACTTTGGAAATCAGTCTGGCAGTTTCTAAGAAAATTAGAAATAGTACTACCTGAGGTCCCAGCTATACCACTCCTGGGCATATTCCCAAAAGATGCTCCAACATATAACAAGGACATATGCTCCACTATGTTTATAGCAGCCTTTTTTATAACAGCCAGAAGCTGGAAAGAACCCAGATGTCCTTCAACAGAGGAATGGATATAGAAAGTCTGGTATATTTACACAATGGAGTACTACTCAGCTATTCAAAACAATGACTTCATGAAATTTACAGGCAAATGGATGGAACTAGAAAATGTCATCCTGAGGGAGGTAACTTAGACACAAAAGAACACACATGGTATGTACTAACTAATAGCTGAATATTAGTCTAAAAGCCCACAATGCCCACATACAACCCATAGAATATATGGAGCACAGGAAGAAGAAAGACCAGGGTTTAGATGCTTCAGTCCTGCATTGAGGTGAGACCAAGAAGACTGTTGGACATGGAGGGAAAAGGGAACCAGGAAGGGAGAAAGGAAGGGGAGGAAATAAGGGTGAGTGCGTCCAGATCTGAGAGTGATACAGAAGGTCAGGAAATCAAACAAAAATATGTAGCAGGGAGCAGGAATGAGAAACTGGGGACAGCCACCAGAGGGTCCCAGACACCAGGGAAGCATGAGGCTCCCAGGACCCAATTGGGATGACTTTAGTTGAAATGCACAGAGAAGAGGGAGATAGATCCTGCAGAGGTCTCCTCCAGTGTATAGGCATGGTCCCTGGTCAATAGAAAGGGACACCCACCCATCACATAGTTTTTAACCCAGAAATGTTCCTCCCCAAAGAACACAGACAAAAAATGAAACAGAGACTGAAGGGAGGGCCAACCAGGGAGGGCTACATCATGTCTGCAGACACCAAACCCAACACTCTTGTCATGGTCAAGAGATGCTTGCTGACAAGAACCTAGGGTGGTGGGTTCTGAGGAAGTCTGTCCAGCAACTGAGCAATGTAGATGTGGATGCTTGTAGCCAAGCATCAGACGGAGCTCACGGAACCTGGTGGGGGAGCTGCAGAAGGACTGGAGGAGCAGAGGGAGATTGCAGCCCCATTGGAAGAACAACATAGGCTGGCCTGAGCACCCAGTTCTCCCAGAGTCTAGACCAACAACCAAGGAGAGTAGCTGGAGGGATCTATGGCTCCAGATACATACGTAGCAGAGGATGGCCTTGCCTGACAGCAAGGGGAGGGGAGGTCCTTAATCAAAGGGAGGCTTGAGACTGGAGTGGTGGGGCAGAAGAGTGTGGGTGGGTGGGGGAGCACTTTTATACAGGCAAAGGGTAGGGGGAGGGCATATGTGAGATGGGGAGTTGGTGTAGGGGTAACCAGGGGAATGGACAGGTTGGTGGAGGGATAACCAGGAAGTTGGATATCATTTGAGATGTAAACAAACAGAATGATTAAAAAAAAAAAAGTGAAGAGGTGGAACAGGGGTTGGGGATGGGAGACCAGAGCTAGAATCTCTAGCATCGATATACAAAATTCAAGTGTGGTGGCAAATACCTGCAATTACTACCCCTGGGGTGGACAAGTCCAGAGACAAGAGGATCCTGGGTACTCCACCGGACCTTCAGACTAGTCAGTTCTTGTGCTCCAAATTCAGTGAGACCCTGTCTCAAAAACTAGGAAAGAGGCTGAAGGCATGACTCAGTGATTAACACAATGTACTGAGCTTGCAGAGGACCTGGCACCCACGTCAGGTGGCTCACAGCTTTAGATCTAGGGGACCCACGCTCTCTCCTGGCCTCCAGGGCATTACGGTAGCCAAAAATCAACACATTAGAATTTCCTCAACAGTAACAAACATAGATAAAACATACATTAACATTAATCTTTACGCATTAAATAATGAAACACATAAAAGAATTAAAAGGTTATGAGAGGCTCTCCAGTCCCCAACATCACCCCCCCACCCATCGTAAGTACTTTGAAAACAGTGTTCAAGAGTCATCGGATACCACAAAACTGAAAAGACAAAGATTCAGCATGGCCTAGCCATTGAGCCCCACAGAACCTTCTCTAAGTCTAAGGAGACTGACCTGACCGCACAGAGGATTCACAAGGCAAGTCAGCTCATGGCGCACACATAAATTGTAAAGTAGCTCTGTGTGTGCACCAAAAGTCACTTCTAAAATCAGTATCTTTGAACTGGGGATATGACTCGCTGGTAGCACCAAGTTCTGGCTTTCATTCCCAGCACTGCATAAAACTTTGAGGTTGGAGTCACATACTTGAGAGGTGGAGGCATGGTGATTGGGTGTTCAAGGCTATCCTCAGCTATAAAACAATTGTGAAGCCATCCTGAGCAATGGGAGACCATACATCAAAATTAAAAAAAAATAAAATAAAAGTTGTTGCTGTTTCATTAGATCAAAAAGTGGCAGACAAGAACAAGAGGAGGGAAAAATACCCTTCTGCCAAGGGATAAAAATATCACACGCTTGTTTTCATTTGGCAGGCAGTCCAAAACTGTGAGTGTACGAATTTAAGCCTGCATAGTTGAGTGCATCAGCTGGTTTTTTGAATTAGAGGATAGCATTACTCAATCATCTAGACTAGCCCTTTCAAGAAAGATGTTTTGTGATGGCGCCGAGTGTTTTGGTTCTGAAATGAGGGTGTCAAGTGTGAAACCAAATTTAAATGTTCAGTTGTTTTTCTATCAACCCTTCCCACACTTGCTACAATCTGAATCACAGTGACTCTAGGAAGCAGTTGATACAATGTGTGTATGGTGTCTACTGGGCTTTGGCAGGTTTTTTTTTTTTTTTTCTTGCCTTAATTACTTGGAGCCTGTCAAAATATAGACAGAGGCACTAGGGAGTGAAGCGTGGGTAGCATGTTATCCATGCTGTATCATTGGCTCGAGAAGGAAAATGTTTACCCTGCTGGGGCAGAAGCCTGGAAAGGCTGGGAAACCATAGGCTCCACTTGGCCACGCCCCCACTGTGCTTAGCATGCACGCAGGTCTCTCAGCCAGCTAGCCCGCTGGGTGAGATTAGACTGGGCAAAGAGGCTCCGCCCTACATCAGGCCACGGGTGTCCTTCCCAATGCAGATCTTACGTACATCCCTCGTGTGTGTTGATGGTCCACCCTTAGTTGGCACAGCCTTAAACGTGTTCTTGCTGATGCATCTCTAGTCAGTCTGCCCACTAGAAAGTTCTGTTCGGTTCTTTTTTAAAACCTAGAAGACCTTTCTGCCACTTGTGGTCAGACCGTCCTCCATCCTATCCCAGCAGCCCGTTCAGATGGAAGGGTGTCAGGGTACTGGTGGCAATAATACATTTCTGGTTATTTTCCCATGATTTAATATGAAGCCATTAAGTATCATTATGGACATTAGTGGCCAAGCTGTAATTGACATGAACCAGACTTTTGGACTGGTGAAAGATCCTCTCTCTCTCTCTCTCTCTCTCTCTCTCTCTCTCTCTCTCTCTCTCAATCTGTTTCTCTCTATCTTATTTCATTTTCTCCTTTCCTCTCTGTCTCCCTCTGTGTGCACACACAAGCATGCACACATGAGTATACGTGTGTGCGTGTGTGTGTGACCGTGTGTCTGTGTGTGTTGGTACTGCTGAATAAGGATATAGGTTTCTATTATGTAAGCCTTTTGATTTTCAATGAAAAACAAAATACCGAGTAGAATGTATGTTTACCTTTGATTTAATTCATTCACCAGAGATGCAGAGCATCCTTATCACATAAGCTAGCACATGCACACCTGCCACGTGCCATGAAGCCATGATCCACACTAAAATCTTGCGTGCCAGAACTCGCTCAGGGTTGATAACCGAGACGGACACTGTGGTGTGTTTCCCACAACTTAAAGAACTGAGACGAGACTTCCCTCACCTTGCCAAGTTCACAGGGGCAAAGATGGCGCCCTGGGAGTCAAACAGCGCAGCACAAGCCCAGAGAACTCAAGATGCTGAATGATATCAACCTCTAATGGGAGGCAGGCATGTGGTCTACACACCCAGGTCCCGGTACATCAGTGGGTAGGTGAAAGCAAACGGGTGAAGGAAGACTAAAGCCCCTTGAACAATCCAGGCCATGTCAAATCAGAGGCGCTCAAGCGCTAGACAAATCTCACACACCTCCACTTCCTGTGAGGTACTCCAGTGGCCTGGAGAAAGCTGAGATTACCTGGATCCGAGGGAGGAACACAGCTAGGCTCTGGAGACATCAGAGTCAGTGCATTCCAGTACGGACCATCTCTTTCAGACTTAAAAGAACAAAAAGTCGGCTCAGCTGACTGTAAAGCACTTAATTTATACTCAGAACTCGTGAGGGAGAGCCTGTCTTTTGTAATCCCAGCACCTGAGAGGTAGAAACAGGTAGATCTGGCTGGAGAGATGGCTCAGTGGTTAAGAGCACTGACTGCTGTTCCAGAGGTCCTGAGTTCAATTCCCAGCACCTGGTGGCTCACAACCATCTGTAATGGAATCCAACGCCCTCTTCTGGTGTGTCTAAAGTTAGCAACAGTGTACTCATATAAATAAATAAATAAATAAATCTAAAAAACAAAAAAACAAAACAACCTGCTTGTTTAAAACAAAAAAGAAAAAGTAAAAGAAACAGACAGATCCTGGGGCCCACTGGCCAGACAGCCTAGCCAAAGGGGCAAACAGCAAACCAATGAGAGAATGTGTCTCAACAGACAAGGTGGCGATCAATTGAAGATGTCAGAGGTTGGTCTCTGAGCTCCACATACATGAACACATGTGTGCATGAGCATGCTGGGAGACACACTACACAGGGTGAGGAGGGGCAGGCAAAGGTTACTTCTAAGACAAGTTCAGTCTTTAAGGCTGGAGGGCGGCTGTGTGGTGTCAGATAGCAACAGTTACACACCCCAGAGTAAACATGAGCTCACTATTGCTACCCTGTGTTTTTAAAACTGACAGGCCAATCTGTGATGGTTTCCACTGAGCTGTGGAAAAGTTCAGAACTGTCTCCCAGACCTGAGCCTAGTCTGCTGCCTTCTCAATGAGGGGTGTGGCTCAGATCTCACGGAAGCACTCAAGTGTTGAAATAAGAAAACAGAGTGTGCCCGTACAGCACACACAAGTCGTGGAGGAGACAGGTTGTCTGTCGTTATCATTTTCCCCACAATGAGAAAACCGGAGGAAGCCGGGCTAGTAGGATGGCTCCACGGGAAAAGGCGCTTGCCACCAAGCTTCACACCCTGAGTTCAACTCCCCACTCCCACACTCTCTAGGGGCCCATATGGTAGAAGGAGAGAAATATTTCCCACATGTAGTTCCAAACTCCTCCCTCTCTCTCAATCTCTCTCTCTCTCTCTCTCTCTCTCTCTCTCTGTCTCTCTTTCTCCCTCCCTCCCTCCCTCTTTCCCTCATTCCCATTATGTTTGAACAGTGGAGGAATATCTGTAGGGAGGACAGGAAAATGGACCCAAACAAGAAGGTTTATCTTTGAACAGTTAAGATTGAGAGTTGCTGGGACCTTCATGAGCAGTACGAGCATCAGCCAAAGTTCCCCAAGCGCGGGTGCCATCTTTCCTCTGGATGCCAAGTCAGTCACGAACAGGAAATGGAAAGAATCTGGGTCTAGTCATCATAAGGCCCCTCCACACCCAGAAGACCCAAGGTTGGAGGCAAGCAGAGGACAAATGGTTGGAGTCTACAGAAGGACCCAGAAGGTCAAGAGAACAGGTAATGCCCTAGGACGTGTCGGGAAGATAACTTGAGAAAGAGGGATTTGTTATGTTGTTTTGGGTTACAAAGAAGCCCAAGAGGGCATGGGATGGCAGGCTTGCTGATTCTCTTCTGGGGAATTGACGGGTAGTAATCTGAACAAAGTCAGCTTCCGTGGGATCGCTATGGTGGCAGGGTCACATGTTTGTACAAAGTTAAGACAGGAAGCACAGCACCAATGTTCATTAAACTTGAGAAAAGACCAAGATGGAGGAAGTGGACAGACACAGGTAGGCTTGGGGGAAACCAGTCAGCTGGGAATGATGGGAACAGCTGCTACCGAGATGGAAACTGCTCTGAAGGTGCACAGGGGAAACTGAGGCACAGCGCAGGATAACAGGTACGCCTGGATGGAAGGATTCCGTTCACTCTGACGTGATGGAGAAGGACCTGGATGGGAATTCCCAGACCCGAGGCCTTCTTCCCTGAGGCTTCGTCTTTATGTCCATATTATTTTTATAATTTTTGAAAGTTTATTCGGGAGAGATGTACGTGTCCAGTCTGTGTGGGGTGTGAGCAGAGGCTCCAGCGGGTACTAGGTATTCTGGTTTTGTTTTTGATTTTGTTCTTTGTATTTTTTGTTTTTTGTTTGTTTGTTTGTTTTTGTTTTTCCCTCCATCTAATTTCCTTGAGAAAGGGGCACTGAGCCTAGATCGAGGCTGGCTGTGAGCAAGCCCCAGCAACCCTACTCCATCACTCATAGCTAAGGCTAGGGATGAGCTAGCCTCGCCTAGCTTTATACACAGAGACTGCGGATTCAGCTCACGTGGTACACGCTTGAGCGGCAAGCCAACCCATTCTCCCAGACAGCTCGTTAGCCCTGTGTTCAGCTTTCCAAACCACGCAGGAAGGCTTGGAAGGCTTGGAAGGACCCTTTCCCTTATCTCACCTGCTGGAATGTGGAAGGAAGAAGAAAGGAAAACAGAAAGAAAGATGGATGAATAACAGATAGCCAGCCAAACTCCTCAGTCACACGAACTGAGTGTTTAACAGCACGGATTTCCCGCCCACCCTCTGCTCCTCTCACGCCCTTTTCTCCATCCCAGGGATTCTGTTTCCCCTCCACCAGAGACACGCCCTGGGGCAGTTTCCTCATTCTCCAGATCCTTCCACCAGCTACAGACTGAGGTTCTCACGCCATTGAGAAACAGCACCAGAGATTAAAGGGGAGGAGCTTCAACATCTTCCGGCCTGCTGTCTTCCTCGCTTGGGTTCTGCCTAAGGCAAGAGCCGCTGAGAAGCAAGCGGCAGAAAAAACCGGAGACTGAGACTTACAGCACGGCAGATCATGACTGAGACTCAAACCAGGAGAACGATTAGAAGGAACCTGGGCTTAGAACTAGAAGGTGTGTGAGCGTGCGAGTGCGTACATACTCCTGCGAGAGCGCATATAGAATTCTTGAGTGGAGATTAGCTGGCTATACTTCCGGCAGGTTTATGTCTACCCACCAGCACCCACCAGAGGCTTTCGTGTTCTCTTGTCCCTTGCAAACAGCCAAAATCTCTTGTGTGGCTTTGGTTCCTCCTCATAAGACACCAAGCCTTCATCACATGTAAAGTCTTATGGCATTAGCATTTGGGCGGCGCCTCTTTTAGCACACACTTAGCTGTAAGTATAAGGAGCAAGAGATGTCTTTGGTATATAAGGAGTAAGAGACATATAATTGACCCCTTGGGATCCTCCATACTGAAGGAAAGAACATAGAGAAAACAAAAATCAGGCATTTTATGAAACTTCCGCAATTTGATTTCTTTGGAGGGTTGCTGAGAATCTCTCTCCACAGTCCCGTGTTACGTGATCAACAAATTTACTTTGTCACAAATAAACAGAAGACCCTGCGAGCTGGTGGTAGAAAGGCTTCCGGATACAGAGAACAGACAACAGATGGGGAGTCGTGAACGCTGACTACTTACCTCCCCCATCCCCAACGCTGTGACACACTCACAGCCCCTGCAGACGCCACAAGAAGGTCCTTACCTGACTTGCCCACTCCTGCTCTTCCAAATATGGCCAGCTTGACCTCTGCGCTCTTAGCCATGGCTGGTGGTGACAGGGTTGAATGTTCACACTCGGGATGCGAGCAGATGCTTTTGGAGGTGGCCTTTAGTTCACTGTGTCATCCTCAGTCAGAAGAGTTCACAGCCCTTCAAAGAAAAGAGAATTTGGAATTCTAAGTGATGAGAAGTAAATTCATATCTTTGAAACATCGGGCTCAGGCACACACTCATGTACACACACACACACACACACACACACACACACACACACACACACACACACACGACACACGGTCCACCCTTTGTCTTAGTTTCTTATCCTGTCACTGTGGCAAAAACAAGGGAGAAAGGGCTTATTGTTGCCCGAAGTTCAGGATACAGTCCATCACGGCTGCGGGGAAGGCAACACAGTAGCAGTATGAGGCAGCCGGCCATGTCACATCTACAACCGGAACACGTTACAGAACCAGCGCACGCTGCTGTTCACCTCACACTGGGCGGGGCTTCCCATTTCCGGCTTGTTGGGATTCTGTAAACCCCACCCCTCAGTTACCTGGCAATAGCCAGATATGCTCCGCCCCAATGACCTGACACTATAAAAGGGGCTGCTTGACCCCTTGCTCTCCCACCCCTACACCTCCTCTTCCCCTTCCCTTCCCCCCTCTCCCTCCACAGCCTCTACTCTTCTCTCTCTCTCTCTCTCCCTCCCTCCCTCCCTCCCTCCCTTTCTCTCTCTCTCTCTCTCTCTCTCTCTCTCTCTCTCTCTCTCTCTCTGTCTCTCTGTCTGCCTCTACCACCCTCTTAACTCTCCCATGACCTGAATAAACTCTATTCTGCACTATACCATTGTGTGGCTGGTCCTTCAGGGGGAAGGGATTCCCAACATGGGCCCCCCAGAGGCATCTCCCTTGCCCCCAGGCCTCACCGAACAGCCATGGGTCATATGCCCCCCCCCACTCTCTTTATCCTTCTCCTAACACTGCTACCAAGAAAACCTCCCACAGGCCTGCTCAAAGCTCCATCTCCCAGGGGACTTCCAGAATTCTGTCAAGTTTACAGTTATCACTGACGATCACACCCCCAAGTGATGTGTCTTCTACTTGGATTTTTTCACCACTGTTCAGAGAAAAGGCCATAATAGTAACTCACTGTAAATCCATTAACTAGTAACTGAGGTTGGGACTTAAGAATTTAGATCTGGGGCTGGAGGGTTAAGTCCATGCTTAAGAGCAAATACTGCTCTTTCAGAAAACCTGAGTTTGGTTCCCAGCATTACCCAAAGTTCTTTTGTGCATAATTATAAAGAAAATAAATATTAAATAAAAAAGAATTTAAAACTGTTTGGTTTTAGTGAATGCATTCACAATATCTCTTAAAATGTTTCCTCTAATATGTTTTTTAATGAATAGATTGTTTTTTCCATAATTGATTAGTAGTGTGAATAAATGCATTTACCACCTGCTTATTAATATTCAACATCTGCATAATGGGGAGAGGCTTTTGGGATCTCTTGATTGAAAAATATGCACTGATACCAGTCAACTCCATTGCCACAGAATCCAATGTTCTATTTCAAGGTTAAATTTCATCTAAGTCCACACTAGATCACGAGATAAACTACGTAACAGATGCACATGGTTCAAAAGCCAATACACAATGGCCAATCATACTGCTATGGTTTTCTGGCTACAGTACTCTAATACACAAAAGGTATAAAGTGTGTGCCACATCTAGAGTCCCTTTTAAAGGTGATCTCAGGCAAGCCTGTTTAGAACAGTGCCCTCACACTTGGAGCATGGCATTGTTTACAGCCTATGTGCATTGTGTTTGGGATGTTTAGTCAGGACGTCTGGAGTCTTTGTTGGCTGTATTTTATGCTGTGTAGGGAACTGAATCCAAGGCCTCACTCCGAGGACAAACAAACATCTTGGACACAGGTTACACCATCAGCCCAACATCTGGACTTTTAATACCAAGAAAATGTAAACTTCGAAAAGGCCTTGGATCAATCAAAGCAATCTCCCAGTTACTGCAGAAAGCTTTCCCTCTGCCAGCCAACTAATCTGTGTCTGTTTGGTCACAGATAAGTTTATGTCCTTTGAAAGTAGTGTCATTAGTGGACAGCCTTTCCCAAGTAGGAAAACACAGCTGGTTTATTATATTAGCCTATGGTGTGTCTGTCTGTCTGTCTGTCATTTGTAGCTGTGATGTCCTGGATCAACTTTATAAAACCAAGTGATTTCTTACACTCAGCTATGACTACACAGCCCGATAGCCCTTCGGATGTTACCCCATCCTAGGCTTCCACTTTCCAGAAAAGTGGTGAACTGTTAAAGCATTCCTTAGGGGTCACACAGCAACTGATAAAAACTTGCCTAAGGTCTTGACTGTCCCCTCCCCCTCTTGCCATATGCACAGTTGTCCCCAGACACTCACTGCTTTCATGACTAAAAACATGGAAGTTCCTTTCTTCACAACTTGACACATAACCCGACAAGCTGTCACAGCAGAGTTCACTGTGGACGGCCCCTAGCACAGCCAATCATGGGAAGCCTCCCACATTTCCCACGGGCTAAGGACTCCCGCCGTCTGAACTCCATTAATGCCTGACATGAACTCAGAACCTCACTTTAGATACATTAACCCGGTGGCACAGGAGTTCAGAGGTCATCTACTATTCTGGTCTGTAAAGTTATACTTGTACTGGGCATGGTGACACGCACCTATAACCCCACAATTTAAAAAGAGGTCCAGACGTTCAAGGCCACTCTCAGCTGCAAAGCCAACTTCAGGTTTTGCACCCTGGGTTACGGAAACTTTCTCAGAAAAACAAAGGAGGGAGGCTAACCACAATCTGCTACCTAAACTTGCTGACTGACCCTTGTCTGAGCCAATGCTTGGGTCTACAGCTTTTAAAGGCAGCCCAAGAAAGGGAAAGAGAAAACAGAACTCCCTCTGGATACATATCCCACAAAGAGGAGTGAGCTCCTGTTTTGTCTCTGATGTATCTGGGCCGTTAACACAGACCCCACACATTTTTGTGTGCAGGTTGCTAAGATGCTCCTAAGGGAAGAAGAGGCAGGTATTTAACAGGGCCTTTCTTCTATCTCCAGACAGACAACAACTTTGCAGTGACCCTTAAACTAAGATCTTAAATATCCGACCCCATTCGTTGGCTACCGATGAAGTCCTTCCTTAGGAGCTAGCCTGTAACCCCAGCAATCAGGAGGCCGGAGTGGGAGGGTTCTGAATTCAAAACCAGCTTTGGTTGGTCATGGGCTCTAGGCTAGCCCAGGCCACCTAGGCAGACAGGGGGCCAAAACAAAATCCTCATTTGTCATTTTATTTGTATTCACTAAGAAAAGGCCTTCTATCTAAGGTTTGCACGTTAAGTTTGTTAACTATATTTTAACTTTAATGCTGCTGGCTTGCACTTCTTTGGAACACTGAGCGTGCCGTGTCAGGAGCATTTGTAAACAATCATCTGCTATTTCATGTAAGAGTGTCATTCCCATGCACCTAAAATCTTGTTATATTTCTCACTGATGAGTCATTAAAAGTACCCATCAAAGTATTAAAAAAAAAAAAAAAAAGACCAAATCAAATATTTCAGCAACTCCCCTTGGCCTCCAAAGACCATGGGTCTCACATATGCGAAATCATGCTAGTTAAACAGTCCCCGTTTGTGACACAATAAAAATGCAGCTGCTTCCTGTCAGCCTCCTGATATGTTTAGAAAGAAAAGCAAAGGGAAGACGCAACATTGACCTCTAAAGAGGACTTCACATTTTATTTCCACATGAAACTATGACGGAAACCATCAACGCGTCAATTGTTGTCATAGTAACCTACAGGCAAGTTTCTGTTGAGTTGACCTTCTATCCCTCAAATCCGAGGAAACTCATTGGTTCTAACGCAAGAACTATCCCAACCACGGCCTGAAGTTCACTCTAGAACAGGTTGCTTTCCCAGAGGTAAAAACCAAACAAACAAGTTCCAAGTTTCCATCAGAAAATCACACCTAAATATTTAGGAGACGGAAGGCGTTGCTTTTTCGTACCCATGAACTCATTAAAAGAAATACTAGAGTAGAAGAAAGATGCCCGTTGTTTTATTTGGTACTACTGAGGAATTCGTTGACTCCTTCCACACTTAAGTATATACAAACCAAAGAGGCTACCTGTGGGGACACTGGTAGACCTACGATATTTGCGTTTCTAAAGCTGCATCGGTTTATTTACTTATCAAAAGGTTTTGCTCCCGATAAATCATTTCTCAGACTGTGTTTATCAAGGTCAGAGTTTTCCACTTCCTCTTGAGGCGGGTGGAGGCGTCTTTCTAATTACATTTTAATGCTTTTATGGCCTCCTAAAAAAGGAAAGCAGAGTGCAGCTGTCCAAGGCAGCAACGAATCCAGTCTGATGGCGGAGTGAGATCGCTTCTCTCTGGATCAGATCTTTCCTGAAATCAAGATTTCTCAGTGCTCTGCTAGGAATTTTCCTTCATCTTACCGCAACGCAAAACCCACAGCAATGAGGTTGTAACTGTGCAAGCCCCCGGGCTATCTCGCTCCCCTGAAATCAACAGGTCCTGCAGCCAGGAGCAAGTCCACAGTGGACTGCAGGTTCTGCAGATCACAGACAGATAGGGAGCAGATGTCCCCTACTTCATTTCGGAAGGACGCCCTCGGCGCAGGACGCGCTGTCAAGCCTAGTGGCTGCGTTCGCATCTATCATGGAGAACCCCAAAGTCGCCCTTGGCGAGGGACCCCGAGATCTGCGGGACGCGCCTAAGGGTTGAGCCCCCAGGGGCTCGCACCCTGTCCTCAGGGAGCCACCTGGACACGTGCGTGTCACTCACCTGTTCACTCTCCAGGCCGAGGAGACAGCCACGGTCCTCTCCAAGTTCGCAATCCGGCCGCGGAGACCGGGAAGCTCTCCCACGCTGCCCCACGCGTGCTGCAGGCGGCGTTAGAGAGTCGGGAGGGCTGCGATCACGGGTGGGAGTTGCCGGGGCTGCAAGTGCGGTGCCGGGACTGGTGTCTCCCCCGTCTCGCTCGCTCAGACTAGCAGCCGAGAGACTGCGGCAGGACGCGAGCTACGGCCAGCCGCCGCTGCGCTCCGCCACCGGGATGCTGCAGTGAGGTGCCCGCGCGCCCCCTGCTGGACCAGTCTGCGAGCCGAGCGCCTCACATCCCAGTCTAGCTCAAGCGCCAGGCCTGCAGGCTCGGGCTAAGTCCTTTCTTGATTAAAAAGCATCACTTACGCAGTGTTCTCTACGCCTTGTTTCAAGGGATCTTGCTAATACGCCCTGGGAATGTGTTCAGTTATTTTCATGATATTCGAGAGGAAGCAGAGGATTTTACAAAGATAGAAAAATAAAAAATGGATCCAAGGCTGGTAAATGGCCTGGAGAAAATCCGGATCGGAAACAAATATACTTCCAAAGATACTATAAACACCAAATTTAACTGGCGCCCATATTTGCATACCGGAGAATGTTCCCAGTGTGGTCTGTTGCCCCTGGAAAACCAGCATTTATAAGATTTGCTTTGGTGTCACCCCACCCCGTTCAAACCTCAACAAAGATAATTAACATGCATGCTATGCTAAGCTAAGCAAGACCAGCTTACATCCCATCTCCTTTGATATTCACTTTCCTCTAGGTAAGCGGGGCTATTGTAATTGCTGGTCTTTCTGACGGAAAGGGGAGCTTCTGAGAGGTTAAAGGATTCCTAAAGACAATGGTGGGCAGGAACAAAGCAACAGAAAATGTCTATGCCTTTCTCTTTTTTCATTCCAAAGCTGGGCTTTCTTACCAGGGTATCTGGTGACTCACTGAAAGCAAGGCTGGGCAACCGGAGCAGGCAGGGGCCCAGGGCCATGTGAACCATCTATGGAGCAACCCTGGGGGAAGAAAGGTCCCTGTGGAGGCTGGGACTTGACTGGCAGGGTAGATAAAGAGGTTGGACTTGAGGCATGTGTCCTGATAACTCAGCGGGAAAGCTTTAACACAATGCATCCACCATGAATTTCCGGTTCACCCCCAACTTCCTGGAAACCCCAGATCTGACCTACGGTGGCATTCCCTTTCTCATGTCACTGCACCTGCCAGCACTGGGTTTGCTTTGCGGTCTCTCTGGTTTCTCAGTGTTCTGCTAAACCTTGGTATTCCAGAGGCTGGGAGGGAAGCATCCTGTGTGCGCATGCGCGCTCTTCCTCTGTGGCAAGGCCCGCTGCACAGTGATCAAACGGATGGAACAAGACCACTTGAGACATGAGACATCCAAACTGTTTATCCACCGAACTGGGAAAAGCTATCTAGTGTGGACTTGAAGAAATGGGTCCCGTATTTGAGAAACCGAGACTTCAGCATCTCAGAATACAAACGGTCTTAAATTGTAAGAAGACAATTATACATGTAGACAATACAAAATTCTAGAAAATTCAAATTGTGTGAAATTTTTGTACCACTAATACTATCAAATTTCAATCTACCTTCTTTTCCTGTCATGTTTTGTAGAGCAGTGTTTAGTATTATATATTTACTATAACTTAAAATTGGATTACCATTATGTCTCTCCTATCCAATAAATATCACTGAGAGGCCACAAGCCCACAGCCAGGTTTTATGTGAACAGTGTCTACCATCTTGTCCCACAAGCTGTTTCTCTATAAACTCATATATACCCAAGCAGCTCTCTGCTCCCTTTTCATGGAGTTTCATGGTCAACAGCTGCTCTCAGAACCCCCTATTTAGGAGGCGGGACCCACACAGGAGAGACCACACGTGATTTTTCATCTTTCTGAGACTGGGTAACCTCCGTTAGAGTCCTTTGCAATTCCATCTACTTCCTTTCAAGTTTCGAATTTCATTTTTTTTTTTTTCACAGATGACTAAAATCCCACTGTGTATGAACGCACATCTGTGAGCCTCGATCTTCCGGAAATGGGCATGTAGGCTGGTTCCACGTCCTTGTTACTGTGACTGGAAAAGCAGTGAGCACATAAGGATGTCCCCGCAGGTGTCACACGGGAAAGAGGGACCTTGTTGTGGTTAATATTCAGGGAGGGCAGGCACAAGATAAGGCAATGCCTGTGATTGGACAGTAAAAAGATAGGCAGAGGCAGAACTTTAGAAAGGGGAGAGAAGCCGAGAGAGAGAGAGAGAGAGAGAGAGAGAGAGAGAGAGAGAGAGAGAGAGAGAGAGAGAGAGACTATGGACAAGGAGGATCAATCTCCTTGTGGCTTTAATTAGCACAGTTTGTCTTATCTAGGTGGGCAGATTATATCTTATCAATGGAATCTAAGTTTATTGTGTGGATGCTTTGTAGAGTATAAATTTACTGAGATAAATCTGATTGTTAAATTACAAGTTTCTGGAGTTTTGAATTTGTCAGGCTGATGGGAGTCGTGACAGTGACCACAGGGGGCAGTTGCTGGAAGTGTGGGCAGAGGTCATGGTGGAGAGTCTCAGGAGGGCGGCCTCTGCCTCTGAAATGAAAATACCCTACTGATGCCATATGGCTCCACGATGCCAGCCATAGTGGGGGTTGGTGGTTTTTGTTGTTTTATTTTTGTTTTGTTTTGAACCACTACAGGGTAGAGGTAAGAATGAAAACCCAGTGCAGATCGATTTCATCAACCTGGATCAGACGTCAGGGGTGTAACATCAGATGGTTCATTGTCAGCTTATTACAATCTGGAGAAACGTTTCCAGTTTACAATCAGTCCAATTCCAGGGCACAATAAAGAATACAGTGTGACTACTTAGAAATTCTTTTACAAAGTACACATGACCCGGAGGCTGGGCCCTAGAGCTAAAAGGCCCAGCTAAAATTTAGTGGGATCTCCAACCAATAGCATAGAGGCCAGCCAGCCATAAAGTGCCTGTGTCATCTGCCCTATGGATAGATTCTGATCTAGCAAGGGGAGAACTTGGTATAATCATTCTGGGGAAGGAGGGTGAGGTCTGCCTCTGTAGCAAAATGTAATCGGCTTTCGCAGACAGAATGGTCACTGGGTTGTTAACGAAATCTACCTCCAGCCTTCTGGGCAGAAAAAATAGGTATTTTTTTTTCTCTTCCATTAAGTCCTGTTTCCCCTTAATGCTTCTCATGAATTCAAGAACCTCCGTGCCTCTCAGCAGACATGGATGTGCACATGTCACACCTGCAAGTCTGGACACACATGGATGTGCACATGCCACACCTGCAAGTATGGACACACATGGATGTGCACATGCCACACCTGCAAGTCTGGACACACATGGATGTGCACATGTCACACCTGCAAGTCTGGACACACATGGATGTGCACATGTCACACCTGCAAGTCTGGACACACTGCACCAAGAAAGACTCACCTCCGCTGGACGGACCTTGTGTCCTCTCTTCTATGGCAGCTGCTTCATGGATCAGTCTCAGGAGCAAATAGGGTTCCATTAGCCTGCCTCCTGGCTGCACCCCCACCCCCGTGAATCTATCCGACGGCATCTATCAGTCTCCTTCTGCTTACACCGACCCTGTCATCACCCCCCTGTACAATTGTGATGGCTGATATCAGTTGTCAACGTGACTACACCTGGGATTAAATAAAACCCAAATGGCTGGGGACACCCGAGAGGGATTTTTGTTTTCTTAGTCAAATCATTTGACATAGGAAGACCCATTTTTAATCCTGATCTTTTTCGGTGAGAAGATCCGTTCCTCTGGGCCACACCTTCCGTTGGCAGCCTCGGTGAAGGACATGATGGAAAGACGCTCTCTTTACCTGTGCTCAGTGGCAAGTCCATCCCGTCACTGGCTTCACAGCCTTGTTCTTTGGGATTCTGGTGTCTATTAAAGACCAGCCTTGCAGACTGAATAGCTACTGGATTCTTGGACCTTCTGTTGGCAAATAGCCATTGTTGAACTAGATGAAACAACACCTGTAAGCCATTCTAAAAATCTGTACACACACACACATACATATACACACACACACATATACACACACATACACACACATACACACAAATACACACGCATACACATACATATACATGCATCACACACATACACACATATACATACACATACATACACATACATACACATACATGCACACATATATACATACACACATGGACTATCATACACACACATGCATACACATACACACACATTCACATACAAAATATACATATATACACACATATACATATACATATACACACATACAAATATATATACACTCAATATACATATACACACATGCACACACATATACATACATACACACACATACACATACATATTCACTCTGTACTTATAGAGAACCCTGACTAATACAATAGTATATTTCATAATTATTATATGGCTTACTCTTATTTTTATCAGAAATCATATTGACCCTGGGAATGTAGATTATTTGGGAGAATGTTTGCCCTTCTCCAAACAGACTCACATTGGGAATGATGGCATCCACGTCTGCGGGTACACAACATTCATTCATAATGCATGCACTAAAATTTATTACGCAGTAACAAAGCACCAAAGACAAACCGGCAATAATGAAAGGCCATCCGCGACAGAAGCTGGCAGGCAGACGATCTAGAGCCAGTGTGTGGTGCAGCTTCAGAGTTGCTTCGTTGTTCAGGTATGCTAAAGACAACAGAAAGAATCATGGCGGAATCATGGACAGAAATCAGTAAAACCATGAAGCACTGTCTCCATGTATGTGAATCTTTCAAGTAGAAATTGTGGTGGTTTGAATGAGATGCCCTGCCCTGAACTCTCAGGAATGTGAGTACTGGGTCCTCAGTAGATGGTGTTGCTTGGGGTGGCTGAGGAGGTGTTGCTTTGTTGCAGGAAGAATGTCACTGGGGCAGACCTAGTGTGTCACTAGGGGATGGAGACAGGCTTAGCTCGCCACTGGAGCAGGCTTAGTATGACACTAGGGGGACAAAGGTGGGCTCTTTCGAGTGCTCTGCCTGGCTCTCTGCTTCTTGCTTGTGGATGAAGGTGTGAGCCCTCAGCTTGCTGTTCTAGTCACCAGAACTGCCTGTGGCCATGCTCTTCACGATGGTGATGGGCTTGTATCTCTTTGGATCTGCACATCCAAATTAAACCTTCCTTCTCTAAGTTCTCTCAGACAGGGCGTTTGACCACAGCGATACGAAAGTCACTGATACAGAATGAAAACAATACAAATGGCCAAGCAGAGATCTTATAAATAAAAATATTAATTTATAGATCTAAATGGAATGCCTCAAATTAAGAGCCCAGTCTGATAAGTTTAACTGTGAGATACAGGATTAGAAGAAAGAATGAAACAAAATAGACTATACTCACACATAAAATTACCAGAAATAAATTGAAGTTTAAAAAGAAGACCTAGTAAGTTCAAAGGCGTGACGTCAGAAAATTCCTGGAAGGAAGAGTAAAGGCAAGGAAGGGACGGAAGAACCTGAACATTTTGAGCTGTGGGAACATGGTCCTGGAGTCCAACACAAACACAATGCTACTCGGAGAAGAATGGAGAGAGACAGGAAAGGAGAGAACTTGGGAGCTAGTGGCTGATAGGATCTTTGCAAATGCTTGAAAACCAACTGAGAACTGGGAATGCACTGCAACAAGAATGTCAAACAATACAAATTCCGGAACTTCACTGAGACATAGCCTAATCCAAGTGCAGATGTCATGTTGGGGAGAAAGATATTCAAAGCCACCAGGGAAATATCATCTTAACATGGAGGATTATGGAGAATCAGCTCTTACCACAACGCACAGAAGAAGTGAGAAGACAGAGTGACGTTGTGAAAGTTCCATAGCAAAATTCTACATGGAAATAAGTTATTCGTTCAAAAAGTTAGGAAAGTTCACCGTAGGACATTTTTTTTCTTTCAGGTTTATGATTCCAGATAGAAGAAAAAGAATTAAATCGTAACCAGCAACTGCTAAATGTCAATACATAGGTCAAAATAAATGAGCATCAACCTAGTAAAATGTCTTGGTATAACAGGAAATAACTACTGTAAGCAGAAACCTATGCCATTAGCAGATTAACAAGCAAAGGCATACTGATATGTTTCTGGGATATGGAAAGACTATTAATGTCAGATAGATAATTTAAAAATACATTTTTATTATTTCTAGGAAAATACCAGAAAATCCAAACATAGGATAGAAACAACAGACTGGGGTATACCACAACAAAAGAGCTCTTGCCAGACATGCCCAAGGACACAGTTCAATCCCCAGCCCTGGAAAACAAGAACAAATGAGGCAGAGAAAAGAACTATTTCTTTAATAGGAAGCAAAGTGAAAAGGGAGGCATGAGGAGTGGGGCTGAAGAGACGCCTCAGAGTTGGAAAACATTTATTCCCGGCTCCAATATGACGGTTCACAAAAGTTTATAACTCTAGGTCTAGGCTTCGCTCACCTCTTCTGGCCTCTGTAGTAAGCAAGCACATGTGCAGACGGACAAGCAATCGAGGCTGCATATGCAGAAAAAGGCAAATAAACAAAGAGGGTGAAGAAATGATGCGTGTAACTTCACAAGAATGGCAAGATGGACCTCTGTCCAAATATCTCAGTGATTATGTTAAGTATAAATGTAACAAAACCTCCAATTAACAAATCAAACTTTTCCTACTGGGTTAAAGTATATAACCCTATGATTTCTACAAGAAATTAAATCTAAAGATAGAGGCAAACTGAAGATGGAAAATAAAGGAAATCTTATTTATTTTGCAAGTACAAAATCAAAGCACATGAAGGGAACAATTCTCTGACTAAATTCACATGGGAACAATTTCATTCTATACTATTGTATATGTTACTTGTCCAAACCTGTGTTCTTTTTAAATATAATATTTTTATGGATTATTTAAGAGTTTCACATAATTTGATCGTATTCATCCTCTCTCTTGCCCCAAATTCCTCCTGACCCCTGCTTTCCCATCTCCTCTTTACTTCACAGCTTCTCCTATTTTCAAGCAGCCAAATTTTGTTAACTGTACTCTCTTACGTGTGGAACTATCACCATGGCTGAACTACCACACCCTGAAAAACAAAACAAAACAGAAAACAACCTCTCTCTCTCCTCTCGGAAGCCGTCAGCAGCCAATAGTTCATCATGGAGGGATGGAACTTCAAGAGCAGCTACTCCTGCCTGACCGTACCCCACAGTCAAGTGCTGACAGGCTTGGTCTTCGGTCTATGAGTACAGCTGCCCTCTCATGTCCAGATGACACTGCTTTGCTCTGGTCTTCCTTACCCTTTGTCTGTTAACAGCTTTTACAATGGTTCCTGAGCCACAGCATGAAGGGGGTATGTACATCTCATCTGTGGCTGGACATATAACCCCATGCTTTCATGACCTATAGAATCATAATTCTTATATTTTAGACGAGCTCCTCTCCTCTACAACTATTTTCACCTTCACCAAAGTCGATGATCTTCCTTGTCCTTTTTCTATCCAGAACATGGGAGCACAGGAGCACAGGAACAAACATGCTTAGAGAAACACTACCTGTGGCCAACATTCTGTGACTCTCTGGTATAGAATTTACTCTAAGTCATTCCCTGCCCTCCTCATATGGCGACAGGATTGTCATAAGCATAGTGACCCCCAGACTCCCTAAAATGGCTCATCCTCTATTTCTCTAATAGTAAATTCAAAGTTTAAGTTAAGGACTGGAGAGATGGCTCAGCAGTTAAGGGTACCGGTTGCTTTCCAGAGGCCCTGAGTTCAATTCCCAGAAAACACATGGTGGCTCAAGACCATCTCTAGTGTGATCTGATGCCCTCTTCTGGCATGCAAGTACATGCAGATAGAGTACTCATGTACATAAAACAAATTTTTTGAAAAAAAAAAAAAACCTTAAACTTAAAAAGGAGCAGAGAGATGATGTGGCATATGACCAGAGAAGCAAGATGCTGATGAGAAAACTTTTGAGTCATAACCTCCGAATCTAATTTAGTGTATATGAGTCCATCTTGTTTTTCCAGACTACCAGAGATTAGATTTTCCTGGTAGAATTAAATTTCTTACTGAATTCTTATTGTTATGGGGTGTATTAAATTTTAATTGGGCATCAGAACAGATTTAAGATTGTGGGGGGGGATGTAGGAGAAACAGAAGAATAGTTAAAAAAAAAACACTTAGTGGCCACTGTGTTTAAGACAGCAGTTTATCTGCATTACCTGGAATTTTGAGGAAATCAACTCAGATGGTTCTGTAGATTTGATTGGGGATTGACAGACTCAGATGAAAGGAGTGAGTTTTGTATGATAAACTGGCAAGAAATTTAAAATATAGACTCAATATTTTGACAGCTTGTGAGGCCCAAAGTAACATTTTAAAAATAAGTTGAGGCTAAGAACCCATGGTTGTGGAAGCCCAAAGACCTAAGAGGTGAAGCTACTACTATTATTTTGATAAATGGGCAGGGTATCAAACTGCCCTCTAAATTCATATTTTCACACCCATCAATCAGTACAGCCCCCAGACATCACCCAGAGAGTTTGTTTGTGCAGTGCTCAGTGTAGAGAGATACTAATGACTAATTACGGTGCAGAGATCAGCAGAGTTATCAGCCACAGACCTACATCATCACCTCCTGCCACGGGCTTCAGGGACTGTCTCGTAAAAGGGAGTAGAAAGAATGCAAGAGCCAGATGTTGGCAGAGGGAAGTGGTGTCTTTTAGACGTGAGGGAGACCACCGCATGTGTGAACTGAACTCCTTTGGTTGTGTGTACAAGATCACACCAGTCAGCACAGTAGCATGGAGTGGGAGACTCATGAAGCCCCGTTCCTGACGGAGAAGCTGTCAGCTGTCGACAGGAGTATCAGTTTTCTTTAAGAGTGTGTTCTTTGACAGGTTGATTGCCCCACATCTCAGACGATAAGAACAGCATTTAAAAAACAAGCCAGCAAACAAGAAAAAAACAAGAAACAAAAAATGATGTGAAGTTGGGAGTATGCAGGGAGGCAGGGTTTCAGGAATTGAATCTGGAACAAATTAAGGAGAGGAGTGTGTGTGTGTGTGTGTGTGTGTGTGTGTGTGTGTGTGTGTGTGTGTGTATGTGTGTGTGTGTGATCCAAGTATGAGATTCTCAAAGAATTAACAAAATATTATATTAAGATCAGTTTTTAAAAAATCCAACCTGTCTGAAGGCCGATGTAAACCTTTATATTATAAATATAAAATAAATGTACACAGGTTGTCAGAAAACATGTCCAACACAAAACAAGGTGCAGCATTGGAAATTGTGTAAAACTTTGTTGAAGAATGTCTGTCCTTCTTGTGTGCAAATGTGCTTTGTAATATGGAAAATGTATGAAGATAGCACGCACAGAGATGGAGGTCTCTCTGGGGAGGTGGCTGGGGATGGTGCTGGTGGATACACAGGAGTCAGGCTCACCCAGAAGACCTTCATCTGCTTCGGTTCCTCTGTCTTATGATGAGGTATATGCATCACATCAGCCAGAAAATATTCTAAAAGTATATTGTCCCTTTTAAAAAACAACCAATAAAGTGAATGCATGTACGTTGGAGATAGTTGAGAAAGCATATTAAGGAGGAATCTGCAGCAAAATTTCGTAGTATAAAAAATGACTGCATTCTGCAATTATATTCCTAGCATAAATGCTGCCAGGAAGCTCCATCTACTCTTTGGTGGCTGTGTAGTGTGCTAACAGCTTGCTCATGAAGGGTGATGATGGGCAGACATGGGACTAAATTAAAAAGATGCTGTCACTCCTGTCCCACTCTGCAAATGAGAGTGGCAGGCGCGCTGCTGTCAATCAGGAAACTCTGTGGGTTATTTATGGGATGGCAGTGCTGGAGGTACAGCCTGATTCTCCACCACTCATGACTGGCTGGCAGTGCCTTTTTCCACGTTTGGGAAAGGCTGATCTCCGTTTTCCCCTTTACCTTGACCTAGAGAACAGCACCAGCAGACACAACTGCCAGAGATTATTTTAAAGCAAACCAAAGTAGTTGCAATGAACTTTTTTTTTTTTTTTTTTTTTTTTTGTAATTCCAAGCATGGGTATAATAAAACAGGATAGAATGCCGTTTTCTGTTTGTTTGTTTGTTTGTTTGTTTGTTTGTTTACTAAAAAATGCTAGATACTTTCCCCTGTGTTCTAGTAGCTTATAGAGCTGTACTTAAGGTCAATTTTTAACTATTGCCAGGCTGAAAAGTTCCAAAACCCATCTATCATAATTCACACAAGGGAAGGAGAGCAGCTTCAGAGTAGCCGGGTGTCCCTGGGATGTGGGATGTGGGGGAAAATAAAAAGAGAGCTCGCTTGCCAAGCTGCCTCAAACGGAATTGTCAGCAAAGTGAAAAGACTCCTATGCAGAATAGGCAGAAGCAGGCTTCTTCCCGAGTTCTGCATTCTTTCCCAGGCTGTATTGTTTTCATCACAAAGCATCATGTTTTAAAGAGCTGCCTCTGAAGATGCAAATGAGGTAAATCCCATCTACGTGTTCCAGGAAAGCTTTGCAAATGGAGAAAGTGGACAGCCTGACCAACCACCTTGTGTTTTTAAAGTACCCATTAAATATCTATGGCTCACATAATCTGACCCGTGCACAGCAAAACAGGACACATGTGGAGCGTTCCAGCAAATGCTGTCTGGTGGAAGAGAAGGAGGGTTTATCAAATACTGAGAAACTTTGGATTCCAAGCACAGAACATTGGGAAAGACAGAAGCCACACTGAAAGCATGCAAACATTAAACTCTACAGGACTGTCAAGTAGTAGGAAGGCGGAGTGGCGGGTCAGATCAAAGCCAGAAGCCAGAAGCAAGAAGCTAGAGCTAAATAAATAATTGGTCACTCCAGAAATGATCCATTGCAGATCTGCCAGCATCTTTTCCAACTTCCCTTCAGATTCCCAAATCCACACACTCTCAGCTAACATCTGGAGTCCGCATCCTCTGCGTCCCATACTGAGCCAGGGTTCTGCTGGGTTCCCTCTCTCCTAATTCACACATCCTCCGAAAGCACTTTGCCCTCCTTAACCAGCTCTGTGTCTCTGTGGCACTTAAACCTGAAACACAGTAGTAA
Organism: Micromys minutus; assembly: GCF_963924665.1. Lineage (NCBI taxonomy): Eukaryota > Metazoa > Chordata > Mammalia > Rodentia > Muridae > Micromys > Micromys minutus. The sequence continues at coordinate 11,239,575 of NC_137972.1, read as the reverse complement.
AAATAGCAGTGTCCTGAGACATCCACAAAAAAGGCTCAGGGAACATCCAGCAAGAGAGGAAGAAAGATTGTAAGAGCCAGAGGAGCAGGACTTGTGTCTCAGAAGTGTGTCAGGATTGTAACAATGTGTCAGGGTTAAATTAGGTGAAGTTTTAAATGGGGTTCCAGACAGTGGTCAGAATCGAGCTGTTCATTCACAGAGGCTGAAGGTAACATTTGTCCCTAATCACTTCAACTTCTAGATCCTTTCTGTCTTCAGGAGGACAATTCCAGAGGCTTTTCTAGTGAAAGAGATCAAAAGCCATGTGCCGCTTTAAGGGACAGTGACTATAATGGAAGAGCTTGTTTCTTGGATTCATTTTTAGTTTGCTTTTGCTTGTCAAAGGTCTGGGGGTTGTTAGGTGTTATTGCATGGGTCTGTAATCTCAGTGTTTGGGAAATGGAGGCAGTAAAATCCTAAGTTAGAGGCCAGCCAGGGCAAGAGGATGAGGCTCTGTCAAGACACCCCTTCCCACTGTTTATAAGAGCCCGAATCTTCCCCTCAGCTGGGAATCTTTGCATTTGTGACTCTGTCGAGGTGAAATGAATGGGGTTAGGGGAAAAGGTCTTATGAGGTAGCTTTGGTATTTTCAGAGTTCAAAGTTATGGAGTTTGACCATTAGGTGCAGGTGACGTCAGGGAGACTCCCAGATGCAAAGGGATATGGAAATCATCAAGCTCTTGGGGGAAAGAAGTTAAGACACCATCAACAGCCAGAAAGCTGAGCCCAATTGTCTGGCCGCAAACCCAAAGCCCTGTTTGTGAGATGGGAAAGCTGCTCCAGGTTAATGCTCCCAGTCACTGACAGCAGAAATCCGGGGAGAGCTGAAATCTGAAATGCTGAGACCAGGTTCCCAGGCCAAGAGAGGCAGGCAGCAGGAAGGGATGGTAGGGCGGGCAGAGTGTAGCTACCTCCTCCTGATCAAAGCATCTTCTCTCTCTGGAGGGAAGATGGAGGCTTCTAAGAACTCCCAGGAGGTTCTGAGATTCATTAGGCGCTTTCCCAGTGGTTATGTAAAAGACTTTCTTCAATAGAGCTGCTTGCAAGGTGTGTAAGGATGTCGCTTTCGCGAGGCATTACCCACGATGGTGAAGACTTAGAGCGTAGGTGCTCTTCAGGGGCTCATGCTCCTGTAAGTAACAGTGGGGAACTCATTAGCCCAACAAGTTAACCTTGGGCAGAACTATTCCCTTGGTATGTTGCTGGCCCATCTGAAGTTCAGCCATGTTCATATCTTCCCAGCAAAAGTCATACAATAGACAGACACATGACAACCAATGCCTTGGATTCCCTGGGAAGATTTCAATTGTAAATGAAAATCCTTCTTTTCTCTTCTGGATTTTTATGGAGCAGAAGGAATTAGGGGATTTTCCCAAACCGGGGATTCCTTTAGGAAAAGTTACTAAACAGGAAGCCCAGGGCAAGTGGGCAGGCTATCTGAACTCTGCACATCTGCAGCAGGAATCTCATATGGGCTACCCCCTGCCGCCCAATAAACGTGTCTCTGGATTTGAGTTCTCTGCTTGAAAGCTATTCAGAGTTGTGAGTTCTGGAGGCCTCCCACAAGGAGCAGACCATGTTCTTTGGAGGCCAGCATGTTTCTTGGCCACACAGCTTGCCTTGCTATGGAGGGAGGTCTTCCCTTGCACTCTGCCGTCACAGCCAGAGAGGCCGGTCTGTGCTGTGAAACCCTCTGGTGACCTTGCTCTGTTGAGAGGAATCTGAGGTGCAGGTGTTCCCTGGAACCCATGGTCCATTACTGACAGAAACATCCACGTTATAATGGTGGGATCGTCAATTTATAGGCATTTACTAGGCCCTCACGGTAGCCTCAGATCTCCCTTCCATGAGCTTAGGCACTTCAGCGTGCTTTAAGTCTGTGGTTCTCAACCTTCCCAATGCTGTGACCCTTTAATACAATTCCTTATGCTGTGGGGACCCCCCCTCCATACACACCATAAAATTATTTTTGCTGCTACTTCTTAGTTGCAATTTTTTTACTGTTATGAACCGTAATGTAAATATTTCACATCAAGAAATCTGATATGAGATTCTTATGAATAAGGTCGGTCTACCCCAAAGGAGTCGAGACCCACAGGTTGAAAACCACTGCTTTGAGGAGTTTATTTTTGAAAGCTTCATGGCAGTATACTTTATTTCGTGCAGAAAATACTTTCTCTAGAGCCCGGAATACAAGGCTCTTCAATTTTGAGTCATTTTCTCTGCCATTAGAGAGGCTGCATTTGGATATGGATTGGATATGGAGCAATGGCTTTAGAATCTGAAGAAACAGAAGGATTTGGTTAGGGGCCAGAAGGGTCCATTTAGACCTTTCTGACGGCATGCAGGCTCAGGCTGGTGGACAAATCACCTGTAAAGCCACGGCTGCTGAGAACTGTCAAATCAGCAACAATGGAAAAAAACAAAGCCAAAAGACACGGGGCAACCTGAAACAGGAAACAAGAGTAGGTTTCCTTACTACCCCAGAGACAGATGCTGAATACCTACAGAACTACCTGTGAGCTGCAGGCAGGCTCTACTGTTATGGTCACAGAACACCCCCAGCTCCTTTCTCTACTCTCGTTCCCCTCCCCCACTCACCCCATCTGTGTCAACCAGCTTTGACAGCTCTGATTAGCCTCATTTTTCACCTTATTTGCATACCCACAGCCAATCAGAACCTAGTTGAGACCAGGTATTCGGGTACCCTGAGTTTCAAAATACAGAGCATTTAACTCCACCCAAGGGGAAGACAAAGAATACTCCAAAGGCCTGGTGCCTGGCTCTGGGCTCTGGCCCTGGATTTGCCGGAGAAAGAAACCTGAAGACTTCCGGGTCTGGCTCCCAGCTAGCCTGCTTACCAGAGAAGGGCGGCTGCCTTCAAGCCTGGCCCGGAACAAACTCCTGAGAGGCTCTTTGTACCTAGAGCTTGTGTTCTGGTCAAAGGTCTTGATAAAGGGTTGCCAACCTGTAGGATTCCAATAGCATCCTAGGTGTGAGACTTCTTTCCCACCACACCTTTAATTATATCCTTTGGATGTTTTATTATGTACATGTAATTACTTATGCAAGCTTCAGTTGTTAAATAAAACCCAAATGATTGAAAGGTGTCATAGCCCATTAAAAACCCGCTGTTCTCCAGGGTGTGACTGTTCTTTAGGGCTCCCCTTTCTTTCATGAGTTTCTTACTGTTGTGTACCCTGCAAGCAAATTTCCCATTTCTCACTCCCCTGGGCTGGAATTGTATTGACTCCTGGACACTTCAGGGGACCTTTGACTCTGGTGCTTCTGTCAACACACTCAACCCTACAGCCTGATTCTGCCTTTCAGCTTCCTGGTGGTTGCATCACTCTGGTCATCAAGGTGATAAAAAACCCACTTGTGGATTCACCAACTCTGCTGGGACTTAGTCCCAAGACTGAGATTCCGGCCAGGCTGTCAGAGTGAAACCTTCGCAGAATGTCTCAGAAGCCACCTGGCGTGTTTTTCTGGCCAATATGTAGCTGGAGAACAAAGAGTATTGAGGTTTCTAATGCAAGTCCCTGTGACTAAGGGACTGGAAACAAAAATCAGGTTCCGCACGCCCCCTTTTATTTAAGCAAATCATCAGTAATTCCCACACCAGCTTTCCGGTACGTCAAGCTTTATCAGAGCCAAGACCGACTCCACAGACACAAACAATTTAGAAATATCCCCCAAAGGAAGTAATCGCCACTGTATCTGATCAACAAAACATATCTTTGTGCCAGGAAGACTCCTTCTCCCTGGCAAAGTCCTGCTGATCATTCCTGTCAAATACGCAGTTGCTGTATCAGGCGGAATTTCTCTATTCCAACGTTTAAATGCATTCACTACAGTTGGGAAGTCTAAGCTGGCTTCACAGATGTCAGTGACTGGTTGTCCCAGCATAGAATTTTAAGAGGTTTTTGCTTTGCCTTTGAGTCTTTGAGGAACAAAGTGGGATTAAACGCTAGAAAAAAATAATCTTTAATTGTAACAGCCTACTCTCCCTTAAAAAATCAGCATGTGATAGCTATAACCTATAGCTAAAATTAAAGCAATCTGAGATGCTACAAAGTTTAGAGTTAAGGCCATAATTTTAGGGGTGGCTCAGTGGTTTAGTGGCAGACTCTTCTTGCAGGGGACCTCAGTTCTCTCCCAGGACCCACATCAGGCAACATCTACTCATAACTTTGGTGCTAGAGTGTCTGGCAGTCTGTTCTGACCTCTCTGGGCATCCGTGAGGACAGTATATGCTCATGTATATGCACACACATCAAAATGAATACATTTTAAAATTTTTTTAGAGAATAAAATATATTAGACTAAGTCAGATCACATTCCTTACCTAGAATCTGTCTTTTTTTGAAAAGTAATGGAGCTCCCAGAAGCCCTTCAATGGTCTCGTATTTCTTAGCTCTCCCTCACCCTGACATCATGTTTTTAGACAGACATGGTCCATACAGACCTGAACGCTCACCCCACCTCTTCAGTGCAGGCCCTCATGTATCCCGGGCTGGCTTCCAACTCCCTCCATAGCCAAGGGTGATCTTGTATCCCTAACTCTACCTCCTGTTTCTGAGGTTGCAAGCATTCACCACCATGCCGTCTACTCAGTGCTGGGGACCTAACTCAGGGCTTCATGATGCTTCAGTGGTATTGAATGCTCAGCCCCTCAAGACTTATCTTGAAAGCAGCCCTTCTGCAGAAGTTGTTCAGCCAGGGCCCAGATGCTTTTTACTAGAACTGGCTGGGTGTATAGTAGCTGCTCACGTCTACACTAACCAAAGGGCACCAACCCCACATTTCAACTGAATTCTGCCCCTCCCCCATGCTATCCCTTCCCCTGTTCCTTGAGTCCCTTGAAATCCTGAGGGATTCTAATGGTTACGTGCTACATGTTCGAGAGTGGCCATGCCCTTACTCAACCGATGGCTTCTGGGGGGAGAATAAACTTCTTCTTTTGGGGACATGGCTTCTGGTTGACTGCCCACAACCTAGTGGATGGCCCCACACTCATGTACATAGTCAGTACAAACTGGCCTCAGGGTTACTGACAGAAACAGAAAACAAGGAGGGCTCGGAACTGGGAGAGAGGGGGCCTCAAACAAGGGGGACACCTAGTATTTTAATCATCCGAAAGCAGGAGCGCATTCTCTGTGCCTGCTACTGATCCAGAGAATAAGAAAAAGACGAAGCAGTAAAGAGTTTAAAGCGGCAGTTTCATAAGGGACCATGCTGCCTTGTGGCTCACAGGTCACTGAATCCAGGTCTCTGCTGCACTGTTGTAATTTTTGCCGTGCTTGGATGATTGGGGCGCACTTGTGAGCTCAAGACTGAGTCGAGTGATGGGCACCCAACTACACTTTGTGGGTTCGTGGGCATTTCCAACTTCACGTCCAGACTCACATGTGCCGTGTATGGTTCCCTTCCCCCAGTGGTTCAGCGTATTGGCTATGGTGTTGAATACTTGCGTATGACATTCATGCTTACCCTTCTCTAATGCTTCAGCGTGCTGGCTATGATACCAATTCTAAAGGCATTGCAACTCACGCGGCATAAGCGCAGACCAAGCTCTCCCATCCCCCACTGCTCTCTGAGCAATCCTCCAACCCGATTTCCAGTGTCAGTCATGTCATGGGCTCCTTGGCCTGAGACTCAGTCCGGCTCTTCTGTCACGTTACCTTCACAGTCAACTCACTTCCTCCCCGATGACCCGAGCCTCAGAAACTTTCGGTTTGCAAAGCTCCAAGTGTTGGGACCTTGCTGGTTTGGCTCTCATCTTTCTAGGGTAAAGATAGGAAGCTAGATCAGTGGTCCTGAGCCTGGAGGTTGTGAGCCCTTGGCGGGGATCCAACCACCCTTTCACAGGACACCAGAAAACACAGAGATTTATATTATAATTTATAACAGTAGTAAAATTATACTTATGCAGTAGCAGTGACTCTAGTTTGGGGAGTTTTATGATGGGGGGTCACCACAACCTGAGGAACTGTAAGGGTGGCAACCTTTGGAAGGTTCAGAACCACTGGGCTAGAAGAGTCTAGAATAGCAACTAGTATCACTTGCAACCTCTTTGCAAGGATGCAAGCATCTCCCTGTTTCCTTGGTAACCGTTTCCTGGGCTATCCCGCATGGCTTCGGTGAACGTATGGTAGTACTAGACTCCTGAATAAACACGGGCCAGTTCTTGTAACATCCGTCCACATTTCAAGATGCATCCCTACTTCCTCCACAGTCACAGTCCTCACAAGCCTATGGACCATTCTCCAAATTTTCTGCTACTTTGGCAAGTGATGTATGATGTGGGTCTTTATATTCGGGGATAGGATTGGGGCAGCAACAGATGCTTCAACATGCATGTCTCTCTATACCTAACTGCCTGTAATTCAAGCTTCTAGTGATCTGGTACCCTTTTCTGGATTCCATGGATACTGTCCCTAGGGAACATGTATAGCATACACCTAACACACACACACATACACACACACACACACACACACACACAGAGTCAAGCTCACAATATACACACACGTAAATGATAAAAATAAAAATAATAAAGAAAACAATTAGCAGCCTGTGACAGACTAGGGGGTAAGAAAAAGAGCAAATGAGAGGTGAGGTAAAGGAAGTATGTGAGAAGGGGAGGGAGGGATGGAACAGCCAGTCCCTACCACAAACTGACGCATGCATGTGACATATCACCTGTCACACCAACTGCCTGACAGTTGTTATATAAGGAGACAGTACATAAAGACTGAACTTCACACTTCAGTTCTCTTACAGATAATTCACCCTCCCTCCTACTGATGTTCTTTGCACCCTATCCAACTACACACCCACTCCTTTCCCAACCCACGTGGGCCAACCTCTTCATCACCACACCGTCAGCCACCATAGCTGTCTTCCATGATGTCACTCGAGATGATGCTTGAACTAAAATGACAGCCCTACGGTCACACGCGCACGATGGCTCTTGTGCCCCCGACGGGTCACCCGTCTCCGTGAATTCTTCCTGTTCCCCTGCCTTCCTCCCAGTCTTTACAGCCTGATGAAATTGCATGCTCACACTTTTATGTTCCGCATTTTCCAGCTTAGATAAGAAAGCTGGCTTTTGGGGGAAAATGTTCAGGAAGATGAATGTATCGGCTGGTGTCGGTGGAACCATTACTGAGGGGAACAGCAACAACTATGGCCTTGTAATGATGGTGTTATACATCTTTTCCTGAATGTAATCTGTAGGAAACTCACATATTAATTAAAAGCTAAAGATACATTAATTAAAGCCAGTTGTGGGGGACCATCAAGATGGCTCAGTGGGCAACTGTGCTTGCCTGAGCCTGAGCTTTGACTTCCAGAACCTCCGTGGTAGAAGGAGAGGACTGTCTACTCATGTGGCCTCCACCTGCACGTGTGCACTGTGGCCCAGATGCTCCCCCCATAAAAAGAAGCAGACAGAAAACTCCAGACAGGAAACGCCATTTTACAATGTTGTCTGCGTTCGTCTTGGTTCTTCTGGTTCTAGATGCACCTCGAACAAGAACCTGTGTTGCTTTCAACCAATACAAGGGCTGCCTTTTAATCAACATTAAAGATTTTTTTCTCCCTCTTCCACACAGAGTATGTAAGCTGCGTTATCTGTCCAACTGGGGGTTGGATATGGGGGTGCTAAGAGAGATGTTCCTGAGGTTTGTTCTGCTACGACATTTATGCGGTTAGAACATCTCCGAGCGCTCTGTTTTATGTTTTCCTCCCCATCGTTTTGCAAGCTCACCGCTTCTGCCGTGTCACAGCTTGCACGCCATGGCAGGACACACAGAGCCTTCCTCTCCTCTCTCATGTTCACTGTGGGCCTCCTGCAGCCCTTCCCTTCTGACTCCTCCATGCCTGTCAATAACAAAAGGAAGCCAGGAAACACAGCGGATTGTATTTGGAACACACACAACTCCTTTCTCCAAAAGCCACATTCAGACAACAGAGTGGACTACGACCCTGAGTGACGCGGTAAATTGTTCAACGACTCTTTACTTCCCCAAAGGGGGTGGCTCGATGCCACCCGCCCTAATGTTCTGGAGTCCCCGAATGAAAGGCACAAACGTGCAGCGTTATTTTCCATATGCCTTACGTTAGCTCATCGGTTGGGTTTCTCCCTAACTTCACGTGGCTAGCACACTTTCCCTCTGATGTCCCTGAGTCATCACTTTCTAAAACCTGTACTTCAACCCTGCTACCCCACGCCCAATCGGGGGAGTGGACCCTGGGTCTTTCACGGCCTGCAGGCTCTCCCTCCTGCACCTTTTCCCATTTTGTAGTAGCCTATACCCTCCTAATGGCAGAATCCCTCCTCCTGTGTCTCAGTCTCCTCCTGGGAATCCTAAAATCCTTGTCTCCCTACCTAGATATTGATTGTCAATAATTTAATATATGAATTAGATCCAACTGGGGGCAGGGACCCTCAGCGTCTGGACTCGCAGATTTTGGGAGCCGAATCAACACGATAGCATTCGAACCATTCGCCAACGCCGGAGGATGCAAAGGCTCTGTCAAGAGATCTGTCTGTAGACCATGGCCATAAACTGGATTCCTGTAAAAATGGATGCTGAGTGAAACAGCCACGCATTTGAATGCCCTCCGTTTGGCGTAAACATTAAATTAATTGACTTTATGTGTTAATAATTAGTGGCGGTAATGGCCCTTTGGGTGGTTCTCCTTCGCAAGCGCCAGCTGAAACCAAGCCCCTCGGTTGTTACTAAGAAGGTGAAAGGCTGTTAGTTGAAGGAGCGGATAAGTGATCGCAGTTGCTTGTGCGGGCTGTGAGTAAGCGCTTCAGGAAGAAAGCACGCTGGCTTTGAAACTTGCCTCGGAGTGTCAGTCAATAATTTAGCACATACCAAATACCCACAGGTTTCCTGGAGCTGAACAAACACATTATTTCATCACCCCGGGGAAACATTAACTGGAAGGCCTCTGTGAACTGCGAACACCACCCATCCATCAGCGGGCGGGTCTTTGGACAGTGGAACGTCTCTACTGCACGTGTTGGTCTGTACCACAGTTTGGACTGTCCTCAGCTCTGTCTTCTGTTCCATGACAGTATCCAGCGCATTTCACCTTAGTGGGTCACCGACTCAAGCTTAAGGGGTGGGAAAGTCATGGTGGGAGGAGCTTGAGGCCGGTGCTGATGTTGCAGTCAGGAAGTAGGGAGAGATCGCTGGTGCTCAGCGCTTTCTCCTTTCTGTGGAGTCCAGGAGCCCCACCCAATGGATGGTTTCCTCCAACCCTACACAATCCGGTAGATAATCCGTCACAGACTTCACAGAGATGATTTGTTTCCATGGTGATTCTAAGTCCCACTAAATTGATGATGTTAACCATCACAGACCCTGAATACCCATGTGTCAGCATGGCCCCCAGGGTGGGATGGCTGGTTAGTGGTGATGCCATAAGGGGCGGAGCTTTGTTCTCTTTGAAAGGGTCCTGGGGTCCAGCTTTGAGGTAAGTAGTTTTTTCCCAACCACACCCTCAGCTGCAAGAAGAGTTTGAGGCTAGTTGTGACCTAGACTATACTAGCTCTAGTTATAGGAAAAAAAACAAACAAATCAATAGTCATGAGGTGTTAAAAAAAATCCCCTTTTAATTTAAGGGACTGGAGACCTGAGGTAAAAGTTCTGGACCGCAAATACCTAGACTTCAATGAGGAGTTCATTCCAGACGGAGAGACTGGGTTTTGAAAGCCCAGAAGGGGGCTGTGGAAAGCGTTTGAGCACTGAAAAGTGAACTCTGTGTTTTAGGCGGGTGAACTTCGTCAATAAGGCAGATGTTTTAAAACTGTCATTATAATTTAACATTCAGAAGAATTTTGTCTGAACTATCGAATCTAAACAGCACAACTCCAGAAGTGGAAAATTAGTAAGTAAAATATAGACTCGTGAAGAAACGGCTCTGTGTAGCTGGCGGGGGTGGGGGACTAAAAATTGAGTTGTCCGAGTTTTAATTTTAAAATCCCGACTTTCTTAAGCATATTTCTACTAGAACTATGCTCTTGGAAAATTCTGGATCGTGCACAAAATCTATGCAGGTGTGGATGTCTTAGCTCTGAGGAAGGTAGAGGGAACTTGAAGACCAACTCCTGAAATAAAGGTTTATGGCTAGGGCTGCATCTGTGGTGCCACCTAGTGGTAGACACGGGTAAAACAGTTTTATTTTCAGAAGTTGATTACCGGTTTGCTTGCCAAACCTGTTTCAGCTGCTTTTTTAAAATCGAGACTAGAGACTTATGGGTGTTTGTGAGTGGCCTAATATGGGCTGGGAAATGAACTTGAATTCTTTGTGAGAGCGGTGAGTTCTCTTAACTGCTGAGACAACGTTGAAGCCCCCAAGTGGTCTTTGATACTGATTAAGAACAATAATTTATTAAGTCCTATATTCTATAGTATCCCATTCTTTAATGTATCAAGTGCTACAGGCATATAAAAACAGAACATTCGAGCGCTGAGTTCAGCATTCTCATACATGTGGTTTCTCTGCTTTTGGATCATCCAGGGTTCCTTCCCTCTCGCCCTAAGCATTGTACAGCGAAGGGGAAGTAGTTACGAGATGACCCTAAGTCTTCTAGAAACCTGGTTACGATATTGAGGTTACAGAAAAAGGCCAGGGAAATACAAACGGCTAACACCACGGTAGAGAGACAGTTTGGTGGGCTCTTTTATAGAGTGATCCACAGGGAAATGCAAACAGGGAAAGCTATACTTGAACTCCAGATCTACCATCTTAAAACAGATGATACTAAATAATCTCCAGGGAGAGTCATGTGGCTTGATACACGCAATACACCTGGCCCACCAAAGATATACCACGTCTAACAAACACTCATTTCCTTGTTTGCTGTTGTTGAAATAGCCTCCTATAAGCCAACACCTATTCCAGCCACCTGAAAGGGTCTGAAAAGGTTCTGAGTCACATTAGCTGGTTTTCTGTTGTCCCATTTGATGTTAAAAGCACTGAAGGCAGCGAGGACCCCGTGTTTAGGTAAATATTAACTGACAGCGCTGCCCTTTCATCTTATTGATGGTTATTTATATATTAATATTTGTAAATTAGCAGTCTTGAATATTCTTGAGGGTGGTCATCTCACCATAATCAGCAGCTTGTAAAAGAAGTAAGACCACAGGACTCCGGTCAGAAGAGTGTGAGTCAGGCCCACAGATTATTAGCTAGCTGGAATCTTTCCAAGAAGCCACAGAGACAGGCCTTTGTCTCCATCCCTTGAGTGTTATGACAAGTGGACCCGGTGATCTCCTGGACAAGAGAAATGCCCCTCAGGCAAACCTACCTAAGAATGTGGGCAGATACAGTGACTTCTGCAGGGGATTTGTCCTGTTAAGGAGTTTATCAGTAACACGGCTTCCCCTGGCCTGTGCCTGTTCTCACTCATGAGATTGCTTCACACTGTTATGTGTTAACCCCTACCTGTCTCCTGCCATATGCCATGCGGGACACATCTGAATTCTTTCGACGTGCATCCCAAAGATCAGAGAGCAGAGATGAAGCCAGATCCAGGCCCTGGGGGTAACGACACCCTTGAGTGCTCTAACTCAGAGAGCCTACTGCTTACTTACGGCTTGTCTGATCTCACCTGGAGCCCTTCTGATAACACAGGTAATGAAGGATTAACCATTGGGCAATGACATTAGGGGTCCATGAGCTGCTACTGGGTTTACTGCGTATAAGCTCAACGTATAAATTTAAACACACCTCCATGTCATCTACGAAAAGCTAATATCATATATTGATTATCAGTAGATAGCTAAAATAGAAAGAGAAAAGCCAAAACCATAGAAGATTTGCAAGATTTACTCGGTTAAGCCAGTCAGGGAGATGACTCTTCTCTGAAATCACCCCAAACGCACCAGGGCATACTTTTCCTCTCCCCAGATTACTTGCAAATTCATTAGCAATTATTTTAAATTATTTATAATTATTGTGATATGCACTGAATTATTCACACTTGTGTCACACCAGAGAAAGGAATATTACTGGATAGTTAAAAAAAAAAAAACAAAACAGAAGGTTAAAGCTGTTTCTCCTTTTTATATCAAATACATCACTGTGGGGAGTTTTAAAACTTGGCTTTAAAATACTGGAGAGTTGAATGGTAGTTGGGTTTACGTCTCGGAAAGTTTCCCACTGTCTACTTACTGGATGTTAATTCAGAATGGAGGACACGTGGCTCAGAAACCAGGAACTTGGCCCCAGCTCAGACAGCAACTAACTTGGGGGAGGGATCTTGGGCCAGTTACAAAAAAAATAATTACTTTCTCAACTATTTTGTTTTAAAGTGGAAATGGGCACATGTGACCTCTGTCCTTTTCAATATCACACCAAGTGGTCACCAGCCACCGGTCACTGAGTTCTGCATCATGTCCGATTCTCTTCCTGCTATGAGCCAGTGCGGTGCTCACGACCAGAGGCTGCTCTGTGGGGCTGTCTTCCTTCAGCTCACAGCTCAGAGGCAGAGGTAAGACAGTGTGGGGAGGCTGGGACTGAGCAGGGGTCAGTCATGGTCCCAGAGGACTTCTGCCGTGCACCCTCTCACTCAGCCTCATGGTAACAGCCACCTCTTTCTCAGAGTGGCAACTACCTTTTCTACCACGGTGTCTGCTGACATTTGCAATCCCCTTGTGTCCTACTTTTTACCATTCATTTATATGTATGTCTCTATGTGCATACGTTACTAGTGAACGGGTACCCACAAAGGCCAGAGGAGGGTGCAGGATCCCCAGGAGCTGGAGTTGCAGAGAGATGTGAAGCGCCCTGTGAGAATGCTGGGAACCAACCCCAGCCTTCTGTACACTCAGCTTGCTCTCTTAGCTGCCGGGCCATTTCTCAGTCGATTTCTGGAAGGCAGTGGCCTCAAATCCAGAATGAGAGAGATGGACAAGGTGCTTTGCCAGAAGCCTGTGTCTCACATTCTTGTCCAGCCGGCCGCCTTTGAAAATTATAAAGCTTTGTTCCAACTTAAAACCAGGAGGCATGTATTATATTACAGGAGGTTTCTTTACTTCCTCCTAATGTAATATCTTTATTGATTCTTTGGGAATTTCACACTATGCACCCTGATCACCAACATTTCTCAGTCCTTTCATGTCTGCACCCCACCTTGTGACCTCCCTCATCACCAAAAAAGAAAAGGAGAAAGAAATAGAAAAAGTTTATTTCATATTATCTACGTGTTAGCTGGATCATAGTCAAACCGTCAGTGGCCTGCCCTTTAAATAGAACTGAGCTCTACTGGTGCACCCCTACCCCAGTAGCCATCAGAGTTATGATTTGGCATCGTTATCACACTTTAAAAGAGTTCTTTTTTTTTCTGATGGCTTCCTATTTAGTCTGTTACTTTGAGAAGGATGTCCTTGAGGTTGGGTAGGGGTAGTCACAGAAACCTTCCATGTCCCTCTGAATCAACGGTACATCAACAGCCACAGCATCACGGCCAAAGTAGCTCTTTGCCCTTTAACAGTCAGTGGGGGCATGGATCCTGATGCAGCCCCTGGTTGCCATAGGACCACAGACCCAGACAAAGACCTGGGAAGGAGCCCGGACCACGGACATCATCATCCCTCAGGTGGCAGCACAGATTACAAACATCCGAATGGTGACAAGGGCCACCAACATCATCAAAGATTCTGTGGGGCTGCAGTAGGGTGTGGACCGGGTTTGTTTTTTATTTTTTAATTCCAGAAAATTCTACTAGAATGCACACTCTAACAAGCACATAGACTTCTCTGTTGTTTTCTTGTGAACTAGAACATGGGTGGGCACATAGTAGGTCCACCACAAATATTTGGAAAGCAGGTGAGCTCTCTCTATGTACATATATATATATATATATATATATATATATATATATATGTATGTATATATATATGTATATATACATATATATATTTAACTCATATTAATGTAAAAGGCCATTAAATCATTTGCCATTTATTTTCTGCTCAATTCTGAATAGACTATATCCATAGGTATGAGGGAACATTTAATACATTAATTTTTAAGTATACTTAGCTTTTAAGTATATGAAATAAAATAAGTCAGTAGAAAGGAAGAGAAACGGAATAAATTTTAGACTGGGTATCTCCAATTCAAGTTGACAAAACATTATATTCAATATTTACCTTGAATTCAGCAAATATAAACACGTGTTATTTATGTGTTTCATAACTATAATTCATATTCTCTACAGGAATGTGTATTCTCTGCTATGGGGGTCTAGAATGGATTTTTTTGCATAAAACAGTATTATGAACACTCTCTTGGATGGTGATTTTTATGAGCAATAGAAATTAAAGCAAGAGCTTAGCACGTAGTGTGGAAGAGCCACACGTTATACTGTGAATAGGTCTTTTCCTACTGACACTGACTGTCATAGAAGAACATAGAGAACCAAGCAAGGTTGACAGATGGTGTCTTTCATTAGCTTTGACCCCATTCTCTAGAGCTAGTGGAACCCACTCTGTCACCATTGATAACTGTAGTGGACAACCACTGCCCATCACTGTTGGTGGCTCTCTCACATGCCCTCAAGTCTCCATATTTGGTGTGCCTTGGAGGTCAGAGGGCAGGAAGTGGAATCAACATTGTGCTGAGAGCTTTTCTCGGGCTTCTGTTCCTCTCTGGAGCAAGGTCAATCCAGTTCCATCTCACAGGAGAAAGCAATTTTGTAGATGCTTTGCTTTCTTTTTGAGTCTGATACAGAGTAACACTTCGCGGTGCAAGCTGACCTTGACCTCACCACCCTGCTGCCTCTAACTCCTGATGCTCCTGCCTCTAACTCCTGATGCTCCTGCCTCTAACTCCTGATTCTGGGATTATAGGATGATGCTATCTCTACCTCTCTACCCCCTTGATTGATTTTAGACATTGCACAGCACCGGATCTCTAGAAGCCATTCTGGAGAACTCGACAAGTTCCCCGCTTATCTGTGGCTAATTACCACAAATGTAATTACCGGACACTTCCGATTGTCTCCTTGTGTGGGAGGAGTCTAAAACCATCTCTTTTTATCTGGAGCCTCCTCACGAACTTGTACTCCACAACTGGAAGCATTTTCCCAGGCTGAGGTCAGCAATGAAGCGGTGCCCACTTTTTACAAGACCTAGTATGTGTGCTGTGGGTAGCAGAGGGGGCCTTTCCTTGTGCGCACTGTCTGATGCATTCACACACACAGGAATGTGGACTCTGTCTAGCCAACTCCAAAGGCCAGCCTGCAGGCACGAGCTACCCTCCCAGCTGCTGCTGCAAACCATGCTTCTGTGACTTGCTGGCCGAAACCATTTATTTACTTGTTATGGTTTGCAGCACTTCGGAGCTATGTGGTAAGGATCCAGCTGTAGAAATGATGCTGCCTACAAGCTTAAACGACTGACTACCTATATCAGAGGAGGGAAAACCCGCCAATCTCTGTCTTTGGACCTAGGTTTGTCTAAAGCGGCTGCACACTAAAATTGTCTGGATAATTCTAAATGTAAAGGTTATTTTTTTCCAGTGTAGACCAATAATTCAGAATGTCAGGAGGGAACAGCCTGTTCGGTTTGTCTTAGAGACAGGGTCTCATTCTGTATCCTAGGCTAGCCTGAATTCATTGTGAAGACCAGGGTGATTTTGAACTTACACAGTGACTCTTGCCTCTGTGTCCCGGGTGCTGGGCTTATAAATGTGTACCATGGAACTGTGCCGGAGACTTAAAAACGAACAATAACAAAACAGTTTCCTGCAAAACAGATATCCCAGTTAGGTTTCTTTTCTCATAACCAGACACTGTGATGGGAAATTAGCAGGGCAGGAAAAGGTTCATTTTGTCTCGCAGCCTGCAGCCCATCCTCCAGTGAACTCAGGGCAGGAGCTCGAGCAGGGCGGGCACTTTGGAGCAGCAGCTCGTGCAGACGGACAAAGGTTTGCTCCCCATGGCTTGCTCTGCCTGCTTTCTTACAGGACCTAGAACCACCAGCCCAGGGACACCCAGCCCGCAGTCACCTGAACCAGCTCACACCAACCATCTATCCAGAGACCCCACCGCTGACTCACCCACAGACCAATTTTGACTCTAGATTACTGTGAAGTCACAGAACAAAGCAGGATGACTGGGAATCGTCATTCCACACCTAGTGCTACAGTCACCTGGCAGGACTCACAGTCCCGGGCTGTATTTCCAGGGTTGTGTATGCCTGGTGGAGACCCCAGGAATCTCTACCTGTTCCCCCAGTCTCCTGACACACCCGGGGGTTCTTCATTCAGTAGTAACAAACCATACTTGTTCAAATTTCACAAAGACTTTCGGGAACGCTGCATCAACTCAGGTGCTCACAGTCTGGACCCCCAAGGAAGAGTCACAATTACAAGATCCAGCCAGTACCATTTTTATTGATAAGGCCACTATACCCTCAGAAAAAAACAAAACAAAACACTTAGCACACATCCTCACGTCCCCTCTGGTTGGAGTGGCGTTCTGGCCGTAAATTATAGAAAGAAACACAAGTGTTTGCGACATCATTTTAGAGTCTCTGCGCTTAGGCTTACAACCGGCTTTGATGAAGTAAAGAGGGGGGTAAAGCTGGAGTAAAGCAGCTTTGATGTAGCTGCCAGACTTGTAATCTGAAATGCCGGCGAGGGTGCAAGTCTCTGTGCTTCGGATTGCTGGAAAGATCCATGGGCTACGGGGCTCATTTTTATCTAAGTGTAGTACTAATAATTAATCATCTCGTTTCTGGGGGCATCAGCATAAAGGGGTACGATTTCTGCCCAGTTTATGGTGACAGGTACCAAACAGACTCTTTTTATAGAGAAGCTGTCATCTTACTGTCTGCCCGCCATAGGGAACCTCAAATCAATAGTTCCTATGGTCACTTTACTTCTTACACTCATAGACTCTGTGTGAGCACGTGTTTCAGTGAATGATTCCTCCGCATTCTTTGGGTATTATTAAAGGAGATTAAAACGACAGACAAGGGTGCCGTTAATTGTTGCTTTTACATCTCCTGCACCCCAAGATTATAACTTTTCATAGGTTTACTGAAGTGTGTGTGTGCATGTGTGTGTGTGCATGTCTGTGTGTGTGTGTGTGTGTGTGTGTGTGTGTACTCGCATACAGTGGAGTGTATATGTATGTTTCTGTGTTCCTGTGCTTGTACACATGTGTGTGCATGTATGTGGAGACCAGAGGTCAACACTGGACACTGTCTTAGGGTTTTACTACTGTGTAGAGATACCATGGCCAAGGCAACTCTTTTTTAAATTATTTAAAAAAATTTCAAATCTTTATTAAATTATTTTATTAATTTACATTCCAAAAGTTGTCCCCTTCCCAGTCTCCCTTCCCTGAGTTTTTTACTTCATCCCTCTTCCCTGGGGCATCAAGTTTTCACAGGATAAAGCACATCGTCTCCTACTGAGGACAGACAAGGCAGTCCTTTGCCCGGGGTCATGATGAACCAGTCTGTGTATGTCCCCAAGGCAACTCTTATAAAGCAAAACCTTAACTGGGGTTGGCTTACAGTTTCAGAGGCTTAGTCCATTATCAGTATGATGGGAAGCATGGCAGCATGCTGGCAGACTCGGTGTTGGCGAGGAACTGAGAGTCCTACATATTGATCAGCAGGCTGCAGAAGACTGTAGCTGGGCATAGCTTGAGCATATATAACTTCAAAGCCAACCCACACAGCGACACACTTCCTCCAACAAGACCACACCCACTCCAACAAGGCCACACCCACAAGGCCACGCCTCCTCCAACAGGTTCATGCCTCCTCCAGCAAGGCCACGCCTCCTAATAATACCTCTTCCTATGGCCAAACACAGGAGTACAGGAGTCCCTGGGGACCAAACTTGTTCAAACTACCACAGACCTCTTCCTCTGTCATTCCTTACTTTTTTTTTTTTTTTTTTTTTGAGAGACTCTCACTAAACCCAGAGTTTGTCAATTCCATTAGACCGGCTGCCGGCTGGCTGGTCAGCAAACTCCAGGAATCCAGCTTTTTCTGCTTCCCCATTGCTAAGATCACAGAATGTCCAACTGTGCTCCACTTTTTATCTGGGTCTAGGGGTCTGAACTCAAGTCTTCATGCTTGCACAACCAACACTTTGGCAGAGGAACCCTCTCCCTAGCCTCAGCTATCTATGTCACACACAAGTTCGGTCAGACCATGGATGAAAGACAAGGGAAACACACGTGAAACCTAGCGTTTGTCCGAGGAGAATCAACTATGTACTTGTTGACAGCCGCTATACAGGTACACAGGTTATGAACTTAGCAGTCCAGGAGAGAAAAGCATGTTTGGAATAAGCAAAAAAATATAACAGTAGATGCTTCGCAACACAGAGAGAAGATGGGAGAGAGTGATCACTTTAACCCCAGTGTGGTGGAGTGAGTCTCTTTAATTTAAATTTTCAAAATGCAGAAAATCAACTTGTGTTATTTCTCAGTAGGCCACCAGGTGGCAGAATTTTAACACCGTCCTTTAGATTGCTAAACAGCATCTTTTCTCAGTTGAGAATAATGGGTGTAGCGACTTAAGCGTGACTCTCCTCCCAGGAGACATCTACTCTTACAAACGAAATACAGATACACTTTAAAGACTTGCGTTTTATGTTTTAAAATATCAAGAGCCAGCCAGTCAAAACCAAAAACAACAGCAACAAACAAAATCCTGCACACAGCAATCCAGCTTTCCGGTTCACCTTTTATTTCTTCCCCATTCGATATTGATTTATGATTTATTGGGCAGGGTGGTTGACCCTGCCTGGGAAGAGGGAGATGAACAGAGCATCCATCAAAGACCTGACCGATTAGGCTATGTCTAGAGACTGCCGAGAGGAAGGGTCTCCATCTGGAAAGAATGCCAAGACAAACCGACACCACACAACCACTTCCTCCAGTGATCAGATCGTAAGGGAAGTGAAGAAAACGGAGGCAGAAATGGAGAAAATAAACAACAGCGATGAGGGACCGAGAGTGCGGTCATCGGAGAAAGCTAGGACCCCAGGCTGGCGAGGGAGTAGGTCTGGACTCAGGAACTGGAGGTAAAGCAGGAAACTGGCCCAGGGCTGGCCAGCCTACTTCAGCGTCTTCACCGACACTTGCTCATTTGTGGAGAAGAGCCTGCGCTTAGGAGTTGTTAAGGAAGTCGAAAGCAAGAACGCAAGCGCAGTGCAGATCCTGCTCGCCACACGTGCCGTGATTCCGTTCTTTGTCCTGCGCTTTTCAACCGAAAACGTCGCCTCGAAAGTGCACGTGCTCTTCGCCCAAGCTCGTCTCCAGACCTGTGACACCAGGAAGGGCCACAGTGACCCCGGGCTCAGAAATGCTGAGTTAGATGGACGGAGGTTCTGCATGTCATTTCCCCAAGGAAGCGTGGGGGTAGGATGTCTGACTTACTTCAGGAAGCTTGACCGTAAATTCCTAATGGCATTTAAGTAAATGTATGGGAAGAGTCAGAGTTGTAACTGTAAACTGTCTTTACATTTATGGTCTTGATCGGCAATGCCCCACAAAAGCCCATATGCTAAAAGGCTTGGCCACTATTTAGAAATGGAACGTCATGGGGCAGGGAAAGTTAGGCCACGGACAGTAAGTCCTTAAAGAGGATATTTAAGCCAGGTGGCGGCCTGCACCTTTAATCCCAGCGCTCAGGAGGCAGAGGCCAGCAGATCTCTGAGGCCAGCCTGGTCTACAGAATGAGTCCTGGACAGTCAGGACTACACAGAGAAACCCTGTCTGAAAAGGGAGTGGGGTGTATAACCCTGGCCTTTTTTTCCCCAAGCCCCTTTCCCCAGCTCCTTTTCTGCCTTTGCTTCCTAGCAGCCACAGAGTGGTTCCCTTGAGGATTTGTCTGTACCTTGTTGTTTTTCTTTGTCAGGGACCGAAGAGAAATAACGAGCTGGGGGGCTGATTCCCCGAAACCGTGAGCCACATATGATTCTCTTCCCTTTAAACTGTTTGTGGAAGGTGTTTTGTCACAGTAAGGGAAAGCTGTCGGACACATGGCACGGCACAGTCACACACACCCTTTTATTACTAATCAGAAGCAGTGTGACAGGGGTTCTTCTAGCGTTTCAGCAGTACACATAAGTGTGAGTGTGCTAGAATGGTCATTTACCCCCCCCCCGACACACACACACACACACACACACACACACACATACACACACACACACACACACACTCCCCAGGCAAAATCACATTCTGTTCTCTTTCTAGTCTGAGGTTGGACAGAGTCACATAAGAGACCTACTCTACCCAGCATCAGGGTGTCTTTGTCACCTTTCTCCTTGCTGTGACAATTTCTAGACAAAAGCTTAAGGAAGGGTGTGCTGTAGCTCACAGTGGGGGGCAAACCTACTCCCTCACAGCGGGTGAGCCACAGGAGATGGACATGAGGCACCAATCCAGTCAGAAGTTGAGAGGCGAAGGCTGTTGCACACGTGTCTCTCTCTCTCTCTCTCTCTGCTCTCTAGCCAGTCTGTTGTCTAAGATCCTAGAATGGTGCTGTTCATGTCAAGGTCGGCTTGGCTTCCCAGTCAATCTTCTGGAAATGTCTTCACTGGTTTGTTTCCTAGGGGGCGCTAGTCCTGTCAAGCAGACAAACAGTTCAACCACCACAGAACTGACTGAAGCGTTTTCACAAGCTGACCACTTCCCAGGAGTCCCTGTGAGAAACGAGTGCTCACTCCTCACTGACCTTCCCTACCTCCACCTCAGCCCAGGCCTCGCCCTCTCCTTTTCTGCATAGTGAGCCTCTGCTTCCTCACCTGCGACCTTGAGTCCAGGAGATACACTTTCTCAAGGGCCAGATGTTTTCTCAATAAAGGTGTCCCCTTTCCACAAACAACCTCTTTGCCAACTATCTTAGAAGTGACCCATGTTCTCCACACTGACGTCTTATGCACACAGCCACACATGTCATGCATGCAGACATGATTATACACATGCATTTTCAGCATAAAGTGTGATTCATACACATCGTGACTTTCTGTTGTTTTGCAACTTTGTCTCTGATTTCCAGTGACTTCTCAATGATAGGTCTTGTTTATCTTTCCCAGCCATTAGAAATAAATCGAGTTCACTTTATTCATTGTTACAGCCAATTAATGCTTAATGTCAGACAAGGCACAGTCTTGTGCTTAGTAATTTTGTTATTGCAAGACAGAACATAATTCAGGGTTATGATAAGAACTCATCAGCAAAATTCTTGGAGCCTTTGGTTGCTTAGCACCAGAGTGCTATGTAAATAATAATTAGATTATCTATACAAATAATGTCAAAAAATTCCCTGATACCTCATTAACATCCTTCTATGAAGAACATTTTTATAGTCTTATTGAAATTATTTGTGAGTGGGCTTGTGTACAGAGGTGTATGAGGGGGGCTTAGAGGACAGCTTCCCAGAATCTGTTGTCTCCTTCTACTGTGTGGGTATTCTTGGAGCCAACCAGGACCATTTTGTTTGGTGGGAACCACCTTTATCTTCCTGACTCTCATGAAACATCTTCCCAGGGGGAAGGGAATTTGTCTGCTCATTTATATATGTGAACTCATTTAATCCTCCTGTAAAGCCTACAAAGTAGGTCCTTCAGTTATTTCTATTTTACATATGATAACCCAGAAGCAGGGAAAACTGAGTCAGCTGCTCAAAGTGACTCAGCCAGTGACCTCGCCAGTATGGAATCTGCCTAGCTCTGGACACTGGGGCACTAATCCCTCAACCACATAGCACCATCTCCGACAGGAAATAGTTTTTTACCTGCTTGGTTGCCAGGGACCCAAGCTGGCTGTCACTGACCAAAGTTAACGAACATCCTTGGTAAGGCGAGCTCCATCTGATTCTGGCATGTAGCCCTCAGCCCAGCTCTGCGTCAGCTGGTCATGTTTAGCAGAAGAGCCGGAACATCTATGCAAAACAAAATAGGGCGAGATCCAAAGAGCAAAGGCATGGTTTGCGGGGAAGCAAGGAGAAGAATGGAGAAGAGGGAGGACGGAACAGTCAGGAGGGTGCCCGCCTGGCACCCGGCCCAGCTGAGAGAGCCTCTGAGGTGAGCGTGCCAAACTCCAAATGCTCCAAGCCCAGATCCCAGAATAGCTGGAAGGAGGCACACAGCCAGTGAGTCAATTATTATGCCAGGCCTGGGAGCACTTAATCCGATGCATCCGGTTTGTATTCACACAAAATCGGGCTGAGATATGTGGTCCAGTCCAATGAATTAGCATGCCCTAATGTGGACCAGCCATGGCCGGAAAGCCTCCTATCTTGCAAGTTGGAGTCTATTCTTTCTCTCCTCTGAAAATGTGTGTGTTGTATGCCCAGTGAGGCACACCTCCTTCCAAAGAAGATGAGACTTTTTTTTTTTTTTCAAGATGACGAGATGAAAACTGGGGAGTTTAAGTCCAGTAGGACTCCATCCTCAGACACACAGGGCAAGAGCCCAATCTGTAAGACGAACCTGATGGGCCATTGTTACTGCATTCCTCACATCCTCTGACACTTCAGGCTCAGGGGGAGCAACCGCAGGCAACGTGACACCAGGATGGGGTGGGTCGGGATGACCCCGAGTGTTGTTGAGTTTTCCCGTCCTGGAGGGGTTCCCAAGAGTGAAGCATTGTGGTGGCCACTTGGCATCCAGACCTTCCTGGAGCACAGAGGACCACCCCAGTGTGTCTGCCATTGTTCTCGGGATGATCTCAGCATCTCTAGCAGGGTGTTCTCGGTGCGACCTTCCTGGAGCACAGAGGACAACCCCAGTGTGTCTACCATTGTTTTTGGGATGATCTCAGCATCTCTGGCAGGGTGTTCTCGGTGCCCACCTGTAGTCCCCAGAGTAGACCCACGCTCCTGCCAGGGCCTTTTGTCAGGTGTTTTGTGACCGTGGCCGTCTTCCTGTGAGAAAATGATGCTGTTCTTGTAACTCACAACAGGTCTAATCTGGAGCCTCTTGCCAGGGCAACTTCTTCTTACTTCTTTGTTACATTCGTTGAACACAATTTTCTTGGGGAGGGTGGATAATTAGGGGGAAAAGAAAAACATTTCCCCTAAAGTTGAGATTCTTAGGAGCTGGAGAGATGGCTCAGCAGCTCAAGCGCCCATGCTGAGGAGCAGAGTTTGGATTGTTAGAACCCAGGTTAGTGCAGAGTAAAAATAGTGGGCTGCTTGTGACATTGTTGCTGGTGAGACTGAGTTGCAGTCCTCGGAGTAAGGTAGCTCGTATACTAGACAAATCTCTGAGCTACGGGCTCAAGTGAGAGACCCTGACCCAAGATGTGAGATGGGACCAGCAAGCACCTGATGTCAAGGTCAGGCTCTGTGTACACACGCACATATGTGTACTCAGGGTTGCAAACATGCACACACACGCACCATATACATTTAACATCCAAAGCTAGGACTTTCTTAAAATGATGACGTGTCTAGTTTCTGCTTCTGCCTTTCCCCTCTTGCCTTCCTCCTCTGAAGGTTTTTCCTGAAGGCACTCCATTCAATAAATCACCAAGGGCCAGAGAGATAACTCAGCTATTAAAGGTTAGGTTCATAACCAAAATCGATAAATCACCTGCACAGAAGTTCTTGGCTCAGGCTCAGCTTCCTTGGAACTCGGCCTAACAGCACAGAAACCATTCACAAAACACAACACGATGCTTCTCAGGCTTCTGCTATTAACCTGCTGACACATCACCCTTCTACGTTTGCCTATAGCTTAAAGAAGGGTGCCTGCTGCCTGCTTTGTAGTAGCTCAAAAACTAATAGTTTTGCAAAAGAAAAGCAAATGCTAATAACAAGAATCATTATGGGGCGCTGGGATGGCTCTGGAAAAGGTGCCTGACATCCTGAGTTCAGGTGCAAGAGCCACGTGGTGGAAGGTAAAGACAGAGTCCAGCAAGCTGTCCCCTGACTTCTTCAGCCACAGTGTAGCACCCAGTGAGTAAGTAAAGGCAGAAAAAAAATCTCTTGCTGTCCTACAAATGCTCTGAATTTGTGAGTTTGATGGCCTAACTCCATCTTTTAAAGTATAATAAAAAATTATATGCTTATATATATGTATATGTGTACACATGTATACACATATATGTATATGTGTATAATGCATATATGTATACATGTGTACACATGTATATATGTATAACATATATGTACACATATATACATGTATGTATACACACATTTATCTTCATATGATTTAAAAATCATTCCGCTGTCTATACTATTTCATGTGCACATGGACTATACCTTTCAAAATATCGCATCATAAAAAGTGTGATTTCCAAAGTCTACATTTACCGCTTTACTGCTCCACTTGGTGAGCCTTGCTAATGCTGGTGTTAAAACCGTTTCTGGTTGGCCGTTTTAAAGCCAGCAGCACTTTAAAAATTTCCCCTTCGCCCCCTGTTTAGCGCTAAGGAGGCATCCATGATGAGACGTCAGAGGGGAAAGGGCAAGAAATAGAGTGGATAAGTCTTTAAAACTTAAACAACTGAAGATCACCTCAGTGAATATTCTGTCCTCAGTGTTTCAAGTTCTCAACCTGTCTCCCCCAAGACGGTGGAGCTTCTAGAAACCCAAGGTCATCTTGCTAGGATGCCTCTGAGATGATGAAGCTCAGACGCTCTTCTCCGAGGAGAGAGAAACCCTTCTCATCTTTGGATGTTCTTAGATGAATGACTCCTGACATTGTACGCACGCTTCTCTGAGATGCGTACGGTGGGTTAGGGTCTGCTTAGATGCAGGCTGATGTCAAGAACAAAATCTTTATGAACTGGGGACAGAGCTCAGTTAGCAGAGCACTTGCCTAGAAGCTGTGGGACCCTGGGTTAGGTCCACAGCATGGACGGTGGCGCACGGTGGTAAACCAGGGAATGGTTCGAAGAAGCAGGAGGATCAAAGGCTAAGGCCTCCTTCATCTGCATAGTGAGTTCGAGGTCAACCTAGACTACAGGAGAAACTGTCTTTTAAAAAGAGCCTTGGGAGAGAGACTTTTACTATGGGGCACTTCATTACAGTTCTGAAGCAAAAAAAAAAATCCAGAAAAAACGCTGGAGGCGGGGCTGAGCTAGTGGGGGCGGATCTTCAGCGCATCTATGGATCTCATGTTGTTTCAGTAATGGAAGGAGTCAACGATCAGTAAAATATTTGCTGCTGAGTTTTCGCATCTCGTCTCCAGCGGAACGGTGTTTTCGGCCTCTAGTCTCCCGTGGCATTCTTTCTGGAACAATCTACCGCTACGGAGCTAGAAGTCTGAGGACAAGCGCACCTGGGAAAAGCAGCTTTCTAACCTGGCCAGAGTTTGACTGGCTACACTGTAAAACTCGTGGCTTAAAATTAGAGATTCAGAGGAAAAAATAGCACCTGCGTGTCAGGGAAGGGAGCGCAGCCTTGGCAGGGAAGCCAGCCAGTCAGGTCTCAACGCCGATTCCCACACTGAAGTCTGCATTTTAACTTGTAATTCCTGACGCTTTTACCCATCTGAGCACTGTACTGAGTGACAGGTTCTAGTGACAGAACCATCCATTAATGAAGTCATTAATATCTTTATTCAGAAAGCCAGCCCGACTTTTAGGTTTATTTATTTGTTTATTTTAAAAGAAAGTTCATACAGTTTCCCAGATGGTTTCACCATTTTCAACCCTGGAGCAGAATCTTGTACATATTCTCACGAGGACCTTTTCTGTATTTCTTCATTGGCTATTGACAAGAGGTGGGTGTGGGACTGACTTCAATTGATGAATAGATGGTTTGTTCTCGAGCGCGCGCACGAGAGAGAGAGAGAGAGAGAGAGAGAGAGAGAGAGAGAGAGAGAGAGAGAGAGAGAGAGTGTGTGTGTGTGTGTGTGTTTAGTGTGAGTTGATGTTTGCAGGTGTATCTCTCTGTGTGGAATAGTATGCATTTCTGAGAGCATGAATCTCACCTGTGTCTGTAGTCTGTGGCAACATGGCAGACCTAAGATGAATTAATGGGATAAACTGAGCTCAGAAAGACAGGTGCTGTGAACTCTTACTCCTAACTAGTCTCATGCAAAGGGGACTCACTGCATGGCCGACAGCACAGTCTGGAGAGGCTGCTCAGTGGGGGCAATGAAGAAATGAGACAGAAAGCAGAAGTTTGAGTCTCCTATGACTTAGCAATAAAGCTTGGCTTACTTCAAAGTAGCTGAAAGGAAAGACTTTTAAGGCCTTCACCATAAAGGAATTATGACAAGCTTAAAACTATGGGCTAAATATCTCTATTTGATCGTTATTTACTATACAAGTAAATCAAAACATTATGTTGTACCTCACAAGTATATAGTTTAAATTTTACTTCAATTGTGTGTGTGTGTGTGTGTGTGTGTGTGTGTGTGTGTGTGTGTGTGAATGTGCCATGGCATGCTTCTGGAGCTCAAAGGAATTGTAGGAATCAGTTTTGTGTGCATGCACACACACACATACACAATACATATATAAGTAAATATAATAGATTTAAGAAAGAAAGAAAATACCTCTACCCCTGCCTAAGAGCTGCCTGTGCTGCAGAATACAGGACTTTGGCCTCATTTCTTTCACTTGGGATTGGGTTGATTTCCCAGCAGACAATAAGCCACCATGGTGACCATCTTTATGTGTGTCTCCATCATCCTATCAGGTGCCCCCAGGACTAAGGTGAGCCTTCATCTTCGAGAGGACACATTTGTTTTCAGAAGTTGCTTTGGTGCTTTGCTTTGTTCCTGCAACAGGACACGTACAGACTTAAGAGTAAAATTCTGCAGTCTTATCACCCCCCCAATTTAATGGGGTATTGCTCACAAGTGCCCCTAAAGCCAGCCCAGTCCCTCAGCAGTGCAGTATGAGCTAAATTGCCCAAACTTGTCATTACCCATTTTGAACTGCGAAGATATGAAATTAGCCTTTGTCTTGGGCCTTCAAATTACTGTCATGTAAAGCAAGTGAGGGTCATGCGGTCACTGTGGTTTTTGAGGAGAAGGTAGAAACCTTAAATGCTGGAGAAGGTGACAATTATTTGCTCCATGGCATCTGTTTTGTGCCATCAGTAAGTGAAAAACAAAATAACCCAGGCTCAATGGTGTTCTCCTAATTCTCAGGCAGACACTAAACGTTGCCAGATAGTTCTGTTTGCAGTCTGAGTCTTTGTAAGCCAAGGAAGAGGTTAAACACTGTGAATGGAATGAGCTGTTGGCAGGACTAAGGCAGGGCAGGTCAAAGTCACCAAGGCCCTGTCAGTCTCTCATACTGTGGTTGCAGGCAGAGAGGCTTGCCAGTGCAGACAACTGCTGGGAGCCAACCCTAGTGTAGTTCACGCTGGACCAGGGGTGATTCACATGTGTGGGAGAAGCGGGAGAATGGAGAAGATGTCATCATGCCACTAAGCTTGAGACACAGTTTAAAACCTATGAAGTAATTCTATAATTTTCCATGTAACATTTTTGGGTCATGGTTGACCGCTGATTAGCTAAAACTGTGACCATTTTAAGCTATGAGCGAAGAGAACTACCCCATCTCCAGATGTAAAAGCTAGGGTTCTCACATTGATTAAGCCTAATCAGTAGCTCTGTCCTAACTAAAACTTGCTTGTAAAATATCTTATTTTCTCAGCGTATCCAGTGTTTTTGTTTCATTAGAAATGTAAGGTTTCCCGTGTGATAGCTTATGTAGTATGAGCTCAGCCTTAAAATATGCAGTAGTATGGTTGGGGGGGGGTGCATATTTTAATAGTAGAACTATGCATTTCTACAATGAATAAACTGAAAATTGCTTACTTACTAATCTTGCAGTGTTTTTTAACATGTGGGAAAAAATGAGTTAAAAGGTGCTCACCCCTTTACCCCTTCAAGTGCTGCTAGAAAGATGTAAAGCTACTGTAGTAAGAGCAGTAATGGTATGTGAAGCCTAGGAGTAGACATGCGGGGTCTACAGGGGACAGCTTTTATATCTGTAGGGAGTAATCCTACCTGCGGCTGAAATCTGATGCCACTCGATATACAATGCAGACCCTCATTGGGCTTTACCAAAGAGTCATAGTGTCCCAGGATTCATCAAGAGGCACCCTGACATTCTGCTCGCTCATGCTGGTATCTTTTTCACGTTCAGACTCACGCTTTGCTTTTTCGTTTGCCCTTCTGTCCTCTGCCTCTTTCATGAGTGATGGAGGGTGACTGTGTGTGAGCGTAGACCAAGTGCGTAGACCAAGGCGTGGGGCATGTGTAGAGGTCCGAGGATTTCAGCCGTTGGTCCTTCCCCATCCCTGGTTTGAGAGAAGATCTCCTTCTTGTTCACAGCTGTGGACGGGAGGATAGATGGCCTCCCCGCTCACTGCAGGAAAACTGAAATGATAGATGTGTATGCACGACTGTGCCCATTTTAATGCAGGCTCCGAGGGTTCAAACACAAGCCCTTACACTTGTACAGGAAGCCATTTACTCTCCAGCCCCTGAGCTACCTCCTCAGTTCCTGTGCCCTCCCTTTGCCTAGATACCCGTGTCTAGATATCAAGATTAAAAAAAAAAACACATATTTTTTGCTTCCTTCTAATAAAGTTTGGTTTTATTTGTTCGATTTTCCCTCTGTCTCTTCATTCTGCCCAAGAGGCAACACTCACAGGCTTCTTTTTATTTTGTTTGGTCTACCACTGGGAAAGCTTGGGAAAAAAATGAGCAATTATTCATTTATATGGCAGTACAAACACAGAAACAGGGTACCATGAAATCACCGAAGGAGTCCTTTTCATCCCAGAGACTCAGATAGGTATGGCTGAAGGCAGACCTAATGTTTGTACAATGTCTACAGAAGAGATGCGCTTCTGTGCTAGTCAGTTTTTTGTTTATTTAAAAATGGTATGAATTGATTTTGGTTAAGGGCATTTCGTCATATATGCAGATGAGGTTGAGAATTCGCAACTTCCGGGCCTTCCTGCCTTAGCTTGTCCGTGGAAACATATATCTGCCTTGTCTCTTGAATGCAACCTCTGTGTCTCCTATCTTGTAAGGAAGCCCTTCGTGTGGAGTTCTCTTGATGAAATTACACCGATTTCATAAGTTCATGAGCTCTCCTTAGCATTCTTCCATTTCCTCTCACAACATCCAGTTCATAAAAAGTTCAGAGGAACACACTTGGGAGATAGTTCAGTCAGGGAAGCGCTTGCCGTGAAAGAGAAGAACCTGACTTTAGTCCTCAGAACCTGTTCCACCAAGCAGGCTGTAGTGATGCATGCTTGTAATCCCATCACTGAGGAGACAGACAGGAAGATCTCTCTGCCAGTCTAGTTTAGCTTACTTGACCAGAACAAGGCCAGTGAGAGAACCTTTCTCTAAAACAAAACAAAACAGAAACCCAAAATATGGAAGTCATCCCGAGAGCCAACAAGGGAGGCTGGACTCCAGCTTCCATACAGACGCAAACGTGCAAACTCACGCCCTCCCATTCACACACATATGAACTCACATGCATCTACATACAACTTGAAAGCTGATGCTGAACGCCTCTGCACACAAGAGACTGAAAAATAAAATCACGATATGGTTTAGTGAGTGTCTAGAAGAGTCGGGGACTCCAGGTGCTGGATGAAAAGGAGTTCGCCCTCAAGCTGACTCTTCGAGAAGGGGTTCCTCCCTCCAGAACTTGTGACTGATGGCCCTTGGGGAATGACACTATAATATTTTGCTCAGCTGCATAACCGATGCATGTATTGGCTGATGGGTCGTATTTAATGAGGTCAAAAATGTCAGCATTTCCTGCTACTCTGTGAGGACACCGAATCCAACACAAGCTGATGAAAAGCTGTGAGGGATAGGAAGAAACTAACTGGGAAGGTTGCATGGAGCCACCTGCAAATAAGGACTAGCCCATTAATACAGCAGCCTTGGCTTCTTCAAAAAGTACTGCAGAAGGTGTCTGCAGTAAGCCACAGATTATAGTAGGGGAGGGGATGCATGCAACAGCAAGAGAAATGAGTTCTATTATCTCAATGGAAAGAAATGGGATCTTGGAGATGTAGAAACGGATGAACATCGACATTCAGAGTGAATGCAATTTCCCTGAAAACCTGCAGGGACCAGGGTAAGCAGAAGCTTTTGACACTGAGCGAGTTATAACAGTAGCTAATTCATCACTGGTCCCCTAGGAGAGCAGGGGAAGTGAAGGCTACAGAAAGTGATGGAAAACATCTCTAAAGCTGCAGACAGAGGCCTAATATGAATTCCTGTTAGAAGGTTCTGAGAGAGTCTCACCATTTCTCAGATAACCCAAGGTCTAAAGTTTTAATTGAAGCAGAGACAAAACTTTGTAAGGAAACATGTCACAATGAAATCCATAGAGGTATTTCATTCATTCCATCCCAAGAGCCTCTTAAGTGACCAATGGTCATTAACTAGAGGGAAATGTCTGTGGCTTGCGGGAATCACTAGACACTCATTTTCCGTGGATGCTGCTCATGGAGATTCATCGTGGCAATGTGTTTGTTAGAGTGGGGACCAGATCACATGAAATAGATGGATCTTAGCGACGTCGGTCACATGGTTGGCCCGGCAAGACTGCAGATGTACCCTAGACCCAGAAAGATTAGGTGAAAACATGATTAATAAGGACAGAAACTCCAGGTAGATTGCCTGGGGTAACATAAGGAGATTGTGTGGCTCACAGCACCAAATGGAAGAATCCTGCAAGCCATCCTTCCCCTAACCCTCCTTGCCTAACAACCAGCCACTAGCATGGCTGCATTTTTATCTGGTACAGATATTCATGTTCAGATGGGAAGACCTGAAGTTTCTGGGGGCCAATTCTGACCATGGAAACTGACACTTGGGGCGTTGGAGAAAGGGCTAGTCAGTACCTTCTTTATTCACCTATTAGTAGAAGTTCTGTTCTCTGAAGGGCAATAGAAGACTCAAGTGAAGAGGAAAGGGTTGTGGTTAGCTTTCGCTGCCCCTTTGTGACAAGTGTCCCTTTCTGACTGGCGAGCTGATTGGTCAGAACCCCGACCCATTGCAGCTGTCTGGTTCTGTGCCATGACTTCTCATAAGGCAGACCTTCCTAGCAGCTAGTTCCAGAATAACTTTTACTTGTGTGCATGATGGAATAGCCTAAAAGTGACTTGAAAGAACATCAGGCAGAGGAGATACAAGTTAAACACAAACACTGAGAAAAGTAGCAAGAGCAGTCCAAATGAGAAAACACAAGGCAAGGAAGGCTATCAAATCCAGGACCTTAAAAACACCAGGAGATATTGGATGGTTTAGAGCCATTGAGGGAGGTAGCTGGGATTCCCTTCAGAGAGTGAGTGGAGAAAAGAGTGTCCCTTGAGTGGGACATCCAAATGATAGCAGCAGATAGATAACCTATCACATCAGGCACCTAACAGTCACCCAGCGGAAAGGTCTCAGCAAGCGGAAGCAGAGAGTTGGAGTTCCGGGTCAGACTACTCGGCGGAAGTTCCTCTGTTCTGAGAACTTCTCTTCACACCGAGGACATAATTACTACACCACAGGACAAACAGTAGCAGCATCTGTTAGAATCAGTTTTCTTTTCAGCTATTTTCCAGAACATGCTTTTGAATTTGCTTCTCTGTTGTTTCTCCCTCTCCCATAAGCCACGGGGCCAGCCTGATCAGGGCAGGGGATTTTGGAGCATCTTCAGTCTAAGTAGCAACGTTACCTCCTGAGGCAGTTTGTCAGTGAGCTCAAACAGCTCGTTTTATCAATATAAATGCCTTCCAAAGGGTTAGGGTGTATCATCAACAGATACAGCTGGATCCACTTTGACACCCTGTCTGGAATGCCGCAGAAATCGTTAGAGTGACCATTCAATATATTCATTTATATTTAAAGGAGACGCATGTGTCCATCTTACTTATTTCAAAAAGTTGTCCGTGTGTGATGGTTTGAGTGAGAAATGTCCCCTCACAGGCTCACATATATTTGAACACACGGTCCACAGATGGAGGTGGTGTTTGGGGAAGGGGTGCATCCTTGCTGGAGGAGGCATGTCACTGGCAGTGAGATTTGAAAGGTTATGGGTGTTTCTCACGCCCACTTCATTCTCTCTGCTTTGTGCTTTTCACTGAAGATGAAACACTCAGGTCCCTCTCCTGTCTCCATGCCCGCTTCTTGCCTCCACACCTCCCTTACCACGGTGGACACAAATCCCTCTGGAACTGTGAGCCAAATATACTCTTTCGTCTCCAGGCTGATTCTGCCATGGTATTTTATCAGAGAGGAGACCAAGAAAGGAACTAATGCAATGTGCTTTCTTTGGAATTTTTTTTTTCAGGATTTAGATACATTTCACATAAAACATGGAGGTGCCAATGTGTTTTAAACGATCTATGATACATTATGAGAATAAATATAAATTAACAAGCCTTTCTCTTCAAAGTGAATAAATTATCATATTCTGAGAAAGATCTAGTGACAAAAAGTCCCCCTAGGGTAAAAATGTGGAGCAGTGTGGATCAGATATAAGACTTTTTATTTCTATGTGCCGTAGAATTAAATTGCATATAGATTTATACGTCTGTATATGAAAAAAAACAAAATACACTTTCTGTTTTGCTTCTTCCCCTCTTCTAGATCAGTGTAGACATCTTCCTGCTTCGATATAATTGTCAGTAACTTCTCGCAGACATATTATAATCGGTCTTTCTTCCTAATAAAATTCACAATCTTGAGGGAAACATACACTCCTGGAAGAACTTCCCCCACTCACAGCAGAATACTGAGTAATAGAAATGTCTAATGCCGCCATAGTTAATAAGATTGCATGAGAGGAAAAAAAAAACATTGTGCTAAGGGTCTAGCAAACAACTCAGTGTGCTGGGAATTCCAGCAAATACCATTTCTAACTTGTCACCAATGTGATGTGTCATAGTCATAGTGTTTGGAGTGGGAGGGGCAGATTGGAAAGCACTTCGGTGAAATCCAAAAATTCATGGTTACCCTTATAATTGTGTTTTGTGATGTAGAGCTGCCAGAGTGAATGTCCGCCAATTAAGATTGCATTGTTCTTCTTACTGAGGTGAGACATTTATTCTGATAAGCATATGTTGTCATTCTGTCTCATAAATCAAGCTCCCAATTATGCCAGCAATATTTTCATAATAACCATTTTCCCATTCCTTTTAACATTAACCAATACTCCTCCAGATATTTGTTTTGTTGGCTTTAAGTCCTTCGGATGCTCCAAAGCTAACTGTCTCATTCAGGCTTGGGAGAGCAGGCCTATCCAATTGCATCTACTGGAGAAGCTGAGGCAGGAGGAATCCTCAGTTTGAGATACAGAGTGAGGTCAAAGCCAGCCTGAGCCATTTGGTGAGATCCTGTCTCAAAACAAAGAGTGAGAGGGTGGCTGGGGACAGTGCTTGCAGAGAATGTATAAAGAACTGGGTTCCATTTCTAGTACTGCAGAAACAAACAAAAACAAACAAACAAATAAACAAACAAATAAATAAATGGGAAGAAAAAATGTTTACGGTAAGATTGTTCTCTCCTCAACAAAACAGTGTGGCCACAGTGTGAAAGACCTTTTAAAGTGTTTAGAAGGATTTTTGTTTTCATGTGTACAAATATGTATGTGTGCACATATGACTGCGTGGGGGGCAGAAGAGGGCAAATGGAGTTACAGGGGGCTGTGCACAGCCATGTGGCCGCCGTGGACTGGAGGTGTCAGAAAGAACAGCCAGTGCTCTCCCCTGCGGAGCCATCTCTCCAAGCCCTGCTTTCCCTTTTGACTTTTATTACTTAGGGTTTATGGGCACAGCCATGGAGGTCAGAGAACTTTCTAGAACCAGATCTCTTTCTACAGTGTGGGTTTTGGGGCTCAAGCTTGGGTATTCAGGCTTAGCAGCAAGCCTTCCCCCTACAGCCTCTTGTTCTGTGGCTTCTACTACTACTCTCTTTACAAAGGATGACTCTAAACAAAGTTGTTTGTTTACTCAGACACGTGCCGGCTTGTGAGGGTTAGTAGTGTCTTACCAGATATAATATTCTACAGAAGACTTCTTAAACAATGTGTTGGGGGTCTTTACGTTCTTGCACATCTAAGAGCACCTTTCCAGGAGTCATAAGGTGGTGTGTTGTGTGCAATAGTTGTCATTTTCCTTGGATGAACCTTAGGTTGCTTTCCACAATCTACTGTGCTGAACATCACCGGTTAGAATATTCTAGAACTCCAGCATATCTTATAAACATGTACAGGATGTGAGAGGGATATTGTAGATGTAAATGAGTTGGGAATAATTGGGGTAGCTACTTTATATTTTTATCAATTGTATGATTGTCCATATTTGTACTTAATGAGCAATCACAAAGATTTTTTAAAAAAGATTTATTTATTTATTAAATGCATTTGAGTACACTGCAGCTGTCTTCAGACACATCAGAAGACGGCATTAGATCCCATGACAGATAGTTGTGAGCCACCATGTGGTTGCTGGGAATTGAACTCAGGACCTCTGGAAAGGTAGTCAGTGAGCTTAACCACTGAGCCATCTTTCCAGCCCCTCAAAGTGTTTAAATAAAAACTCTATCTATAGGGAAGAGCAGAAATATGTATATCATTAACAGCAATGCAAGTTGAATTTACAAATATATGTCCATGTGTACATATATAGTGGACATAAATATAAATGAGTATCAATTTCTGAAGAGGAACACACTATATAACATTTATAACTCACAAAATTTTGCTGCAGTTTTAGAAACACAGGAAACTTGTAAAAACATCCAGGAGACAGACCTGCGTACACACGACAGGTTTTTTTTTTTTTTTTTTTTTTTTTTTTTTTTTTTTTTTGCTAACAGAAGATGTTAACATCTAATTTTAAATTCTTCTTTGTGAATTTCCTGTTTATCTGCCCAACATTTTCTTTTTCTCTCTGATTGCCTATTCTTTTATTTGATTTTAGAAATTTTATATATGCTCAAAACGGAATCTTTTGCTCTATGAATTGCATATGTGCCCTTTCAGACTGAAATTTGACATAAAATAAGTTTGTAAACATTTTTTTTCCAGGAAGATTGAAAGATGCATAATATTGGGCTGGAGAGATGGATCAGTGGTTAGAGCACTGACTGCTCTTCCAGAGGTTCCAAGTTCAAATCCCAGCAACCACATGGTGTCTCACAACCATCTGTAATGAGATCTGATGCCCTTTTGTGGTGTGTGTGTGAAGACAGCTACAGTGTACTTATATATAATGAATAAATAAATCTTTATGAAAAGAAAGATGCATAAAATTAATGCACCTACAATCTATAGATTGTCTTAGAGAGCACCATTGCTACCTTCCAGTCCTCTATGCACAGACATAAACCCTGCTCTGTTTGAAGGGATGCACTCTCTGATCTATGTTGACCAGATTTTTAACTGTGGCCATGGTTGCTTTTGTTTTGTTTATTTTTAAACGTGTTTGAGGTAATATTGGGATATTTATCCAGAGCACGTCATTTTCACTTCAATATTTTGTTGCTTATATTCCAGAGAGTTGCTATTATTGACTGGTTCTTGCCGCAATATGCAATAGGACACAAATAGACACAATCATACTGTAATTTATTGATCTATGATGTAATTAGAAAACAACTGGTCCATTAACAGGTTTTTCACTCATACCAATAGGGCTGTGGTAAACATCTTTAACACATCTAATGATATTTATGTCCGATGTCTTTTCTTATAAAGTGATTGTCACACTTTTGAATGTCAGGTCATTTTATCTCACACCAATTCATGTCCAGGTAATGTTTTTAAGAGGTCATTTGCAGGCTGCAGAGATAGCTCTTGAGAACAGAAGCCACATGAAAGCCGAATGGCTGTGCCTGCCTACACGTGATTCCGGTCTCAGGAGGTTTAGACTAGGGAAACTAACCAAATCCAGAAGCTCCTGGTTTGATTCGAGATCTTGCCTCAATGAATAATGAGAAGGAACAATTGAGGGCAGTTCCTGAGGTCAGCCATCCAGCCTCTGCATTTCTGTGCACAAATAATCACGTCCACCCCCATGTGTATCTGCGTGTGTGTCCATACCAATGTGTGCACAGTACTCATGCACACACTGATGAGAAACAGAAAGAAAAACAACAAAGGGGTTGACTGAAATGCAGGGCCTAACCTTGTACAAATGCATTTCACACCTACAGGTTTTACATGAAAATACATTGCTCTGTCTTACATTACACGTAGGACTCTGATGTCCTGTTCACTGTTCACTCAGAGCATAATGACTCACTGAGTCACAGGGTTCTTCCACAGACTGAATATGCCTTTGTAGAATATTAAATAAAATCATTTAAAAATTCCACCTCTGGGGGGCTGGAGAGATGATTGCTCTTTCAGAGGTCCTGAGTTCAAATCCCAGCACCCACATGGTGGCTCACAACCATCTGTCATGGGATCTGGTGCCCTCTTCTGGTGTGTCTGAAGACAGCTACAGTGTACTCATATATAATAAATAACTAAGTAAATCTTTAAAAAAAGACCTACCGCTGAGCTCAGAAGACATTTTGCTACTGAACTCTCTTTCATCTATAGGCACACCATCCTTTTCTACGCTGTCACCCTTGATGGAAGAACCTGAAGCTCTTTCTGTTCTTTTCCTTGCTCCTGAGTTATTTTGACAGTTATTCCTCAGAAAAAAAACCAAGAATAAAGTTTATGAGTTCCATAGCTAAGGTGATAGCAATAACAAGAAAAAAAAATACAGAGATGGTTTAAAACAAACAATACAGATGTCTACACAAAGACTCTCCAGGAGTGTCCAAGGCTCATACGTGGCCATTTCTTTAAAATAATCCAAAAAATCAGCAGAACAAATGAGCTTCCTGAAATATTCTGATGAGGTGGCTTTTACTGACAAGAAGCATTTACGGCAGAAGGATGAGCTGCTGACTTCAGCAAGACAAAGGAATTTTGATTAAAAAACAACAAAGCTAGAGGGAAGATATTATGAAGTCATCATACTCCAAACAGTATGGTACTGTCATAAAAAGCAGACACACAGGCCAGTAGAAACAGACTTCAGAGCCCAGGAATAATCACCTGCACTTCAGCAAGTTCTCCTGGGTACACTATTTACAGAGAAGCTCTGTGGCCACGGTCCAGACAAAGGTGTTTTTTTCTTTCTTTCTATTTTTTTTTTTTTTTTTTTTGCATATGGTATCTAGACCACCAGCAACTAAAGTGAAGTTAGAGATAGAAGTTGCAAAGCTTATTCACAGACAAAGGGCCATCTTTAAAGAGTAAAGAGATAGTCTATAGGTGGGAAAGTATTTGCCAACTGTGTATCTGTCGGCGAGTTTGTATTCAAAACAGATAAGGGACTCAAACAACCTAAGAGGAAGAAAACAACCCAATTTAAAAATGAACAAAAGGCACAAACAGACAAGTTTCTAAAAATTGATCAGGAGATGCTTTAGAATGTCCAAAGGTGCTACCGGAAGAATAAATTAAGACATTTTCTGTTGGTACTTCCCATCCATCCTACTTGCTGTTATCCAAACAAAGGTAGCAATGTCAGAAGGGTGCAGAACAAAAAGATTCCTTGTGTACTGATGGGAAAGCGAGTTAGTAGAGCTACAGCGGGAAACAGTATGGTGGGTCCTGAAAGACATGGAAAAGAAACTGTCACGTGACAGCCCAAAAAAAATCACTATTTGGTCATCTATCCAAAGGAAATGAAATCACTCTGTGTAGGACCACGCCCCCCTCCATCTTCTTTGCAGCACCAGCCAGTCATAACAATACAAGTGAGCATTAGCATCCATCAATAGATGTGTAAATTAAATGGGTTAAGAAAATGTCACATAGACACACACACCATGACGTTACAGCCAACAATAAAAATGGTCGAGATTCAATTATCTGTGTGGCTTGATGTCTATATGCAGGTGAGGGCAGGCACAAGATAAGGCAAGGTCGTGATTGGGCAGTGAAAAAGAAAGGCGGGAACAGAGTTTTTGAGAGGCGAGAGAGACAGGAGAAGAGAGGAGAAGAAAGCAAGATGGAAGAAGAGAAGATGGAGGAGGAAAAGAATGACCCAATCCTTTGTGGCTTTAAATAGCCACAGGTAACTATGAATATCTTACAAGGGATGAATAATTACAGGACAATTTGTCTTATCTAGGTGGGCAGTTTATATCAATATCCATTGGCTCTGAGTTTATTATGTGGACATTTTGTGGGGTGAGAATTTATTGATATAAACCTGACTGATAAATTACAAGCCTCTAGTGTTTTGATTTTACCAGGTTACAGGGGTTTGTGAAAGTTAACCTTGAGATGCGCAGTTGTTACCTGGGGCTGGTGTGGCAGCGACTCACCATGGGAACGAGATGGGCGGCTGCTGATGGGGCTAGCCATGGAGGCGGAGAGACTGCCGAGGACAGAGAGTAGCAGGAGGTAGTGTGCCATGCTGTCTTTTTTATATTTGTTAATATTTACTACTACATATCTGCCACATTGTGACTAAATTTAAAAATCACAGGACCCGTGTAGAGAATATGGGCTGGGGCAGGACTGAGGGTATTTTGGTTAAGAAAACCTTTAGAAGGTCTATGGTAAAACACTGTGACCATAGTGACTAATAGTGTTATATGGATAAAAAGTCTTAGTTTTAAGTGTTTCCACCATACAAACAACAACAACAACAAAAAAACAATGTTACATTTTGGGCTATTGAAATGGCTCAAGCATAAAGGCCCACGTTTGATCTTCAGTACCACATATACTTGGCTTGGTGCTGGTGTATGATATCCCAAAATAGAAGGCAGAGGTAGAAGAAGGATGGGATTCCAACAAGCAAAGCTGCCCAGATTAGTGAACTCTAGGTTCAGTGAGAGACCCTGTCTCAAAAAATAGGGTGCAGTGACTAGAAAGATCACTCAGTGGCTCACAGCACTGTCTGCTCTTGAAGATCTGCATTTGATACCAGCACTCACACCTGGTAGCCCTTCATCTATAGGGTGTCTGACTCCTTGCCTCTGTAGGCACTACTCACACACACACACACACACACAGTTTTCTGTTTTTAGGGTGGAAAGTAATCAAAGAAATCATATAGCATCAACTTCTGGTCTGCACACACACACAGAACGCATGCACTAAATAAACAACATAAATAAATAAGTAAATTTCTGTGCATATATGTGTTTTGTGATATGTTTTTTTAACCCTGTTTAGCTTTCCTTTTCA
This sequence comes from Micromys minutus, assembly GCF_963924665.1. Lineage (NCBI taxonomy): Eukaryota > Metazoa > Chordata > Mammalia > Rodentia > Muridae > Micromys > Micromys minutus. The sequence goes on along the minus strand of NC_137972.1, from coordinate 11,200,322 downwards.
ATATCATAAATACATTGCATTTTTAATTAAAAAATAAGTTTCTAAATAGATTTTGAAAAATTATAGTCTAGTACTATATAAACAAGTCTAAAAGTGTTAACAGAAATTAAGAATGGTATAAACTTAATGACAATAAGCAATTCATTCAATTTATCTAAATTAGAAGCAGACTTATAATACAGAAAAATGTTCTGGAAAAACTAAAAGGAAGAAAATTAAATGTTGAATCTGTTTTCAAAACAGATCTTTATGAGTTTCTTTCTATGAGTTAAAAGAAAAACAGGATCAAGAACTGTGTGTGGTTTCTTCTCTTCATTATTTTGTTTTTTTTTTTTTTTTTTGAATGAATCTTCTCAATGCAACTTCCTTAAAAAAACTTTAGCTTTTGCTTTTCTTGAGTTAGAGTTACTTTCTTCTGACATCTGTTGGTTCTCTTGATTTGTGAACATTTAAAGTTACACATGGTCTCTTCTTGATTTCTACTGCTGTATAAGACAAGTTGAGATCGTGGTCATTTCTCACAGTTCAGTGAGTAGTTGAAAAATTCACAAATGGTCCACACATGGTTTGAGATTTGGTTACTGACTTCTCAGTATTCCTAAGCTTGTCTTTTTGGTTGATTGCAAGCAATGTCATTTGAAGGTTTTCAGTCTGGGCTTGACTTGCATTCTCTGTAGCAGAAACTCCCCGAATCAGGCTGCCTATTCTCAGGAGAAAACACTGCTCTGGACATCTGCATGTAACCAGGGCTCCCCATCATATTGGTGCAGGTCTTTCTTCAGCTCTCCATTTGAGTTCTTTTCTATCCCTCAGTGACAGCATGTGCTTCACACTTCATGGGGGATTTTGAAACGGTTAAACGTACTTTGTTGTTTCAATCTGTAGTCATGTGCATGCATGTATGTTTGAGTATGGCCTTCCAGATGTGAGTACAGTGCCTGACAGGGCCAGAGGTTTCCAATCCCCTGAAGGTGGCGTTGTAGTCAGTTCATAAGACAAACATAGGTCCTCTGCAAGAGCAGTATGTGCTCCTAGCCGCTGAGCTATCTATTCAACACCAAATTATTTGTTTTTAAGGCATAGAAATTCAGATGACTGAGCTGTAATGTTTTTCAATTATAGAACACGGTGATTCAAATTTGACTAAATTTTTCTACGTTTAAAAGCCCAAAGGGTACAATATTAAAAAGTGATGTTTGTTACAATGAACATGAATCATTAGGCTCTTTACCCATATTCTAACTGGGTTGTTTTCTTGCTCCTGAGTTGTTGGAGATCTTTATATGTTTTGAGCATGAAGTCACTAATCAACACATGGCTAGCAAATACATTTTCCTATTCTATAGGGCCTCTCATTACTCAAGTCTTTGTGGACACAATCTACTGTGAAATCCTTTACTCTAGAAATAAATATTCTGCCTTAACAATAAGATGTACCTTTTTGTTATTATCTGGATACATAATATTAAGGTTTTATATTAGTCGAATGAAGTCAATTAGAGTCCTTGCTGTCAAGGGCTGATTTGTGTATTCATTTCCTATAAAAAGTCCAGAAGTGGTTGATGTGGATCAGAGGAGACCTACGCAGTTCTCAACCTCAAAGTCAGGCAGTGTGATTCCCAGAACATCCTTCAAGACCCAAGGTCACTGTGACGAAGTGCTTGACTCCAAGTCTTAATGAGCTTTTTGCTTTACAAATCCTTGGAATTCCCAGAAGTGAGATATTTTTAGAGATCACTGTGATTACAAACTTTCTGAACACAAAATTCTGCGGATGTTATTGAGATTATAAAAGAGATAAAAAAGATGTATTTGATTTTTGCAAAGCTAACTTCAGTTCTAAAATTGAAAATATCTATGCATGATCCACACTAAAACAAACCCAAAGAATTTTTTTTATTTCAAATCACAAGAAACAGGAAAATAATAAAACCAACAATTATGAAACCCACAGAACCTAGTATAGAATACTCAACACATTAAATACTCAAATATCTGATACATAAAAGAATGAATCAATATGTGAGATATTTTGCCAAAGGATTAGGCAATGTTAAAAGAAACCGTAAGATAAGATTTAAATTTTTTTTTAAAGATTTAAACAAAATTTATAATAAGTCACTTACTTCTACTTATGCACACACATTGGCCTCTTAAATTGGATTATGGTATTTAGAGAAACCCTCCACAAGTAAAAAAATGAGTTTTCTTCCAGTTGGGTGGAAGAAGGAAGACTTTTTGCCTCTGTCTTTTCATCTTTTTAATTTTAAAAATATGTTTCTGTGTGTGCATACCTGTGTGTGTCTGTGTATGTCTGAGTGTGTGTGTGTATGTCTGAGTGTGTGTATGTGTGTGTGTGTGTGTGTGTGTGTATGCACATGGGTACACAGAGAACAGAAGTGAGCACTGAGTCTTCTGGAGCTGCATCATACACAGTTGTGAGCTCTCTGATGTGCATGCTGGAAACTGAACTCTGGTCCTCTCCACGAATAGCATTGCTCTTCATCTCTGAGTCATTTCTCCACTGCGCCGCCACCTGTCTCTAAAGAGCTCACAGCTGATAAACAAACCCAGAATATGAGCATTTGACAGACCCTTGAGCTTTAGATTTCTTCTCTGTCATGTCTATAGTCTTCCTTATAGACCTCATAGATCAGAGTCCCAAAGAGTATCTTCTACAATGAATATACTTGTGTGTTATCCCTTTCTATACCAAAATCCTCATTTCCAGAATCACTTGCTTAACTTTTATCCACCATTTTTACTTAGGTTACTGATAAATACCTGGAAACGAATGTATAGAACTGAGGTTGGCATCAAGGACCTTCCCCCTTCTGTTCCCCTCTTCCAAGGCCTGCCCAGGCCTTTCTTCGGCTCAGGCTAAACACTTGGGACATAATTCGTTTCTGGCTTTGTGACTCACAAGCAAATCTCGTTTTCTGTGTTTAAGAAACCTTCTGTATTTATTGCTACATTCAGAGTTTCTTAGTACATTATTTCTTACCCACATCATTTCATAGCTTTCTAACTGATCTTTTAAAGTTTTATCTTTATTTTTATTTGTATGAGTGGTTTTTATGCATGTATATATATGTACTACATGTGTGCAGTGCCCATGGGGCTAGAAGAGAGCAACAGATGTCTGGGAACTGGAGTTACAGGTGTCTTTGAGGGACTAGAGTCTTTCACAAGAGCAGGCAGTGCTCTTAACCACTGAGCCATCTCTCCAGCACCCTAGCTGGTTTTCTTTTTCTTTTTCAATTAATCATTCTATTTGTTTACATGTCAAATGATATCCTCCTTCCAGGTTACCCCTCCAAAAATCCCCATTTCACATGTGCCCTCTCCCCTGTCCCCTTTACCTCTATGAGCGTGCTTTCCCACCCAACCACTGCCTCCCCCTGCCCCCCACTGCTCGAGGATCTTCCTATGCTGGGGCATCAAACCCCCATAAGACCAATGGCCTCCCCTCTCACTGATGTCAGACAAAAGCATTAACTGCTACATATGTATCTGGAGCTGTGGATCCCTCCCTGTACACTTGGTTGATGATCTAGTCTCTGGGAGCATGTCTAAACATAGTAAAAGCAATACAACAAACCGAAAGCCATAATCAAACTAAATGGAGAGAAACTCAAAGCAATCCCATTGAAGTCAGGGACAAGGCTGTCCATTCTCCCCTGTCTATTCAATATAGGGCTCTTAGTTGTAGCCAGAGCAATTAGACAATAGAAGATCAAACAGATACAAATTGGGAAGGAGGAAGTCAACACATCACTATTTTCAGATGATATGATAGAATACATACATGATGCCAAAAATTCTACCAGAGAACTCCTACACCTGGTTTACTTAAACTTGCTTTTCCAAAAGCACAGCTTCCACAAAAAGCCACGTGAACTTTCCATTTGGCACAAGTGTCCTGTTCCCACACCCGGACTCATTTCAGGCGTCTCTGATTAGAAGCCAAGGTCTCACATCATGTTCAATATTCCATCAAACGTTCCCCTACCAATGCTCCTTCTGAACCACCCGTTAGATCAGCAGTTCTCAACCCATGTGTGGTGACCGCTTTGGCAAGTCCCTATTACCAAAAATGTTTACATTACGATGCATTGACAGTAGCAAAATTATAGTTGTGAAGTAGAAACAAAAATAATTTTATGGTTGGGGGGGTCACCACATGAGGAACTGTATGTAAAGGGTTGCAGCAACAGGAAAGCTGAGAACCACTGCAGTAGAGCATCCTTGACCCCTTGTTATCCTCATATACCCACTTAAAGGCACGTTTGTGTTGTATCTTTCTGCTTACATAGCTGCTGCATTACGAGGACTAGACACAAATGGGACACAGTAAGAGCACAGTACCTGTCATATAAATTAATGGATTATTTTTTGAAACATCTCCCAACTTAACTTGTTTTGTTGCAAGAATAGATTTCTACACTGTTCTTTTAGAACAGAAGCTGAGGTGACGCTTGATGATCAATGTCAAGTGTAAATATGATCTAGTCACAGTTTAAAGATCAATATGATTTAAGCTGCCACTGTTGGAACATCCTAAAGGATAATACGTAATAAAATGTTGGATGAAAAACATGTAGGATGTATATGTGTGTGTGTTGGATATGTGTGTGTGTGTGTGTGTGTGTGTGTGTGTGTGTGTGTTGGGGTTTTAGACAAAACACTTAAAGCATAATCCATGAAAGGAAAAAAATGGTAAGTGGGATCGCACTAAAATTAGAAACTCACTGTTGAGAGGATACGGTGATGAGCCAAAGACTGAGAAAAAATAATTGCACAGCAACGCTCTTACAAGAAAAACTTGCTTCTAAAATCCACAGAGGATTTTGAAAACAAAACACTGTGAAAGTAAATAACCCAGTTTAAAAACTGGGGGAATGATCTGGATAGGCAGGTAAGGAAAGAAGGAACTGATGGATCAAGTATGCATAATAAAGGATTCTTGCATAATTTGTATCATGAATGAAACATTAAGCAGAGGAATAGATACCACCTATTCCTTACCCACTAGAACACCCTGAATCCTTTAGGCTTCATTCAGGGTCATGAAGGATCTGGAACAACAAGAACCCCCAGGTGTTGCCGGTGGGAGTGGCTATGCTCTGGCCACTTTGTAAGAGCTTTGGGCAGTTACTCACAGACTTACCTGTCTTACTTACTGTTAGCAGTTAGTAGGGTTAGTCAACAGGGTTAGTCCTTGTCCACAATCTCAGTGCTACAAGCCGATTGGTAAATATGATACAGTGTACCCATACAATAGAATAGTGCCGAGAGAGAGACAGACAGAGAGAGAGAGAGAGAGAGAGAGAGAGAGAGAGATTAAATGATAAGAAGAAAAAGTTAGCATGAGAGGGAAATACTTTCTCATTCACATGCTACACACTGGGAAAAGACAGAGCTGTACAACGTTAAAACCTCCCTTTCAGAGGCGCCCCATCATTGCCACAGTGGGAGCATGAGCGTCTAGAGATTTACCAGGCATCGTCTCTCTACTTTGGAATGGAAAGACTAAGAACACAAAGCCACCATGCTGATGCTAGGGATGGCAAGGCCTCCCTGCGATGCTCGGCCTGGAGCACGTCTATTTCCAGATCAAATTGATAGCAAATGGTGTGAGCTCCACACACTGTAAAAGCAACGGTAGGATTGGAGAAACTGAAAACTAGAAAGAGGTGAAGAAAGAAAATCTCCTTTAGGAAGGATGCTAATGAATATGAGGGAGAGAGATCCGATATGAAACTTTCATTCCTGTCTACAATGTATCTTGATCATGTCCATCCCCCCACTCCCCCCTCCAGTTTCCTGCATCCTTCTCACATCTCTCCCATCTCGCTCCCCTCTTCAAGTATTTTTGTTTCTTTTTTGTAGAACAGTAAGCTCAGTTAGTGGTACCCATATGCTTACATGTGGGAGGTTAACCAGTGGGTCATGAGCACAGTCTCAATGGCTCTCCTCACTCTAAAGAAAAGCAATCTCCCTTCCTCAGCAGCTACCAACTGCCATTGGCTCCTCAGCTAGAGGCCCCACACTGAAATTTTCAAGTTTTTCTGATTTTGGAGGTTGTATGTGGGACTATGTTACCATGTTAACATACCCCATGTTAACATATTCACACAGCTATGGCTGCTATGAACTCACATGTTTCACAGCCAAGTCCTCTCTAGAGGCTAGTCTCTCAGGACTCCTCTGGCTTTTACATTTTCAGTCAACTACCATTGGACTTAGATGCTCATCAACAGTAGATGGTAAGATCCTATTACTGAAGGCTCTACATGCTTTGGTTATAGAACATCGAGGACTCTGTTTTTGAATTGAGTATAAAATTCTCCTTGCTGGCTAGCTTTTATGGAGACAGAAAGTGCTATGCTCACTTTTAGAGAAGAAAAGACACTGCCAGTCTTACCCAGAGCTAGTGTGACCTGTCTGTCAGTCCGTGTGTGCCCACTGGCAAATAGTGCAAAGACTGTTTAGATCATGGGGGTAGCACCACTCTCTTGACTGGATCTGAAGCAGGCTCTGTTGGAAAGTCATGCGTGGTACCGTATAGATGGCCAAAGCCCATGGCTGGAAAAGCTACAGGCTATAGGAGAGAATCTGTTGGTGATATTTTGTCACATGATCACGTTGTCAGTCTCTCCTTTAAATATTGATGTTTGTTTACACAGAATTTCACTGTCCACAACCTCAGTCAGATAGGCTTCTTGTTGTGCAGTGAAGTAGTTGATGTAGAGACCGGTTATAAAGGTTGAGAATAAGGATGTTCAGGCATCCATGGAATGGGCCTATGGGCCCTCTCTCTCCAACATCTCCAGAATAAGCACTGAGAAAAATTATCACCTTGAAAAACCCAGTGTAACAATGAACGCAAGCAAGGTTTGCCTTCCATTAACTAAAGACATAAGCAGTGGGGTGGGCACACAGCTCCAGAGCATGAGGCAGAAACTCCCCTCCTGTTGCCATAAAGGAGAAAGTATGCCTTTCTCTTGGGGAGGTTTCCCATCACCACCTCATTCATATAATAAATTCAAGCTTTGCTATCCATCACACAGTTTGGAAGTATGTATCCCACAGAATAAAAGCCTAAAAAGTCCCCACAGTTACAAAGTAATGTTGCCTAAAATGTTTGACACAAATGTATGGCGAACTAAGTGGGTGGACCGAGCAGAAACAATAGGTGATGTAGGGGGTGGGATACTCTGTAGCATTTGATGCAGATGAAGAAGCCAGTGTCACAGATTTCAGTGAAAAAGTAAAGAGGGCCAAAGAGGTGGCTCATCCAGTAAGGGTGTTTATTACTAAGCCCAAAGACCCGAGTTCAATCTCTGGAACCCAAATCATGAAGGACAACAATTTACTCTGATTCTCTCTCTCTCTCTCTCTCTCTCTCTCTCTCTCTCTCTCTCTCTCTCTCTCTCTCTCTCTCTCTCTCTCTCTCTCTTTCTCTATCTGTCTCTCTGTCTCTGTCTCTGTCTCTCTCTCTCTCTCTCACACACACACACACACACACTCACATACACTCAGAGAGAGAGAGAGGCATGCACAATTCATAATAACAATAACAATAATAATACATTTAAAAAATGTTTTAATGCGGTTGGAGATAGCTTAGAGGTCAGGAACACTTTTTCTCTCCATTTCATTCCAGTCCCAGGGAATCTGATACCCTCTCTGCACTCCAAGGAGCACTGTACGCATGTGATGCTCAAAAACATATGCAGAGAAAATTCACATATACATAAAACAATTTTAAAGTAGATTCAGGAAAGAAATGAAGAAAGAAAGTGACTGTTAATGTTTAAAGACTAAAGAAACACTCACTGGGCATGTGTAGCAAGTGATTGATTCTGGGACTGGGGTTAAGCAGGTAAGAGTCATTTTGTGGTTAGTCGGGACAGTTTGAACAGCAGCTGTTCGATGAGACTGTGAAGTCCCTTTTCCATCTTTGGTGCCACAGTGATACTGAGGCTCATGAAATATTTAGGAGTCAATAATACTGCGAAAAGACCTCTCAGCTTCGGTTTTTTAGAAAAACTACACAGAGACATGATCTAAATGCACACATACGTGCACAGCTGATTATTTTCTTCTTAGTGCCCAATACAGAACACACAAAGGAATTGTGCAATGAACCTCTGCCTGTACACTAAACTCTACAATCCACACGGTTTGCTAAAACTGCCTTAGAGTCACCCCCTGCCCTTCAACCTGTTGTCTTTTGGTGCAGCTCAAAATTATAGAGACGAGAACAGCTCATTTCTAAACACAGCTGTGTTCCTCTCCGTCAGTGGAGCAGCAATCACTGGTTGTATTACTTTTAAATTTACTGTAGCTTAAGAATGCCTTCAAAGCCTGAGAGGCTTCACACAGCTAAGGGTTGAAATGTGTTGCTCCATGACTCTTATTGTCATAATGGAGTGTGTGTGTCTGTCTGTGTGGTGTGTGTGTGTGTGTGTGTGTGTGTGTGTGTGTGAGAGAGAGAGAGAGAGAGAGAGAGAGAGAGAGAGAGAGAGAGAGAGAGAGAGAGGGATGGAGGGAGGGAGGAAGAGAGAGAGAATGTGAGAGAGAATGTATGTGTTTATATGTGTGTGACAGAGAAACAGGCAATGTGTGTGTGTGTGTGTGTGTGTGTGTGTATGTGTGTTGGAACACTCTCATTAAGTACCACAGGCTAGCTCTTGGTAATCATCCCACCTTAGTACCTTGAATACTAGGATGACACAGACAAGAACTCCAAGCACTTTCCCTTAGCCTCATTCCCAGCTTCCGAAGCTGATCTTTACCTTAACCACTATATTCCCACTGGACTCTGGGCTGTCGGAAGCAGCGATGGATTTGGCCTCGGGGCATGGAATTGAGCGATGCTAGCTGCAGGCATAGGCTTGGTGAGTCGTTGTAGGGCAAGACCATACAGAGAAGCAAGCAACCATGTAAAATGATCCTACAATAGAAATCACGTGTGTCTCAAAATGTCAGGAGAGCAGGTGGGTTTCACAGGTGTGGTTGGAGCCCCATGAGCAGCCATTTGTGCCAAGTGTGGTCACAGCACTGGTCTTGGGTGAGGAGCCACCTGCAGAGGGGGCTCGAACCAAGTTTAAAGGTTTGTCTTCACAGATGTGTTCTTCTGCCTTCACTGGTTCCCTCCCCCACCCAGAATTTACAGACAGACATTTAATTGTATAATCCATAGAACTCGGGAGACTAATTCCTTCTTCTCAGCCTCCTTATAATAACATGGATTCACTTTAGCTTTCCGAAGGGTTTTCCTCAAACCGCTCCTATTCTGAAAACTTTCTGTCAGTCTCACTCCCTCAGCCTGGCACCTGGTGAACTCCAGAATAAAACTGTTCTTTATACCTTTCAAGGCAAGTCCATGGGGGACAGGGGTGGGAGGCTGCAGGGAGAATCAGGATGGAGGTTCTTTTAGCTCTGGTTTCTTATGGGCATGGAGGTTTTACAAGACCTAGCAATGCATGACCTCCTGCTCCGTTCCATGAGCTCAGACTTTTCCCAACATTTACTTGAAAGAAAAACTTGTGAAAATATACTAGGCTGCTTGCTCACTGAAGAAGACCAAGTTACGGATAGTTGCTGATCAAAGAGTCTGTGAAGGGTCTTATGTTGCCTGGGTTGTCAAGCAGCTCCTGGTCCTCCTGCTTATGTGACAGGCCTGCACCACACTGGTGCAGCAAATGACCTTTGCACCTCAGTTCTAAGGCCCTTGATTGTGCCCTTCTACTTGAGAAGGAATCCTAGATTTCTGGTTTCGGGATCTGTCAACTACCTCTGCCTCCCCCGAATGCCCTTCGTATCAGTCTCCATTTTTTTTGCACCTAACTTGTAATATCTTTCCTGCTAGACTGTCAGCTCCCAGAAATCAACTACTATATCTTAATCTTCCCATTATGCTCATGATGGCAGACATCGAAAAATATGTGCTTACTAAATGGCTTAGTAATTAATTGATCTGTAATACAAAAGAGAAGAGAATGAATTCATTCTACAAACTGGATTCTGAGGCCCCATCTAAAGAGATTCCGAGGGAACCAGACGCCTAATCAGCAAGCTGAATTTGATCAAGAATTCTGGTTGTTAATTGTTTTGTAAAGATGTTTAAAATGCTGATACACAGATAAGCATTAAGTCTTTTGAAATTAGTCTATGGAGAAATAATTGACATACAAATGGGTTTTGTAGGGGGGCTGTGGGTCTCAGTCAGTGAAGTGTTTGTCACGTAAACCTTAGCACCTAGGAGGGGAGGGGCAAGGAGAAAGAAAGAAGGAGGAGGGGGAAGAGGAGGAGGAAGAGGAGGAAAGGAATGAAGGAGCCTGTTTGTTTTACAAGAAGAGACAGGCAGATCTTTGGAACTTGCTGGTTACCCAACTTGACCTAATTGGCAAGTTCCAGGTTCCAGTGAGATATTCTGTACAAAAAGCAAGATGGAAGTTTTTGATGACCAACAACTGAGGTTGACCTCTGGCCTCCACATTTATCTGTGCCAGCATCTAGGAAAACACACACACACACACACACACACACACACACACACACACACAGAGGGAGAGGGAGACACACAGGCCCAGACACAAAGGCACGCAGAGAGAAACAAAATGCACTGTAAATATATTTTAGGCACAACTTCATGAGTTCGAAGACAGGCTGAGATCCACCCTGTCAGCTGCTCTCTCCTTCCTGGTGCTCGGGCCTTTTCATTCAGTTCCCCAGGTTGCAGTGAACCTCAACCACACTTCATCCATTAAATTATCTTCATTGCTACTTCATAGCAATAATTTAGTTGATGTTATGAGCTGTAGTGTAAATATCTGGTGTATAGAATATTTGATGTAGAACCCCTATCAAAAGGTCATTTGAACCCCACAGGTTGAGAACCACTGATCCAAGTAGTTTAGTAACTCTTAGTTAATGAAGTTGCATCAAGATCCATACAACTAAAGTTTGTTGAGGTTTTGTAAATGCCAATATATGACAGGCACCAAAATAAAAGTTTAGGACATCTCTGTCTAAGCCTTCCTCTGGTTCCTTTCTGACTGACTTCATCTACTACTTCCAAGTTTTGGAAAACACTGACCCTCTTTTCGGTGTGTGGATGCGCAGTTTCCAAAAACTCACATAAAGAGAACAATAAAATTTGTGAATTTTTCAGCCTAATTTCCCTTCGGTCAGCAGAATGTCTTTCTCCAAAGGTTTCTTCTCAATCTTTCTTTGGTCCATCAGTAGTATGCCCCACCCCACCCCCAGCCAACTTCCCTTTTTCTCTCACACTTAGATCTCGGAATATTATCAGCTTTATAAGTTTACCATGACAATAGGCCTAATGTGATTGACCTCCTGTGCAGATCTCAATGGTAGAACCCTCACTCATTCGGACGGTGCATTCTTCAAACCTATGATTGATGGGTTTATAATCTGCATATAGTTTCTGGAATTACTATCACCATTTTTAAGGTGATTTCATTTCAATGCTGTTGTATGTTTGACACACAGGAGACAGTAAGCGTTAAGTTGTGTACTTTTATTTTGAAGGGCTGTAAAGAAGGAAGGGAGGGAGGAGGAGATACCATTTCTACTTACCTCATGCTATGTCTTGCTTCCAGCCAAGCTAACTTCAACCCTCCCACACAGGATGCTAGAACTTTAAAGTTCTTTAAAGAAGAGACACAGCTCCACTCGAAAGCTCCATGTGAAATTAGCCACAAAGCTAGAGTTGAGGAAGAGCTAAATTGTTGACAGCAGTGCCTAGAATAATCAGGAAAACACTTTAGAAATTTATTGTTAGCAATAATTTTTAGAGAAAAAAAAATCACATGTAAAAATACAAGTTAAATCACTTAACACTGTTTGAAGGTAATTTAAATATTAGAAACAGCCAGTAATTCGACCATGGGCCCAAAACAAGGAATATATTCTAAACAATACCAATCTGCCTTCCTAATGTAAGACAGTTTACAATTTGTGTCTAGTGGATAACTGTCTACTCATATTTTCTAAGATACATGTTTTTTTGTTTTTAAAAATGGATATTTCTGGGTTATAAAGAGTACATCTTATGATGTTTTATTTCCCTATATAAAGAGTAAAGTAAAAGAGAAGGCATCTTAGAAATTATCCACAGTAAAAAAAGAACTAACAAGAGACACATCTCCATGTGAAAGGGCAAACAAGCCTTGGTACTGTGTCCCACTGGTTTCCCAGTGGGACAGGTAGAAAGAGTCTTGGTAGTTCCATCCTGGTGTTCACCTGAGAGCTGTCAATCATGTGCATTTTGAAAGATATGGAGCAGTTCTTAGGTGATAAGACAGGCTTCATCAGGAGAAAAGAGCTAGACAAATGTCTAAGTAGACTGAAAACCAAAGCGTTGCCTGCTGTCCTTATCTTGAGAACTCATTCCAGGTAATCTTCAGTTCACACGAGGTAAACATCGTAATCCTTGGAACATGGTTGGCAATCTTAACATCTACTGGGAGTTTTTCGAGTGGAGGAAGGTTTGATGATTCCTGACTTAAGCTTTCCTTCTCCCTGTAATCTACACAAGGCAAATTCTTTGTCAACGAGAAGCCCCCATATGAACAAGTATCTAATACTGAAACTGCTGACAGCCTTGCAAGCTATTTCAGTCCTTGAGGCTGGGGCTACACTTGTGGAACTGCATTAGAGCCTTCTCTGGGGGACATGGTTGAACTTCATTGGCCTGGGCAGTACAGGAGGTCCCACTTGACTTGTCATTAGGATTCTCGCAGGGATTCTAGCTACTTTCTCTGGCTGCTATTACCCCTCTTTGTATGGGAAAGATAGATGTGACCTACAGAGGCAAGGACAGAGTTTTACATATTTAGAAAAAGACTGTTTCTTCTGATCAAATAAATAAATAGATAAGTCCGCATCCTTCAGACTGAACGTCGCTGCTCTTGCAAACCACTAACTACTAATTACTGTCATTGTCCAAGTAAACAGCTTTGTTTCGTTTTGTGAGCTGTTTCATTTTAAATTCAGTCCACGAGGAGGTCCGTTTTGTTCCATGTTTATCTTTCTTCAGACAGAGTAACATCTAGAGAATATAATGATCTGAGCCCTCTTTAGGAAGTAGCATGGTTGAGACAAAAACTGGTGACCAAAAGGACAAGGCACACTGGTGCCACCTGGGGCCATTCTTGTTGGGAGTCTCGAAACTAGTTTAGTAAGATTAAACATATTTCAGAAACACAACAGTGGAAGCCCAGCTAAGGGTCTGAAGACGTATACCACGGGCAACACCAC
>NC_137972.1:11071413-11186826 GCF_963924665.1 Micromys minutus | reverse complement strand
GATACACACAGAGAGAGACAGAGACAGACACACAGAGAGAGACAGAGAGGAGGGGGGGAGAGGGCAGGAGAGTCAGCCATCAAGGGACAGGCACCAGGGCGCTGAGCAGAAGCACAGGAGAGTGGGCTGGACACCGAGATAGCTTCCGTGCCAGCAAGGGAAACATTCGCACACACGCCCAGGTTCAGGCCGTGCGTACCTCTATTTACTCCTGCAAACATTCCCAATCCAAACCGTTAGTTTCCAGTTCTCGTGTAGAAAAAGATGAGCACACACAACTGCGGCCCTATGGCAGGCCACCATTCCTCAGTTGTGCCCCAGAGAACTGGTGCCCAGCTCCTAAAAGCACCACCAAGGTGTTCTTTCCTGTCACCCGGTGCCACACTTTGAAGGATAAAAACAAGTCCCATCACCTCAGGACACACCCAGGACATTTACATGATAAAAAGGAACGACTTAATATGGTGCATACCACTTTTTTTTTCCTTTCTTTTTCTTTCTTTAAATAGAGTTGTCTTTCAAAAACTACACAAAACCTCTAGAGACCATTAAGTAGACAAGAGAGACACACTACATGGACGCTGTTGCTTGCGATTCTAAAGTCTTAGATTAGGTATTCACAGATAATTCAGAGTACTTAGTGTATTCACACAGAGAGAGCATATATTACACACATTCTAAATTTGTCTAAAATGCTGTGAGTTAGGTGTGGGTAATACTACAAACGGGGAAAACTCACAGAATTACAGTTTTTCTAGGTGAGTAGGGAATGCTCACCCTCCTACTACTAGGAGGCTCCGGAAAGGCTGAGGCGGAGCCTGGTCTGGGGGCTGCCTAGCACTGGGAAGCGGGCAGGCCCTGGTGGGAGGGCCTGAGATCTGCACTTGAGGAGTTCCTTGCTCTGTGAGAGAGAACATCCCTGTTGCTAGGGGGCTGCTGAGGGCTGCCTGCCTGCGGAGCCCGGGCAGCTCCCTCCGCACGCCGACCCCTGCCTCCCGTGGCAACCGCTGTAGCTGTGGCGCAGAGCCTCGCCCACTGCCATCCCCACCCTCTCCATCCTTAGCCATTAAGCAACGCCGGCTCGTGGAACGTTCTAGCAGGACTCAGGCTCAGAAGAGGAGAGCCATCCATCGGAGGCGCAGGGGGACCTGCCAGGCGACATGCGGCCGCCTGGAGCCGCCCGGGCGCCCGAGGTCTAAGGCTGCCAGCCGGGGACTGGTCATTGTAAGCGCCACGGAGACCCGCTGGCGCTGCTGTCCCTCCCGGGTTCGTGGTCGCGCCACGATGTGGTACCTGCTTAGGGGAACGCGCGGGGGCTGCCGCCTGCTACCTCTGCTCGGGCTCTTTGTGCTGCTCAAGGTAGGGACCCCTCCGGTCCTCGGAGATGAGGATCCATCCTGCCTTAGGGAGCTATGCGCTCAGGGTGCGGTGGCCAGGCGGGGAGCGCCAGCCGCGCACGCTTTGTCCTCAGCGCGGTGCCTGGTGAGCTGCGGAGCTGCGGGTGGAAAGATCTGGAAGTTTGAGCCTTCCAGTTGTCGCCCTTTGTACTCTGCCACCTCAGCGATGGCTTGCGGGATAGGGCTTTCTCAGGCAAAATGAAGGCACTTTTTTAGTGGTCCCGGCTGCACCCCGATGCCACTTTCACCTCCGCGCCCTCCCCCAGTGGAGCCTCGGTAAGGCTGCTTTGTCTCAGTCAATTCTCCTTCTGCGGGAATCACACGCAGGGTGCTGAGCTCTGGACCAGAGGCACCGGCCAGGCGGGGCGAGGGAGAGGGTTCCACTGAATAAGAAATTAGCTCAACTCCTGGGGAGGTCTCTCCCTGTCTTACCCTCCATCTGCCTGGGGATGCCTGGCAAAAAAAAACTCCACACACTTCCATCCTCTCGTTACAATATGCTGCTGCAATGATTTTTAATGGTGGAATGTGTCATTTATAAAATTCACCTTTTCCTAGCCTCTTCGAAACGTGTGACTCAAAATTGTACTTTGAGGGGTGGGGGAGTAAAAAGGGAAATACTATTTAAAGAACAAAATCTTAACACTTAAAACGTGTAGTTTTTTTTTTTTAAGCTGCTTTCTTGTTATATGAACGGAAGTTAGGGATTGGTACTCCCCCACTCCTGTCTCCAAAGGTCTGCCTTCCTTCTGTTCCTGGTCCATTCTTCCTTCTTGCCCCAGACACTCAAGGATGGCCACAGGTGATCCGGAGCTATCCTTTCAGCACCACCAGGCTACCTAGGTAGGGAAGGTCAGCAGTTAACGACTGCAAATGTTCCTCCATTAAGGAGTCACTTCTTGCTCATGTGCCCATTAATTATGAATGCTCCCCAAGGTTATAGCGAACAGGACTCAGGAACCCCCGATAGTACGAGTGCAAAACTACCCCTCATTTTCTTCTTGTCTTCCCGGATAACAGGAAAATGTAGTCTCTGGGTAAACAGCAAGCGTGTACACCGAGTGAAATTATAAGCTGTATTTGATATGTGTTTAATTTTTAAGGGGCTTAATTTTTAAATTATTGTCTTATTTTAAAATCTTGTAAATTCTAAATTCAGTTGCATGTCTCACCTACTTCTCTTTAGTACACACCAGAAATAATACGAGTACTGAGTTCTTTTATAATTCATTTCTCTAACCCTTTGTCAGACTTTGCAACAACTAAGCTGTCTAGGTAACACTCTCTGTGAACTCAAGATGAAAAATGGAGATCCATGTCTTCCTGAGAATTGCAAAGAAATGTGTGTGTGTGTGTGTGTGTGTGTGTGTGTGTGTGTGTGATATCTGGCATACATTTAGCCTGAATAACTTCTGCTTCCTAGTGGTTAGTAACTCTAGAAATGAGACTTTGTAGCTTGAGAGAAAAATAGAATTTTAAAGTTGAAATGCAAAAAAAAAATGTGTCGGAAGTTTGAACTCAAAACGTGATTATAGACTGAGAAAATTCATCAGGGATTTCATGGTGGGATCTCAGTGACAGCAGCAGACTTTCACTCTCTTTAGCAGAGTATGTGTATTTCTCAACATTTGCCAGCAAATGTCTGTTATGATAAGCTCCATACCATCGCCCATAGATTGACAAATCTTATTACACCAATGAGAAAAATAATGTTACAAGGGAAGTTATTAATATTTGTTTTATGGAAGAATAACATTGTTCCACTTTAGTATAAAGTATACAGGAAAAAGGAAAACATACACATTGAAAAACCACTAAGCCTCAATCTTTAAAGCATTTTCACACACGCTCTTTGATTGAATCACACTTCCTTACAGTTAAGAAGGGATGTTCAAAGTGCTAAATTAGGCATATAGTAAAATATCATATATCTTGTGGTTATATTATATGGTGCTTCAGGAATACAGTATAATTTCTTTATAATTTTGAGGTTTATAATTTCAACTACTGAACAAGGAACCAACAAAATAGATATAACCACGAATATGATGGCATGAACCTCAAAACTATCCATTTTAAATGTCAAATAGACTACCAGATTTCAGTGGTACAACCTGAAAAAGTCCATGGGCATGAGACAAAGTATTCTCCCATCTCCTATAAAAATATCCATATCCTTAATTATGACAAGCATTTATTAATGTTTATATTTATATCCTCTATATGAGCAAGAATTTCAAAAGAACATGGGTCAAATATTTCTATTGTGAAGCTTGATTTACAGTCTTATATTTTCTATAATTTAGGTGGATATATGCTGTGGGGAGATGGGGATGTATATAATACTCAGGTTAGAATCATTGTCTCCGAGGGAATCTGGAAGGGGCAGAACCTCAAGGCTTCGTGCATTATTGCTTGTGCATGCTTTAGTTATTGATCCACTGACCAAGGTAGCTCAGGTTGTCTGAGTCAGCCACTGCACGTCATGAGGTGATGTGACCTACACCCGGTACTGGTCATGGAATGCTTAGAATTGAATATTGATGTTTATGATAAGCAAGTATATACAACTAGATACAAAAAAGTTTTCAAAGCCCTGTTATCAATCAAGAGCCTTCTGGTCCCCAATCTTCTGCCTATGGATTAAATGGAAGGTTTAGCCGGCATTTCCCTCTTGTGCGTTTTTCCATAATTCCTGCTGAAAACAACACAACATCACATTTTTACTGCCTTTGCTGAAAATGGCTTCCTATATCACCCATCCAGTTTATACCAGTGCTCTGTCGACTGAGATGCAAGCTGCAGACTATGACCTCATCGGGATTTGACGTCTGTCTTCCCTGAAGTGTTGCTTATTAATGGTCAACTGGAAGCCCCCCAGTTCACTAGTTGTCTTGGCACGAGTCCTTTATTCCTTTGTTATTCTGTCTATATTTCCATATTTCCAATTTTGCGTTAGCTGCCATCAAAATCATTAACTTTGAGATGGACTTTAATCTTTTTTTTTAAACTTTAATTTTTTTAAAAAATATCGGCGTTTAGTATTTGAGTGTTATGATATTGGCCATTTAACTCTTAATCAGAATAAATAGTGTTGACCACGGTCTTTCTGACTTTCTCTGAGATCTCTCTCTGTCTCTGTCTCTCTCGCTCACTCGCTCTCTCTCATGCACACTCCACGTGTCTCATTTTTTCCATGGAAAGTATATCTTGAGTGTTCTGTGGATGGTTCACTGCTCCTGTGTTTGCAAGTGATGGGTGTTGAGCCTTCCCACTGTGAGCACATTGCTGCTTTAGATCTTTGTGATGTGAAGGACGACTGTTGTATGACAGAGAAAACACAAACACACACTATTTCTTTGCCCGGACTGGACAGTAACCGTCAAGTCACCGTGTGTTATGTATGCTTGTGTGAAGGATGTGCACTTGTGACAGATGCAGGGACAAGAGTCTGATATCAGATGCCTTCTTTGTCACCCTCCATCTATCTCATTCATGTTTTGGAGACAGGATCTCTCAGGAAAACTCAAACTCACTGTTTAAAATAGACCATTTGGCCAGAGAGAGCTTTTGGGATACTTGTGGGGTTACAGACACGTCTCCTCTGCTGGCTTTTTACACAGGTGGTGGGGATCTAAACCTAGGTCTTCATGTTTGCACAGCAAGCCATGGTGCCTCCTGCCTTGTCCTCACCCAACTTGAGTCTTGAGCATTTGGAAAGGATCTTCATGTTGGTATTAGTACTGTGGGCAGTGGCAGCGGGGCACAATAGGGCACCTAAGAGAGACCACAGAAATCTGTTCTCTCCTCCAGTTTAAGGAGTTCAGATGCATGGGTCCACTCCATTCTCATATGCGTAGCCCAGTGCAAAGAGGAGCTCTACCTCACAGTGTGTAATGGTCCTCATCTAATGGATCCAAGTGTGGTATAAATACTCTTGAAACAAAGTTGTATCTCATAACTGTTGTCTCTCCCTGTATGCTAGCATCTGGCGTTAGAAGTGTGACAACTGAATAAACTGGATAACAGTTTTCTTCACTATATAAATAGCTTCCAAGCATTCTGAGATATTATAATAATCGACTTGTGAACATGTCTATATAAGGAAAACCTGAAGAGCTGTCATTATAACAGTTAAATAATCATAATTATAATGTAGTCACCACACTATTTATAGCGTAAACCTTTACCAATCACATACTAGTATATCATTAAAACCACAAATCAAAACACAAGCATGTGACTATTATTATTATTATTATTTACAAAAAATAGGCATCTTTGATAATTATTTATTTATTCATCAATGTTTCTTAAGTGATTACTTGATTTTTATTGGCTAAAAAGCAGTAATTGTGGCCTGGAGAAGTGATTGGGTGGCCCACAGTGCTTACTGCTCTTGCAAAAGACCCAGATTCAGTTCCTAACACCCACATGATAGCTCACCACCATCTGCAACTCCAGTTTCAGAGGATCTCATGCCCCCTTCTAGTCGCATGCGGTATTGCATTATTACATTATTATTATTATTATTATTGTGTGTGTGTGTGTGTGTGTGCGCGCACACACACACATACCTCTATCCAATATAAGTATACTAAAAATATATTTAGCTCCCATTCCGTATCACCACTGCCCATGATCCCTACCATTGCTCCCCTACCGCATCAATATTTCTGTATTCTTAGCGATAGGAGACCCTCTAATGCTTGTTGAGAACACTGACTTTAACAGGTCCTTTTCAAGCTACTCTCTTGGTAGTTACTACGGAGGGATTTAATCCTGGGTCATTACCCAGTCACTCAGACAACTCTTCTATGGTGCTCATTGGTCTTGTCTCTTTCTGTTTAAATAAGGGAATGAGAGCTTCGTAGCACACCGGTGTCAATTGTGTGCACTGTGGTTTAAATGTAAACTATCCCCCCCAACCTGACTGTGGTTTGGAACACTTGGCTTCCAGCTGGTCGCACTGTTCTGAAAAGCTGTGGAAGCTTTACGAGGCAGAGTCTCGCCAGACTACTTAGATCCCTGGGATTTTATACGCTGGTCACACTTCTGCCTGCTTCTCTTCTGCTTCCCGGATGTAGCGTGAATGGCTGTCTTCTGATCCCGCCTTCTCTGCCCTGATGGGACCGCTGTTAAAAATACACACTTGACTGCACCGTGGTATAGGCAGAGGAAATGAGAACGTGAGCAGGTTCAGGTGTGAAGTGACTGGCACAACAAAGACTCCCTCCTCCGTTCTCTTGTTCTATTGACCCCAGAAGGTTCCACGTGTTTCTATGAGCCACTGGGGAAAGTATGTGAAAACACAAACCATAATGACAGCAACAACTAAAACAGCCTTATAAAAACCTCTCGGATAATCTTTAGCCACTGCTGATGTTTTCAATGTGTGTTCCAGAGCTTTACAGAAAAATATGTTTTTCCCCCTTGCAAACAGAGTCCTTAACGCTAAAGGAATCACCATGTTGTGTTCACATTTCTCAACTATTTCAGCATCTAAGTCTACAGTGAAGGATCCTTTCTTTTCTGGGGCCTTCTAAATGCTAACAGACAACTCAGCTCTGCTGTCTTCTGTGTTTTAGAACAAAAGACACAAAAGATCTTAAAGCAAGGTTGAAGACTGTACTTGATAAAGATTTTTTTCTTTCCTCTCTGTCACACACACACACACACACACACACACACACACACACACACACACACTTTCTGAAAGAAAATGAATGGCTGGAGAATAAAATGAAATATGAGGAAAACAGATAGACTGCCACCCTGTATTTGTGCAAAGATACGTGTTATCCAAAAGTTGTGTCTATTTTACGTGCATGTGTGGAGTCAGAAGACAACTTGCTGGAGAAAGTTCATTCCTTTACTATGTGGCTTCCCAGGGACTGAATTCAGACAGTCAGGCTTGGTGGCAGGTGACTTCGCTCACTGAGCCACTTCATCTACCATGTGCTATTCTTACAATGCGTTTTCCAAAGAAGAACGAAGTCCCATCACTTTCCTGAGAAAACTGTCCCTTTCTCAGTGTAAATGATATAATGAAGAAACCAAACCTATTTTGCACTAGTAATTTGTGAGCCCTTATTAGTAAATCTAAAAAACAAAAATTCTCATATATTTTCTATATATATATATGATCCAATCACAAACATCAATATATATGATTCAATTACATATATATATAATTAAAATGGTAAACACACACATATATGTATGTGTATATATGTATATGTAAATATATATATATTTCAAACAATAATTATTTCCTTTTGTGTGTGTGTGCTATTTCATTCAACTCTCTTAAGACAACTAAGACATCCATTTTGTTCTATTTTTCCCTGAAATACAGATCAGTTAGCTTGATTATGGATGAAAATATGGTAAACGCAATGCTCCTGTTTCTGATCTTTCACTATCAAGCTCCTGATCAACTTAGTTCGTTTGCCTATTATTTTTTTTGACCAAACAGCCCATACATTGTTGTTGTTATTGTTTTTGTTGTTGTTCAGTCTTTCCCAAAAACCTGGGAGCATCGGGAAATCACCTTCAGCACACCGCCTGTCATTTGGATTACAGGACAGTGAGTTATTGTCTAGTTACATTCAGTCAACCACTTACTGATCATCTATTAGGTGCCAAGAATTGACAAACGCTGCTGGGAAGAATGGCTAACAGTCACTTGTGTCTTCACAGTGGCACGGTGGGGGCACAGACACAGAAGCAAACAAACAGCACACAATGTAGTCAGACATGTGTTCACTAGAGGACGTGGAAAACAGTGGGGAAGACATGTAAGCATCGAGTGGTTGAAGGTTAGACATGGGCCACACCCCAGAGCATAGGCGTTTTCTTATCCAATGTGAACAGCAGGCACAAGACACTAATTGAATTAATGTTGTGATCATTAATTTTTTACCATTATAGCTTAACAAACATGATTAAACTTTCAAGCAGCTGAAATGCAAAAACACACACTTAAAGGATATACTCACTTGTGCACGCTCACTTTAAATAATCCTGAAGCAGATTGGTTTTTATGAATGGTCTATTGTTGTGCTGTTGTTGGCGGTAAACTCTAGTTAGTTCTAATTGTTTTCTATAATTTTAATCTTTATTTTTGTTTGTTGGCCAAGCATAACCAGAATTAAGGAGAAACTGTAATTAATTGTTTATGCTTTTATGTTTGTGGCTGAAAGCAATGATTCCCAACACGTTATGAACTTATGAGAAGAAATTACATCTGAAGGCTCAGACACAGGGCTTAGCAGGTAAAAGTAACTTGCTGTTCACCACAATGGCCCAAGCTTAATCCAAAACCCACATGGCAGGAAAGGATTCTGGGAAGTTGCCCTCTAAGGAACATACATGTTTCATGCACTCTCACATACACAGAAAAATAAATGAATGTAAAGAATTTAAATTTTACCTACAGTTAAAAGGCTTTAGAAATTCTTGTTTTAAATAATTGAAATTTAATTTATGTATTAATTAATTTAAAATAAAATTTAAAAATTTTAATAAATTGTTTTATTAAGTTTAATAATATTTGCTCACAATCAACTTGATATTTCTAGAAACTTCTAAAAAGGTGTTTATATAAACCTTGCATGTCCCAAGGCAGCATCATTGGGAAAAGGCCTCTTGCTGCTAGTAGTTTTCAACCTAAGTCAACTTGTTGGTTCATAAAAAAAGATGTTTAAGTATGTTGCTCAGGGATATCTACTTAATTTGACAATATATTGAGAGCCAAAGTGTAGGGATAAAATGCAAGAATGTGATGGTAGACAGAAGACAAGCATCTGTACATCTTAAAAACCCGTTCCCAGTAGATTTAACCGAGGAGGGAAAAGCTGCCCCTAGTGTTGGTAGCTCCATCCCATGGGCTGAAGTCCTAGACAGAAGAAAAAGGCCAAACAAGAAAACGAGCTGGGTACCAGCATTTATCCCTTTTCTTTTTTCCCCCGACTTCGGGCTCAGTGTGAATGACTGTCTTACACCTTTGCCATGGTGACTTCCCCACAACTATGGACCTCATATGAACATATAACCTCAAACTGAGAACAGAAAGAGCCTTTCCCTTCTGGTTGGCTCAGTTGTTAAGAGTACTTGCTACTCTTTCAGAGGACCCAGGTTGGGCTCCCAGCATCCACATGGTGGGTCACTACTGTCCGATGCTCTTGTTCTGGGGTGACTCGAAGGGAAATGAGCGCACTTGGTACACATATGTGCAGGCAAAACATTAATACATGTAAAAATGATTTCTTTTTTTAAAAAGAAAGAAGGAAGGAAGGAAAGAAGAAGGGAAGGGGAGGGGAGGGCAGGGAAGGGAATGGAAGGGAAGAAAAGGGAAAGGAAGAAAAGAAAAGGAAAAGAAACTCTTTGTGAGTTGCTTTCTGTCAAGTATTCTATAGCAGTAAAAAGGAAGACAATTCGTGTAAGGTGTGTTCTTGCCCCAAACCACCAAGGAAAAGCATAATAACATTTACAATTGTTACTAGAAAATGAGTATTATTTAGCTGTGCTCAAAATTCTGAATATTTATTTAAGACAGAGCCTTTTAGTCAAATTTGATCTGTAGCTGGTGGGAAACTTAAACTCCCGATTCTCCCGCTTCTTGGGGGAAACATATCGAATCTCAAGCTCTTAAGTTTGCTATGAAAGGAGACTGGTATGGTGTCATGTCTCTGTGATCCTGCACTGGCTGAGGGTCTGGAATCAACACAGGAGGATCACAGTGTACAGAATACATCATCAACAACAATAAAACTACAAAAAAAAAAAAAAATGGGAATTAAGTGCATGCCATCTGTGGTGTCTTTAAATATTGAGTTATGTGGTTCTCGCCTTAAAGATATTAAAGAAAACCAAGCATCTTGGATTAAAATGCTCAGATACAAACCATTATTTACACTCAAACGCAGTGGCAAGATGTGACCAAATTTATTATGCATGGTTCTGGGGAATTTCCCTCTGCAGTTTTCCTTAACCAAATTATACTTTCTAATTGTTCTCTCACAACTGGCTACAGGCTTCACTCAAAGTGGTTAGACTCCAGGGATTTGCAGTACGGAAATGGTGGTACGCAAAAGCTTCTCACTGAAGTGACTGCAAGAGTTTAGAATTAAATACTTTGGATTTCAAAAACTGAGCTTAAGCACTTGTGAAGTCGTTGTTATTGTTGCTTTTAATTATCAAAGTCTGCTGAAACTCAGCTACCATTCAGGTTAGATGGGGCTGAATTTTGGATTTCTATTTTATGCATTCGGAACTCAAAAAGCCCACAGGGTCTTTAAAGCTATGCCCACCTGTGAACTGTCACCGGGATTGTTTCGGCTCCTTGACTTAGAGAACGTCTTTCCTTTTTGGAGGCTAATGGAGAACGTAGGAAGACTCTTGGAATTCTTGTTGCTATGCTGAAGTCTCCAATCAGCCTTCTTGATGGCCTTTCACAGATCTGAAGTGGGGAATTCTTCACTTTCCATGTTCAAGGACTCCTGAATCAGATGTGCTTCAATAGTCACAATGATTTTATATCACTACATTAAGAATTCAAAGTAGGCACTGTAACAAAGACATTACAGCAACAGACAGAAAAAGAAGAAGGCTTCTTCCTAAACACTTTCAAAATCACTACCCTCTGGAGACACATATTCCAAACTTGTTCCCTACATCTATGCAATATACATATATGTATGTGTGTGTTCATATATATGTATATATGTATATATATATATATATATATATATATATATATATATATATATATATATTCAAAATCATCAAACTGCCCTAACACACATATTCTTCTCATTAAAACATATTTTTTCAAGGCCTTTATAATTTTCAGTCTTCTCAAATTCGTTACATTAAATCATAAGCTCAAGGGTCAATCATATATGATTCACACATGTGTATTTACATTGATTAAGGCAGATATTGATCATAAGCATGACACACGGATCAGGGATTTGGAGAGTAAGGGGACCATTGCTTACATGAGTGCTGTCCCTGGGTGTGAGCAAACCTAAACGCTAGCAAAGCCTCCCAAGGTCATGTCGACAGGACTTCATTTCCCATTTTTCTATACCCAATCCCATCACAAGGAACTAAAGAGCACAGACTATCTACCAGGGGGAAAGTAAAGATTTTGACTTGAATTCTGGCTGTGTGCTGTGCCAACTGTATGACATTAGCAGCGCACTGCCCTCTTCATGGAAGAAAAGCCGCAGCAGCCATGTGTGTTCCCGTCCCTCCAATTCCTCCAGTAGCCTGGCCTGTCTCCCCTGACTCAGTTTTCTACCCTCTGTGGGAACTCCTCCCACATAAGAGTGGGCGGCACTCTTCTCCTACTTGACCTTGTGCCCTGGGCAGAGTGACGGGCCAGTGCTGAACAGCTGGGCCCAGCTTAGCTCAACGGTAGACCTGTTGCTTTTGGGGATGGGCTGAAGCTAGACTACTCAGGACCTAGCCTTCTTCCAGACTGAGAAGTAGCCACAGAGCTTGGCTCTTTGGCATGAGCTCAGTTCCCACCCTTAACCATAAGACTGACAGGGAGAGCCATTTTATCTGAGAGAAGAGACTTCAGCAAGACTATCCTTCATTACAGGAAGATGGAGCTAATCTCTCAGACCCTACAGGGCCACTCCACAGCCATCCACGGAAATCCAGCCTCACCATAGCTAGGCAGCACAGTACTGATGCTCTCAGGGAGGAATCAGAACCATGATGATTCTACAATTTGTCACACCAACAGGGGCACTTCTCTGAGCAAAGAGCTCATTGTGTGGGACAAGTGACACCAATTGGCATGTTCTGGGAAAACCAGGGCAGATGGATTCCTCCCTGAACATACTGACAGGCATCATTTTAAACACTACATTGTCACCATCTCCTGTCCCTTCTCACCCGATTCTGAAACCTTGATCTTACACAGCAACTAACAAATTAGAGGCTTCAGAGTTACCCAAATAAACTAAATCCTGCAGCTGGGGGTTTGCACTAGCCAGACATGGATGACAGTAATAATGTCCTCTGGTATGGAAATGGTTAGAACCTGTGTCACATCCATGTACAGGCAATGAGGACACTGTGACTTCACATCCCTAGGAGCGGGCTGAATGAAGAAACAAGGTGAAAATCTGGCATTATGTGTGGTTACACTTATGTAATATTCTTGAAAGAGTGAAGCCACGGAGCTGGGGAGTTGATTCCTGTTTACCGAGGCTTGGCGTGGGGGATGTGGGGAGAGGCCGTGCGTGTCTGTGAAGGGGCAGCCTAAGGAAGCCTGTTATAGATGCAGCTTTCTTTTGTATTGCAGTGAGTGTCGTCGAACCATTCAGAGCTGTAAGAGCTAGCCATCTTTGCACGCCCACACTCCAACATGTTCATCTGTACAAGGGCCTCCCTGAACCCCAGTGTGCATATTTTCATGAGTACACCTCATGATTGTTACCAAGGACAGTTTCATGGTTGGGATGTTTTCTTATTTTGATAGGCAACCACGGGGGGAGGGGAGGTGAAATGAATGGAGGGGATGTAGCCCTTTTCTGTACATTTATTTGCACCTTGTGTGTGCATAGAGGGGGGCGTATGTATTTGTGTGTACATGTGAGTGTGCAAGTATGCTCACCTGTGTGTAGCAGCCAGGGAAAGATTAACTCTGGTATCTTCCTCTCTCATGCTTTTCTTTATTTTTTGAGACAGGGTCTCTCACTGAGCCTGAAACTTACCGTCTAGGCTGGGCTCGTCCACTGTGTCCCCTCCCCTTCCCTCTCTGCCTCCTGTGCTAGAGTCACAGAGGTGACTTCTCTGCTGCTCAGTTTTTGCTCACCGAGCCATTGTCTCCGCCACTGCTTTCAACTTTGTATCAGTCCATAATTATTTTGAAGAGAAGACACTTTAGTGCTTTGGTTGTTTAGCTTGGTGGGTTTTTATTGGGTCTGTCAGTCTGCTAAATATTTTAACTTACCGGCTGACAGACATGGTCTCTTGTCTATAGCAACTCAGTACTAAAATAATTACATTCAAAGGGAAAGTGAGTCTATCTGAATAAATGCAGAACATTATAGGAAAATATATGCAAAATAGAAAAGAACTCTAACACAAAACACTATTAGCCCACAGACTCAAATGTATTTTGAAGCAGGCTTCACATTTAACTGCACTTTATGAAACTAGGTGGGTAAACCCTTAAAACATCCACGGCAGCCCCATTCACAATACTCAGATCAACACTGATGACACAGCCCAGTGACTTCCGAGGACCAACGACATCATAAGTCACCCGCGTGGGGCGGAACCAGGATAGATGATTGATTGACAAAGAATAATTTGTTCTGCTAGAGGACTACTTAAGGCATATCATGAATTATGTAAGGCAAGTTTGAATGAAATAGAACGTGTAAGGTAAGACGTGGGGTGGTTGGAAGAGCTTTGAAGAAGAGTATGTGTTTAGTTCAACTGTTCATCCTTAAATGTATTTAAGTCCTCCTGGAAAGATGAGACTGTTCTCATTCCTAAGGTCCCAGAACCAAGTTGTGTTGTCAGAGACTCTGTAATATAAGTGAAGGTAACAGGACAGTACATGAGTAATACCGTAAACAGCTTAGGTGCAGCAGCCAATTAACCCGCAGATGAAGGAGACAAGAACACGCGTGAATAAAGACCAGGACATAGGAGTTGGAGGAAAGTTTGTTTTGATGAATAAACAAAAGCTCAGGTAAGTCCCGTTCCATAGATTTGATAGAGATGAAGTCAGGGAAAATCTTTCATATTGGAGGAGCCGAGGAAAATCGATATAAGCACATCTGTAGGGAAAGCAGGGTACGAAAGTAAATATGGAATCATGTAGGAGATACACAAAACACCAGGGGCCTTAATCAAACATTATCAGCGACAAACTGGACTTTATTATGAGGCCAGTTGTGGACTGAACTGTATACTCTCTAGATTAGTCTGGGGTGAGAAGCTTCCACTAGGTTTAGGAGGCTTGAACATGGATGGATTCAAGCCCTCAATGGGGACTAAAGAGTTTGTGCCCCCAAATGATTCTGCGCCATAGCTAGACACTCAACCATTAAGATGCACGTTGGCATGCAGGAAAAGTGATCATACCTCATTTTAGCTTTAATTGCTTTTATAATTCTGAATTCGCTGTTAAATGCAAATGCTTAATTCTGAATATGCACTCTCTGTCTTAATTAGATAAAATAATCCTCCGTTGCTTGGGTAGTTCGGTAAATTAGTCCCTAGACTTAAACTCTCCTGGATCCTGTTGTTTGTGCGATAATCTGTAGCCACTTGTACAGACAAATGGGAAATAAATGTATTTTTTTCCGCCGACTTACGTTGTAACCGTTGGCATGCTTTC
This sequence comes from Micromys minutus, assembly GCF_963924665.1. NCBI lineage: Eukaryota > Metazoa > Chordata > Mammalia > Rodentia > Muridae > Micromys > Micromys minutus. The sequence continues at coordinate 11,172,051 of NC_137972.1, read as the reverse complement.
AAGTTTGTTTCTTTTGGATGTGACTAAAAATTGCTCTTGTGACCATAATAATTATATTTTGTGTTAATGTAGTTTTATGATTGTGGAATTTACTTTCTGGGTTTTTATTCTTTATTTAAAGCTATGAGTTAAAATTACATGCTGGTAGCCCCCAAACAAATAGAGAACACAGACTGTGCTGTGGTGCATCCAACCCCCTGTCTGTGGGCTTCCACCTCTGTTGGCTTGTCCAGCCTCAAGGGAGAAGTCACACTGTAGCTCCACTGACCATGCAGAGGCACCTTTTCTATTGCTAATCCAGAAGACATTCAACACAGCAGCTGTGTGTTTACACCACGTATCTGTTATAAATAAAAGAGGGATTAACTAAAACATATAGAAGGATATACCTAGATTACACCACTTAGAGACTCTACCATTTACAGATTCTGATACCACTGGGGGTCCGTGGACCGATCCTGTAGGAAATCAAGAACCAGTTGTAGACACAAATACTAATAAAAAATCAAGGCTCTGCTAACGGGGTCATATCAACTGGTTCCTAAGGAACTGAGCAAAGTGAGTAACTAGCAGAGATCATATCGATCCTCCCCAGCTTCACCGCCTTCTTCATGATGACAATGAGACCAGTTACACCATTGCCTTGTGTGAAGGACTTTTGTGCTACTTTCCACAAAGAACTTCGTCCCGCCCTTGCATAACTTTCTACGTCATTATTATCATCCCACTAATGGAGAAACTGAGTTACAGAGATGTTCTGAACGAGCAGTAAAGAGCCCGTGCTCTATCCGTGGTATAGCTAGATGCGTACATACTACATACTTCGTCTGATGTGGTTCTCACTTCCCAGTCACTAGCTTACTACTGGCCCCTTTCTTCCCCTCCTTCCTTCTCTCCCTCCCTCCGTTCTTCCCTCCCTTCATTCCTCCTTTCCTCCCTCCCTTCCTCTTTCTCTCCCTCTCTTCCTCCCTCCCTCCATCCTACTACAGATGTATCTTGAGATTCTTGTGGCTGAATCAACTCTTAAGCTCTTTTGTGAGGACTGACATTTAGATCGAAATCCGGCAAGGGTTTATCCTGATAACAATTCTTGATCATCTAAAATCTTCCCTGTGTTTTTTTAACCTATTTTTTTGCCCACCAACCTGTCAGTCACATGCTTCCAGACCAAAGCCTGCCATCAGGTTCATGCTTCTATTGGCCATGTCCTGCCTTCTGATGCAGGGGATGCTTGTTCACTTTGATGGATAAGCACACAGAGCCGAACTGTAGCGTGCTGAGAAGGAAGATGCCGGCTCTCCACGTGTGTGCACTCACACCTTCTACAGCCCGGGCCATAGCATGCAGGTAGACTCCAGACGCTGTGGCTTCCCCGCTTTGTGTGACTCTTACCCATAATACATACCTATCCCTTTAAGAAAGGACAACAACAGTTTTTACACTAATGTCTTCCTTTTGATTGCATTAGGTTTGCAAATTAAACCGATTAATGGTGGCATTCGGTGAAGCTCTCAGCTCTTCTGTTTAATACTCTTATCTGACAACGTGTAAATAGAAGACATAATTAATTACTCACGACTTGCATGTCAGGTTGTATAAAAAAATCACATCCCCGGGAGGCCCGTTATTACATATCTGACTGCGCTGTGAAATTGGTTTTACGAAGAGGAAGCATACCTGCAGATAAGGGTTTTGTTTGTTTTCCTATCCACTTTTATTTAATTTATTAGAGTGTCTTTAAAAAGATGTGGAAGAAAAAACATGACCTGCCAAGACAATTTGGAAAAGCTTATTGCATTGCCCCCAAATGGTTATTTTTCCTTTTTTTTTTTTTTTAAATGTTTTTCAGTTTATCAGTGGGATCATGAACTCTGTATCTGAGAGTTTTTAAAGAGATGATGTTTTTTCTTTCTTTCTTTTTTTTTTTTTTACAATAGAGCCCCCTGAAGGTGACTGCTCTCTCTTTAGAATATGCCCAGACGCTAGTGCCACCAGCCAGCCGTGCTACACCATAATATCTTCTTCATAAATGGTCTCAGCCTCAGACTAGAGTGTGTTTCAGAGTCTACAAAGGCGAAGGGGGAGGGGCCGCTGTCTTCATCCCATCTTCCATCTTATCTGTCTAGAGTTGAGCTGAATGAAACGAGGTCTCTGCTTTAACTGGAACATTCTGTAGTTCATATTTAGCTCTCAATCTGTTCTATGGTAATTTTTGAGGGAGCGGACTGCGTCTGACAGAGTGCTGTGCCGCCGTGAGAGGTGGTCCAACGTTTGTCACTCCCGATCACTCTAAAGTCTTGTCTAGGAAGAATTCTTGAATGGGTCTTCCTTGTGATAAAGATTTCTTACAATTCGTATTTGCCTCAGGTGAGGTAAGCCGACTGCCAAGTAGGGCCACCAAGGAAAAACTCACTCGCTTCCTATTACTCAACAACATCACCTCTCTGGGGGAAAAATGACTCTTCATCACTTCCATCTCACGGGAGCACTGTGAAGTCTAAATGAGGTAATTCGTGAACACACTTTGTAAACTGTAAAGTGCCATTTAAGGATGTTACCCTATTAAGGATGATGTCACGGTCCGCTTCATTTACTTTATTAGAGCTTTTCCTTCTTTCCCTGACTCTGTCTTTGCATGTGTGTTCCGGAAGTCTTCCGTTAAAACTCAAGCACCTTCCTCTTATAAAGTAAAGTGGGCCTACCCTGAGTTAACTGTCGGTCTTGCACTAATATCTTAGTTATGTAAGTGGGATTCCCTGTTGCCTAAATGTCAGCTCCATCATTTGTCTGTCCCTAATAAACATGAATGTGCATCCTAGTACACATGGTACTATCAAAGGTACCTTTGGGTCTATGTTGATGGTCCATAGTTATCTGCCTTATGCTATAGGTAACTTTCATTCCCTCATTCTTCCTATAAACACATATTTAGGTTCTACTATATGACCAACATCGTTCTCATCACTGTTTGCTGGGGTTTGTAAGAGAATGTGTGTTTATAACACCAGTCCCAACTACAGAGCAGCTGACCTCTCAGCATGTTCTACGCCTTACTCTAGTTCCTATAAAGAGCCCTGTTAGGGTTTCTGAGTGTCTCGTGGGACATTTGTTCTGAAGTCCTGTTTCTCTCGGGGACCACTTCTTCCCTTCTAGGCTCTACATTTTGGATATTAATTTTACCCACTTCACTTTCTTTGCCCATGCTCTCAAAATGTATTCTCCTCTTGAGAAATGAAGACTTTATTCTGGGCCAAGCTTGTGCCTTATGTTTTGACTCTCTCCTTGGAAGTTGTCAGTTTTAAGTCAATCAATGTCATTTCTGTCACAGTGATTTTTTTTCAGGCATGTCTGAATTCCCCATAGTCATGAGCTAGGCTCTCCTTCCCCAATCCTACCCTATCACATTAACAGTTGAAAAGTGACTTGTCTAACTGTATTTTCCTCTTATTCACCTTGGCCATTTCTCAGTAGACTTGAATAAACTGGCTGACTAACTATAGGTCTTGTAGAATGCGGACAGATGTGGGAGAGGGTGTTGGGTTGGTGATGGTTATCCAACAACACAATTGCAACAAGGACAACAAAACACCCAATACAAAATACATTATTTTCTGGCTTTTGTGAAAACGTGTCATCTTAATTCAACATGAATCTGAATACAAGGTCAAAATTGTATTTATGTGCCCCATCCATTCAATTCCAGAGCAATTCAGCTATTGCTTAGTTCTGAAAAAGGTATATCCATGTGTATTTGGGCATCAGCATTGGAGCTGATGGAGGAGCAAGAAGATTGATGGAGGATGCACAGTTGGGTGGGGAGCAAAATGAGGGCCTCTGGGAGGAGCGATGAATGGGATCCAAACAAATTGTAGAAAATTCCAGAAGAATTACTAAGCAAAAGACACAGAATTGTGAGGGGTAAGGGTGGATCTTTGAGGAAATTAGGGTTAAGAGTTAGGGTTAGATCTGATTGAAAATACATTGCATATGTGTAAGAAATTCTCCAGACACTAATAAAAGTATTACATGGGGAACAAAGGAAATGGAGGTTAGAGAAAAACTATTTGCCACAAGAGGTGGCCACTGAACATGAATTAAAATGTAAAAGTTTTAAGAATAAGCTTCACTGTTCATATGAACACATCCTGAGTGGAAGGTGGATTTGTATATGAGATTAAATAAATCATTACCAGAATCTAAGCAACATATAAGATAAGTGATCTCTGTCTTTCCGATTGGGAAGGGGACATTTCAGGAGTGAGGTAGAAACCTAGCGTAATGGAAACTCTATAAATCTATGAGGTGATGCTAGCAAAGACCAAGAGCACGAGGGACACTGCACCTGAACAGATCATTTCCTACAACCGGGTACAGCCTCAAGTAGAGGGACGGGTACCCTAACGCAGCCACAGAACCTTCAACCTACAGTGTCATGTCTGCAAGATGTGCTGGGACCGGAGACCAGCATCATCATCATCAGAGACACCAGAGGAACTTCATCCAGTAACTGACGGAAGCAGATGCAGAGTCCCACAGCCAAAGATTAGACAGAGCTCAGAGTCCAGTGGAAGAAATAAAGGGAGAATTGACGGAGCTAGAGGGAGGGAGGACATCACAAGACCACAACATGCAGAAGCAACTGACCAGGACTCAAGTGTGCTCCCAGAGATCAGAAAGGCTGTATGGGTCTGACCTAGATCATGCGTGGATGCATGCGTGTGTGCGTGCATGTGTATGTGTGTATGTATGCATATGCATGTATATATATGTGTGTATGTACATGTATACACGTGTGTACATATATGTGTGTGTCTATGTGTATGTGTGTTATGTATGTATATATATGTATGTATGTATACATATGCCCATAGGTATATATGTGTTTGTGTGTGCGTATGTGTGTGTAGCTAAGTGTTCTTGTAAAATTCCTAACAGTAGGAGCATGGGCTGTCTCTGACTCTTTTGCTCGCCTTTGGGACCCCCTTTGCTCCTATTGGGTTGCCTCCTCCAGCCTTGATGTGGGAATGTGTGCCTGGTCTTATTGTAACTTGCTATGCAGTATTTTGTTGATGTCCTTGGAAGGCCTGCTCTTTTCTGAGGGGAGGTGAAGTGGTGTGGGGAGATTCAGGGAGAGACTGGAGGGAGGAGGGAAGGAGAGGGAAGGGAAACTGCAGTCAGAATGTAGTATATGAGAGAAGAATAAATAAAAAGGAAAATATTGGAATATTAATCAAATAGCACAAAAATGTTAGTATGTAAAGATATTGATAGTAGTCTTACAAGCATTCAAAATATAATTTAGATCTATGAAAATACATATAAATTAGATCTATTAAAATATATATGTATTTTTTTTGAAATTTTATTAAAGGAATTTGTAGAAAATGGAAAAAATAACTCTGCCTTTTAAAAAATGAAGTAATAAGAAGAAATGTGCACCACTCTGCGTTTCCCGTTTTTTAACATTCTAGTGCAGCCGTACCAGCATTATGTGAATGTAAGAAATCTGTCACATGATACTAAGAATCAAAAGTGAACATCATCCACACGGTTGTGAAAACATGTTTAGAAATTTAACTCCAGGAGCCAGTCATCTCTGGGCTGTAGGATGTATTTCACAAACGCTGTGTGGACCGTTGAGAACACTGTATCAGGACCTTCGTGGTCTTATGAGCTCCTCCTGCATAAAACTCCTGTAAAACCTGGATGAATCCAAATAAATCAGTGAAAGGAACAATATTGTCTCCTTCCCGATACCACCATTTCTGGCTACAAGAAATGAAAGCAAGCATGGTGTGTATACACTGTTGGAACAGTTCCACGTTGAAACTTCAGATCTTTTGGATTGTGTGAGATCAGAGTGGAGAGGACTTTGCGAAGTTTCCTGCAGACTCTACAGAAGAGCAGGCGTTCACATTTGTGATTCCGTGGCTCTTTTCATATGCTGATCTCCGCTCCCCATCGAGTCTTTCTCTTTTGGAAAACCATCTGGGAGATTGACACATTGCCTCTCACCAGATGGCCTAGCATGCCGATCTCTCACTTCCCTGGCACCGTACTTCCATGATAAGCCCTGAATACTTTAGCACAGTGCTGTTGCTCAAGAATTCCTCTGCTTACAGGGCTGAGAACCACCCCATTGTTGCCCATTTCATTTCCCAGGGTCCAAAAGTCATATGACTTTCATCATGTACAAAACTAAGCAATTCATCTGAGAACCATCCTGTTCTCATTCCACGTTGTGTTCTTACCCTTTCAGTCTCCCTCTCTTCCCTGGTCTCTAGCTTTCTGGTCCATGCTCTATTTCTGCAGTTCATCCTTTCTCCACCTTTTATTCTCACACTCACTGCTTTGGAATGATCCTTGAAAGCTGCAGAACACAATCACAGTGTACGCTCTGGCGGAGTCTCACACACTCCTGTATCTAGACTGTAGGCAACTTACACCATTCCACATACCATCCAGCGGTCTACAGTGACTGTGTTGTGAGTACATCTTCTGGGGCTGTTGTCCGGGAAGGGAAGATGTTTCCGAAGCCCTACCTCCTTCTTCTGGTTTTGAGAAATAGGATGAGAACTGTTGAGGGGCAAAGACATGACAAGAGCCTTTGTTCTGCTCAGACATGCCTCCTCAATATCTTCCCAAACCCCTTCCCGCTACTGCTTTTAAGGCTTGTGAATTCTTCAAGACATTTAAGGTTCAAGAAGAAAAGTGTGAATCAGGAAGTTGACTATAAGGATTGTCCTCATGCCCAAAGCATCTTTCCTTTAAGATCCTGTAAGTGTCCACTTCCCCCTTTTCTTTTGACTCTTACACTTTAGAGCTTTCCTGGTCCCTGACACGCAGACTAACTCCACACATGATAAGTTTCACGTCTGAACTTCAACCTGGAGCGACTGCTATGTTTCTCCCCACTGTTCCCCAGGACAATCCCAGGACTCCAGGAGCATACAGAATCTCACTTCCATGGATGTTATTTCAAATGTCCCTCTCATAGATCTCCCAACCAAATTTTCAGAATTGCCTCCTGTGTCCTTCTGTCATTCTTAATGCATGCTGTTCTGGAGATGACAGCAGCCACCTGGGTCTTCTGAAGCCTTCTTTCCCATCCTGCTTTCTCAGGGTAGAGCCAGGGGAAGGAACAAGAAAAGACCCAAGGAACAGATCCTGTTCAGTGTATTCTAACACTGAGGTCAGGCATGTTTGATGTTCCCTTCAGATGTGATTTTGTTGAGTAGATGCCAACCAGTCTTCCTCAGCAACCCCTGTGTCTGCTCGGTGTGGCTAAGAGAAGAAGTAGGAAATTTGAGATATTAAAGAGAAAATAATCGAGTTTTGGTGTCAGGGAGAAGGACTGGTACTTAAATCATTTAGCAAAAGGTAATACCATTGAACAAGATGACTGTCTTACAGCCTTGATTAAAACATATAAATCTCTTTCCACGCGTTTTCTGAGAAAGACCACCTTCTTCTGGGTCTTGAAATGATTTCCCAGTTCACCACGTCTCCGGTATTCTGTCCTGAGACTTCTCCCCTGCTCTAGCTTCCCAGCAATTCTCATCCATAGTCCCCTTCAGGTACCATTCTCTTTGCCCCACAATTCCTTTCCATCGTTCTCCCACTTACTCCTGTCAGTTCTCCAGCCCGCAGAGAAAGACACTGCCCACCAAGTCATCAGAGACCCCTCCCCTCTAGGACTGTGGTGGCAATATTTATCTATATATTCACTTTTCCAGCCATACTCTTATATTAACTTTCTATTATTAAGAAAATTTATTAACGTATATATCTCTATTATCTTTGGCTCCATAAGTGCCCTTCCCTCACCTGCTCATCCTCCGGGTATATTTAAGTTTTTGCTTTTCAGTTCCCCATTGCTCTGTAAAATGGGATAAAGTGTTAATTAGCCTTTACCTGGTATATTTCTTAAATTCTCACATGCACAGATGATCAAATATGTTTTAAATTCATCTATGAGTTTATATGAACATCTTACAAAATGAGCCTTTCTATAAGTGTTCACACAAAGAATAGGGGACAAGGTATTTGTGGTAGCTTAAATCTTGTTTAGATCTCATTTTCAATTAGAAAGCTATATTTTGTCTGTTATTCCTTTATAGCTCATTGGTATGACCATATAAAGAAGAAAGAAAACATAACATGTAATAATCTTACCAGTTTTATGACAAAGGAGGTGGGCATGGAATCTGAGCATTTAAGAGACGGACACAGCAGAATCTCAAGTTCTAGGGCAGCTTGAATTATAGAATAAGATTCTGTCTCAAATACAAAATATACATCACACACACACACACACACACACACACACACACACACAAACATTGCTATTCATACAATGTGAGATTATCTGATTTACTTATGATCTAAAAATAGACCTAGTTAATTCAACATACCAACATGCTTAAACATCCTTGGTAGGCCTTTTTAGCCACCCAGTGAGGGCAGCCTGTTAATCACCTGATATCAACAAGGCATTTTTAATGGGAAGAATAAGAAATGCCCAAGTATAGGTGTGGAATCTATAAATGTGTTTAAAATGGTTAAGGGACTTCAAAGTGATGAGGTTATCCCAAAGTTTTCAGTCGGGATCAGTCTAACCACACAAATTCTTAGACATGGAAGGGGAAGGCAGGGGAGTAACTGGGAGCTATATGTAGAGTCTGGACCTGCTATGAAAATGACAAGAAGGGGTCATGGCCACCCAGAGGTGGGCAGCCTCTAGAGTCTAGCTGCCTATGAGAAATGGGGTCATTGGTCTTACAACAGCTACTAGGGACTGGATTGCGGATGAGCAAAAGGATGCTGTCCATGAGCTGTGGAAGGCAACACGGCCCTGTGACATTTTTCTTCTATCCCAGTGAGAATCACATCCAACTTTGGATGTCTACAACCGCAAGATAACAACCTTGCACTGTTAAACTCACTACATCTGCAGAGAGTCTTATAGGGAAACAGAAAATAACAAATAGAGTAAATGCAATGGAGAGAATATTATTAATAATAACATAGGCAGCTTTCATAGTTTCACAGCCTGGGTTATCTCAGATGTAACATGAAGAAATCCCTTTCTCCTTTCCTCCCTCCCTTCCTTCCTACTCCCCTCTATCCTTCCCTCCTTCCCTCCCTCCATCCATCCATCCCTTTCTTCCTGACAGAGTCTCACTGTGCATCTCAGGCTGGTTCCAAATTCTTCACCCTCCTCATACTAGGCTTATTCATGTGCACCACCATGCCTGGCTTGAAGTCTCCTGTCTAGTGTTCTAGAGTTCACCTTGAGCTGTGATTTGAAGGAATATCTCATCTGAGACTCTATAAGAAGATGACACAACCCCATGCTAGTATGTTAGCTGCAAGACCAGGGAGGCCAGCAGAATACCAAGTATAGTCCCTGTACCCTGATGAGTGGGGCCAGAGCTCCTGGAGGACCCACCACATCAGGTAGCTCTGTTGGGTAAGCAGCCAGCTGGAATCTAAACTCTTTGTTTAAGACATAGTTCTTAACCCCCAAATTAGCATATTGATTTTCCACCCTACCAACTAGCTGCTTATCACTCAAGCCAAGCAGCAGATGGGCAGTTCAGCCAATGAAATGGAAGGCTGGTGCTGGGAGGTATGGTTAAATTTGGCTTGGGTTTGCTTTTGGAAAACGAGAGGAGTTTAGCCAAATACTGTTCCTGGTCCCCTAGACTGAAATATTGTAGCTGGAACCAATCGCTATCACATATTCTGGTACAAGATTTCTTGCAACTGCCTATCTACATTTTGCTAGAGGGAGAAACAGCCACGAACCACACAAGACTACCTCTGTTGTCCCAAATACACAAGAAGAGACTTGCACGAGTGCAGGGCTACTTATACAGAGCCAGCTTTTGTCTTCAGCTCACATGCACACACAAGTCCCATTCATAGCGATGGAAGCCACAGACATGTGGCTGAGAACAGAATTGGCCTGGCAACCCTGAAGGCTTGGCATTCCTATTTCTCCATGACAGTTTCAGAGTCGCATCCCCCTTTAGAAGAAGAGTGCTTGGTTTTACATCTTCCTCTTCTACCCCCTCTTCCTGGCCTCAAAATGCAAAACATAAACTAGAGAAAGTTCTAGAAGGGTCGGATCCTCACATAAAATCAACCTGGAGAAGCTAAAAACTTGACAGTTTATGGATTTAAAAAAAAAAGGCAAAATACTTATCTGCCAGGGTCCCACGGTCCCTGGGGTCTAACAGCTCAACTTCACAACCATTCTGGGAAGGAAAGCAAATGGTGCCTTTCAAACAATGCGGCAAAGCACAAAATTCACAAGTTCAAGATTTAATTTCCCAAAGGTACATACATCTTGGGACTATTTTATACCCATACCTTCTATTCTTTCCTAGAGGAGCCACACCTCTCTTTCCTTTTGTTCAGAAGGTTCTTTGGCAGGCTGGCTAACCACCATATAAAATCTAGGACACAGAAACTGGTCCAGAAGCAGGCAGACAAAACCAGCGACAGGAAATGTTGCATGCTACACCTGAGATTAATGGGGTCAGAGACTAACCCTTAAAAAGAGGGGACAAAAGGCTACCCAAAACATCAGCTGTTCACACCATCCTCCTAGTGCATGGAAAAAAATGTAAGGTGAAGCTGAGATAAAGGAGAGAAAGATATTTGAAATAAAAATGATTCTGTGTGCGTGTGTGAAAGAGAGAGAGAGACAGAGATAGAGAGAGAGAGACAGAGAGAGAGAGAGGGAGGGAGGGAGGGAGGGAGGGAGGGAGGGAGGGAGGGAGAGAGAGAGAGAGAGAGAGAGAGAGAGAGAGAGAGAAGGAGGGAGGGAGGGAGAGACAATGGAGAAGAGAAGAGATTTATGGGCTTGGATACAGTCATCCTTGCTACCTTCATCGAGACACTTGTCCATAAATGACTGTGGTGCTGTGTATATGAACGAGGTGGGCAGGGGGATTAGAGTTTAGTTCATGTATCTTTCATCTCTGCTGCATATAGCGAAAGCAGAAGCCAGTGGGGACCCTCTATGTGAATGTGCTTTGATGGTGCTTTGAGTGGGAATCCAGTTGTCTTCACCTTTGGCTCTTGTCCGCTGAGGCATCCTGATGGCATCTGACCCTGTGTGCAACAGTGGTAATGGGTCTGGTGCCATCTTACGTGGGTTACAGCACTCAGTTTCTCAGCCAGCGGCCAGCAGCACATCACTGCCCCCCAAATCTTGGAGAGCCCGTGTAAGAGGAAGTTATGTACTGTACACAGTTGGGGGCTGCAGAAACTCAATTCCCAGAAGTGCTCACTGAGGACGGTGACACAGGGGGTGTGATTTTTCCGAGGGGTGAAGGTCCAGGATAAATTGTGACAATATGTGGACAATTCTCAGTCCTCCCTAAAGATAAGGGATGTGGCTCAGTCTTGATAAATTAGGAAAGGTGACTCTATCCACTCAGGTTTAGTTGTTTTATTAAGCCCATGGACGAGTCCAGACTGTACCTAAATAGTTTCTCTGGAGAACATACTTCCATCAACTACAATCCAGGAAACACATATGTTATTTACTTCCTAGGGCTTTTTGTTTGTTTGGTTGGTTTTTTGTTTTTTGTTTTTTGGTTTTTTGTTTGTTTGTTTTTTTGTGAAGAAATTATTGGTTTTCAGCATGGTGTAAATTTTGGAATATTAGTAACATGTGATTTCTCACCTATAATAACTTGTCTTTTAGATGTCACCTCATGTCTGTCATTCCCATACAACAATGTATCAGGCGGTGGGAGTCTGTTCTCTCACCCCCACTCCCCACACGCACCATAAAGTTGCAGATGTTGACTGCACTCATCTAAGGGAACCATCAAACTTCTAGTTGACAATGGAGATGGTAAGAAAGGCTTATGTATATTTACCACATGCTGAGTTTTATGAGAGGACTCATTTAAGCACGGCTTGGTGATGTAAGAAGCCCCTGGTGAGAATTGTCTTACCAAACACTCACCACACCTATGAGAGAGGACATGGCCTTTGTTTTTCATGGGAGACATACAGGAACGCTCTCCACTCTATTGTCCTAACCACTGAGCAAATCCCAGCACTCTGACGTTTATTTGAATGGAATTTTAAAAGGGGTCTCCCCAAACCACGGTGACTACGTGAAGGTGCCTCAGTCCTAGCATTCTGCACGCCAGGTCCAATTCTTCCGCAGTCTGTGCTGATGGGCACTTGTTGTTGAGTTTCTGAGAAGTGCTGGAGGAGAGGGGAGAGGAGGAGAAAGGGAGGAACTGGAGGAGGATGTCAAGGATGGAGATGCAGTTAGTAATTAAGGGAGCTGGGGTTCCCATGGGCGACAACCCACTGGTTTCTCCGAGGCTCTCCTTTGAGAGGTCGAGTTGAGTCTCCAGCCACAGTTACTGCTCCACCCCGCTTCTCTCTACAAAACAGAGCACAGTGAGCAAAAACGACGTTTGTCCTCAGTCACAGGTTGATTCAGGCTTCACATCAAGCTGTACCCTGACCTCCCTGGCCTTCTCATTTTCCTAGTCATCTTCTGTACTGAGTTAAAGCCTCAGCTCCAACTCCCCCCCCTCTTGTCTAGCATGTAATCCGATGCTCAGTCTACCCTGCTCCCCCTGCCCCAAATGCATGGCTTTTACTCACAAGAGATGTCGGAATCTAGCTGTAGTCTCTAATGTGTTATAAAGACGAACCTAAATTTGTTTCCCCTTTCCTTCTCAAGTGACATTTAAAAAAGAAAAAAAATAATAGAAACTTTGCTCTCCCTAATAAAGCATCTTTCCCTTGTAACTCGATAACGTGATACACATATCTCTACACAGTTACTGTATACGTTTAGCGTTTATTGAGCTAGGGCTTAGTGGGGTGGCAAATTCCTTGTAGGTGTATATAAAGCTCTTTGTGGCTATTCAGAAGAGGATGTGGGGGTAAAACAACAGCAAAAGAGGGCTCGGCATACAGGGAGGTAGCTGGTATTTGCGTGCACAGGAGAGCTGCTGTATAATTAACCGTGTCAAAATGTTTTCTTTGTTCAAAGTTAATCTCACTGCAGCTGCTAGGAGGCAGAATGCATAAATAGGACTGTGTACTTTTAATTACAGAAAATGACAGGCCTAAGTTGTGACTGTAGCCTTGCCTAAGACCAGGGGGAAAAATCAAATGCGGCCCAGAGGCTCGCTGAATCAATGAATAGCCTTTTACTATATATTTTTTTTCAGTTTCACTGTGTCAAAATTTTATAGATGTTAATAGCGACCAAAATAAAATTAAAATTCAGAAAAAAAAATCAGTTAACCAAGAGGAACCCGAAGACAGTCTTGGTCGATATCTGATGAAATCATAGTACGTGGCAACTGTTTATTGGCCAGCAAATGAGGTCGAATTTTATCCATTTGAAGTGAATTTTTTAGAGACACTCATAACAGGCAGGTTCTTCCGAGGTTAGGGGAAACGAGCTCAGCGTTTGCTTGGCTGATGCCCTGGCACTTGTTAAAGAGCCAGACCTGGCTAAGCCTGCCTATGACAGCAGCATTGCTTGGGAGAATAGAGAGGAATGGATCTCAAGAGCCTGCCAGCCAGCAGCTTGACGTGAGCCATCAGCTGAGCGAGAAACCCTGTCTCCAGTTCTAGACTGAAGTTCCATTCTGACCTCCATATCCTTATGCGGTCACGGGCACATACGGTCCACACACAGCCCTCCCACGTGGCACACAAAGGATTAATTCCCCTTCTCTTCACTCTATTCCAAACCATCTTCACTTTTAACTTTGTTCCAAGTACAGTATTAAGAGTAAAAGGAGATGCTGGGTGTGATGGTGCATGGTTTTAATCTTGTCACTCAGGAGGCAGAGACAGGGGGATCTCTCTGAGTTTGAGGTTAGCCTGGTCTACATAGCAAGTTCCACCGTGACTTTGTCTCACCAACAGCAATAACAAACACTCTTGCCAATGACAAGAATTAAAAAGAAACTACTTGGTAGGTTTTGGATTTGCTAACATGCACTGAGGAATGGAGCTCTGGCCCCTCCAGGCTATTCCTCAAAGTGTTTATCCCATGAGATAGTGGGAAATGTAAGGAGAGGAGGAAGAGGAGGAAGAGGAGGAAAGGTAAAGTGAAAGAAGAGGGGGAGAGGAGGAGGAGGGGGCTTGGTTACGATGAATGTCTAGATGTCACGGTCAGTGCTGAAGGTGAGCACGGCCCTCAGCCTCATGGCCTCATTGCCTTGAAATTGCCATTTGTCCATCTGCAACCTCAGCTGTGAGAATAGCCGTCACCTTGGTGACAGTTGTGTGCAGTGCCTGGAATGTGACCACTGGCTTGGGAAGGCCAGAACAAGGTCCTGCTGCCTCGAGTCGTCCATGGTAGGCACACAGGGTATTTCATTCTCTCACCTAGCATCTCTGCTGAGGAAATTCACTAGTCATAGAATGGCTGGTTGAGTCTCTTCATCTCTAATGACTGTGTGACAAAGTACCTGTCACTGTCACTCTCTTACTCTCCAGCCACTGATGCTCATGGGTGATTGTGTTAGATAGCACTCCAGGGATCTTTTCCCCACTCTTCCTGCCTTGGTTCCTCCGGCACAATGTGTTCAGAGACGTGACTGATTCCTTTCAGTTTGAGGGGTGGTTTAAGCCCAACAGATATGAACATTAACATAATATTTTAAAAACAGCAGATGTTCCCTGTGGGTGTGCTTTGCACAAAGAAAGATGAGCTGGCCATCCATTCCTACACCCATGGTCCCTGCTCTGGGTGAGATGCCTCGGTAACTCCATCACTGTTGCCTCAGTAACTCCATCACTATTGCCATGAATGGCCTTCAAGTTTCTGTGCATTTCAGGCAGAACTCATGAGGCAAACCTGTGCCCCTTCCAACTGCAGCTCTGCAGCCAGCCCCTGGGTCTTAGAGACGCTCCGTTCCAGCCTGTGAGCTTGGTTGGGTCCTTTTGCAAGATGAATTTCGGCACAATAACAACTGCTTAAAGGTTTTCATCCTTCTTGGCAATAAATCTGAAAGTTTTCTAAGAACCTCTTCAGAAACCCCATTTGGGGTGAAAAGATGTGTATTGAACTCCTTGTGTGATATTACCAGCTCCTAATTTTACCTCATCAGAGTAAAATCCCATCCAAGTCCCTTCCAGAGTCACACTACAGTCTTACTTATCACACACACACACACACACACACACACACACACGGGGGGGGGGGGTGGGGGACACGAAAGGAGGGAGGGGAGGAGGAGGAGAAGAATTTAATTTTTTAGCAGATGTTTGACATGGACCAAGAGCCGCCCAAATGCTGTTTATGACTAATGTGAACCTGCTATGTCCCTGAATATGCTCACACTTAATCACTTTATTAGTTTACCATTCAAGTGATATCCCTCTTTCCAGTTACCCTTCAATCCCCCTCATCCCATCCCTCTCCCTCCCCCCTTTGCCTCTGTGATGGTGCTCCTTCACCCACTCCTCCACTCCTATCTCACTGCTCTACATTCCCCTGTGCTGGGCCGTCAAACCTCCACAGGACCAAAGGCCTCCCCTGCCACTGATGCCAGATAAGGCCATCCTCTGCCACATATGTATGTGGAGCCATGGACCCACCCACATATACTCTGAGTGCTGGTTTAGTCCCTGGGAGCTCTGGGGAACCCGGTTAGTTGATATTGTTCTTCCTATGGGGTTGCAATCCCCTTCAGCGTTTGTCTTTCTTTCTGAGCACCTGCCTCTCCTTCTGCTCCCAACAAAGTCTCCAACGCTGCTTCTTCCTGGCTAGTTCTAAAATTCTTTATTGAATCTATGAACCACAGTTCAGCCTCAGAGCCCTCAAGGGCCCTAAATGAACAAATGACCTCCTCAAACTGCTGATTTCCAACGGTGCTCACACAGAATCGTGTCTCTGTCCCCTCTCACCACAGAGCAGAATGACTCCTGATCTTAGAAGAGATCTTATTAGAATAAGAGTCTTGATCTTTGATGAAAGATTTTAAAATCCCCCATTGTAGCATGGAGATACATTTTTAATATATTAACATCACATACCCTGTGTCTGTACTAAAAGAACACACACAAGAGAAGTACAATTATATTGAAGACCATGACAAGAAAAAAATGCAAGCATTTATGTTTTAAGTTCAGTCTTCCAAATATTATGAAAGATTGACAATAGGAATGAAGCCTATCTTGGGCTCTGGATTTAGGGTCAACCAAGACAGCCACTAACACTTCTGCAAAAGAAGCTGGAATGATACCTGGTTAAAAATATTTTTAGGGAAATGGACATTGATCCCATATTCATCCTTTTGGCCAAATACGTCAGAGAAGGATGCCAAGATTGGCTTTATCCTTTGCTTTTATGCTTTACTAATTAAAGCATTACTGTAAATAACTATCAAATAAAAAACATCACACCACGAGGCCGGCTCAATAAAGTCTGTACATCTTAATGAGTTTATATGCAATTGCCATGAATATTCCGAAGCTGTAGAGCTTCACACTGGGCTCTAAACTTTCACCGTCTGTTATATTTTTTATCACCTTATCCACCATTACCTCCAATTTTATGAGTGCTATGTGATTCTAATTTAACAAGTTCATTTGCTCCTAAATATTTTCAGATATTCCTCATATGACTGTTGTTTTATGTTAGATTGACTGCTTCTGTCAGGCTTTTTATGAGTATGCCAGAGCACATTTGATGTTTACTCAGCCCTAATTCAGATTATATTTTATTATTTTCCCTTTATCCTATGGGATAGTGGGTAAGAGCTCATTTCAAAAGGCTCAAGAACTATATACTAGGTACTATAAGCCAACACACCAGAGAGAACAACCTAGAAGTAACTTAAATGGCACTACGATACTCACCTTTAAAGACTGGGTGTCTGAGTTACATGTTCTCAACCAACATTATGAGATGGATCACATAAAGCTCCCCTCCCTGACATAGAAAAACTGATCCTGTAGGCTAAGATGCTTTCAGCAACACGCTTTAAGGCACTGTATTTTTTTCTGGATAACCTGAGCTTTTGCAAACTAGTGATTCACACCAATCTTGGAATACGTGCAGAATGTGACTGGGATGAGACTGAGAGGAAACAAGCTATCTGTTCAAGATGGCTGGAATTTAATATCTACGTTGACCTTGGCTACCTAGTGAGGACAAAAGCGACCAGAGCTTTGCTTCTGTGTGGAAGGAAGTCAAAAACGAATATGGGATGAAAGTAAATATTTGGAGATTAATTCCATGAGCTTCCTCAGTATCTTAGTTTCACAAGACTTTGGAGCTCTCCTCCACAGAGACAAAGGAAAGTAATTACCTCTCCTCCGCGTGGTGTTTAATCACAGGCTATTTTTCCAAGAACAGCTGTATGGCACTGGCTGGGCTACAAATTAAACACACCTCCTTCAACTTGCCTAGATTTAAAAGATAATGAATGTGTTGGGGACAGAATCTGCATTCACAACAAGTTTAGAAAGCTGGAGCTCTGGGCAAAAAATGGTAAAGAAGACAACCATAGCATCTCCTTACACAGAGCCTGTAGAAACCAAGACGACGGAGACACGGGGTGGTCAGCATCACAAAGTCTGGAAGACTTGTTGGGCAAAAGGCTAGATGTGGCTTGGTGGCCTGTTTGGATAATCACCAAGTGGTATGTGGCTGAAGTATGTTGTATATACATGGTTCAGGGCCCAGTTGACACACAGGGAAGTGGTTGCAATGAAACTGGTAAACACACACAGTCTCTGTGAGTTTAGCATTTGTTCAGGTGGAGATCAAAGGCTCTACACTGAATAACATCCATTCCAATAGTTTGCCTAAAACCTCAGGAGCACCTGTTATGACCCAGTTTGCAAATGCTAGAAGGCATCACAACATTGCGTATGTTAATGCTATCAATATGTATATAAGCCTTTGAAGCGAGGACCAACAACTGAGAGCCCTCTCATTAAACCTAGGTTATTTTCTCAATTCTGAATAATAATGACAATTGAGTGTCTAGTGCAAAAATTAAAAAAGAGGCTCTTTGTGATGACCACAGAGAAGCCAGGAGCCCCCCTCTCCCCCCCTCCCCCTAATAAGAGTACAACGTGATTCATTCACCATGAAACAAAATCTCTAAAAATATGCAAAAGAGAAAGGTCATTATTATAAGCTTTGTACTTATTCATGACTTTAGAATTGATACACTTCCCAGATAGAGGGAACAAGTATTTTCTTACTCCTATCTCTCCAAGTAAATCATTGTAGCAAAGACATGTTCAATGGAATATCAGGTGAGCTTTCGGAAATGTTTACCATAATTGATTTTTGTGGGTTTCTGAAGGCTTTGGTCACAAACCTCAGTTAACAATTGTCTGCATTTTTCATTGTAATAGCAGAGTTTCCTACGACATATTGTCAGGCCAAAGAGTGTAGTTCCTATATTGGTAAGCATGAGAATTCTCTACTTTCCAGCAACCCACAATCCTGAACTACTGAGTTATCCTTTCTTTCACAGAGGAAGAGGGAAACGTGATTTACAGGCACACCAACTCTTAGGAATAAGGTTGGACACTTATCCCAGAAGTGTTCTCTGATTTTTTCCTCAGTCCTAGGGAGAAAGCTGCAGTCTCATGAATGCTGGGCAGTTCTCTGCCACTTAGCATCCTTGGAGTTCCTGCCTCAGTTGAAAAGTCTTTATTTTTTGACACTAACTTTTCCACGCTGCCTTTGAATTCACTGTCCAGGCTGGCCCTTGAATTTGTGAGCCTTCTGTTTCAGTCTCCTGAGTGGCTGAGGTTACAGGCTTGTGCCTCATCGCTGAATACTTTCCCTGAAGTTTTTCACTGTTTGTATGTATATGGTTAATATATATATATATTATAATTACTTACATACACACACACACACACACACACACACACACACACACACACACACACACACACAGCCTCTCTACCCTCTGGATGTGGCTGGAGTTCTGCCCTCCAAGGCTCATCTCCAGCCTGCCTGGCCCCCTTGCTCCTGACTCCACTAGATTCCCAAGCGGAAATTCCCAAGGAACCTCTGTCTCCTCCGTCTCCCCCGCCTCAGCCTGTCTCTTTTCTCACCCGGGCTGGGGCCCCCATCCTAGGCTATGTTTGTCCTAATGCCTCCCATTTCTTCTGCCCAGCCTAGCAGCATTCACAGACCACAGCAGCAAGACAGAATGCGGAACCACAGTACTCTAATGTTAAATCTCAGAGTCAGGAACCACAGGGCAGGCACACAGAAACAGCCCTTCTTGGATTCTCTTCTGAATTTGACTCTTTTTTTTTTTTTTTTTTTTTTCTATTCCCAATTACGTTTGACCCCGTTTGGCATCGTATCAACATTTTCTACCATTTTTCTTACATTGTCATCAAAAATTCTGCATCTGAGGTGGGAGAAATAGCTCATGAGATGAGAGCACTTGCTGCTCCTCCAGAGGTCCCAGGCTTGATCCACTTGGGCCACTCACAGACACCTGTAACTCCATTTGCTGGGAATTCAGCAACCTCTTGGGGCCTCTGCTAGTACTGTACACACATAGCTCACAGATACAAAAGCACCCATGTACATAAAACAACAAGAACAACAACCTTCTAATCTAATTTCATAGCCCTGATGTATGGCTCATGTTCGTTGACAGTCTTCAAGAGTTGTACATTCCAGAGCTCCTGGTCTTTCCGCCCACACCAGTCACTACCCTGTCATCTAAATCTGAATAATTCACAAGATCATATGATTTATGCAAGTTAAAGTAAAATTGTATAAAAAGTTTTTAAAAAAAAATTCATCTTGGGCTGGAGAGATGGCTCAGCAGTTAAGAGTACTGACTGCTCTTCCAGAGGTCCTGAGTTCAATTCCCAGCAACCACATGGTGGTTCACAACCATCTGTAATGGGATCTGGTGCCCTCTCCTGGCCAGTAGGCATTCATGCAGTCAGAGCAGTGTGTACACAATAAAGCTTTTTAAAAAATCCATCTTTTGAGCATGTCAGACTCTTCTGAATCAAAAAAAGAAAAAAGTGTTCTCTGCCACTTTTTCTTTCTTTTCTTATTTACTTTCTTTTTTGCATAAGGAGAGGTAGGGGGTTTCTTTTAAAATAGCTGAAAAGCTAGTTTATATGACTGTTCTACATAAGGTTTCCTGTAGGCGAACAGGAGGAAATTGTGTTCTATTTGGACAATGCATTTACATTTCTCATTACAAGGAAAGGGGGTTTGAGGACAGTTCTTTAAGACAGACTCAACTCAAGCCCAGCCTTCAAGTAGCTGAGCAGATCTTTAGGTGGTGAGATTCACTTCAAGATTTTGGTCTCAGGTATATATGTGGGGTGTGTGTGTGTGTGTGTGTGTGTGTGTGTGTGTGTGTGTGTGAAATAGAGTTATATGTGGCATATATGAGTACATGAGTGTGTGGTGGTGGTGGTGTGTGTGTTTGTGTCTGTGGTGTGTGTGTGTGTGTGTGTGTGTGTGTGTGTGTGTGTGAAATAGAGTTATATGTGGCATATATGAGTACATGAGTGTGTGGTGGTGGTGGTGTGTGTGTTTGTGTCTGTGGTGTGTGTGTGTGTGTGTGTGTGTGTGTGTGTGTGTGTGTGTGAAATAAAGTTATATGTGGCACATATGAGTACATGAGTGTGTGGTGGTGTGTATGTTTGTTTCTGTGTGTGTAAGAGAGTGTTATATGTGGTGTGTGAGTATGTGTGTCTATGTGTGCAATCCTCTCAGGTTTCTGTGCACAGCTATGAGAAGTGTATCACCTTCTACAGAAAACAGGAACAGCCTTGCAACATCATGCTCCTCTGGGACTGGGACATGTCCGGCTGTGAATGCCCATTTTTGTTACTGGAGTTTAGTAAACAGGATGATTTTAGGAATGAATTCAAGTCTTGGAAGAGACAGAGTCAAGAGCTGGTGAGACCAGAGAACACTCCCAGAACAAACAAGAGAACGTCAGTTGTCTTTCTGTCTGTCTGTCTGTCTTTGATCCTTGCACTGCTTATAGATATATCACTTTCTGTCTTCACTCACATCTTCTGTCTCTGGCGATTTCATTTACAGTAGCCTAGACACCGTTTAATGGCAACTTTTCTCAGTTTATGTAGAAAGTGAGAGACAGAAACAAAATCAGAGTTCTGAAGTGAGAGAGTGGACTACTCAGTTACTGGGCAGCTGCATCTCCAAAGACACTCCAAGGTGTCTCTAAACTATAGCCTACAATGGCCAGAGGCCAGGCCAGTAAGATGTATGGGTTTACTGTGACTCCTTTTCCTTGCAGGTGAAGAATGCCAGTGACATTGAGTCACCTAAACCTGCCACACAGCACTAAAACGCCTGTGTCATGTAGCCCCAGCATCTAATTCCTGGAAGTTTTCGAGACTATGGCACCCTCGCTTCAGAGTGTTGTCCTAAGCATATATACACCATCGTACTTATCTAACCAACTCTCAAAATCAGTAGAATGGGAAAATTTTCAACGGCAGCTTTTCCACTTGTAATTAAATGCCTGTGGCGACAGAAAAGCAGATGTAATTCATCTGCAACTGGGTCACTGTAGCTTTGTCCCTGCCCCCCGATAAAACGTCTGAAGGTCAGTGACTAAAACGACCAGCTCACTGTAGAGTCCGATTCATGGAGATCTGGATGACAGCTATTAATATGCACAGTTCCTGTTTTTAGCAGCTCTCGGCCAGTTGACTTTGGATCTGAACTACACTGACACAGTCTAAAGACTGACTTTAGTAACTTTATGGTTACTCAAGGCTGACAGAACGTGATGTATTAATGGGATGGCTGTGTCTCTCCTCAAAGTAAAAGTCACAGTGCTCTTGTGGTACGCACTAAATAAGGCAGGCAAATGCTGTCTTGTTCACTGAGGTATCCTCTGAAGGTCACACCATACCTTATTGAAGCTCAGAAATCCTGCAGATGGCTTCTCCCTCCAGCTTTCTCTATGAACATGGAGGCTCACCTTGTCTTGAGGTTTTTAGAATGACATTTCACTGAGACTGGGAATTGCAGCAGATTCACGATCTCAAATCCAGGATGACAAGGCTTCCTGAAGAATGTGGAAGCCCTGTGATGACATGCCTACAGAAGAAAATAGATGTGATAGACTAAAATACATTTGGCAATTTGGAAAGAGCTTCACGTGCACTAGTTCCCCCATCATTGTGTCAAACTGAGACAAACAATTCAGAGAGAAGACTCACTTTGTTTGGTTTGACTCCGTGGCTCAACTGGTGGCTCTCTCTCTCTCACACACACACGCACACACGTGTACACATATATGTATATGTGTATATATGTATATAAATCCTTACGTTCTTTGATGATCTCTATCCTAATCACCCCTCTCCCTGTTCTACGTCCTCCCAGATCTACCCCCATGCTCTTAGCAAATTCATGCCCTCTTTTCTTTTTCTCTTTTCATAACCTACTGAGCCCAATATGTGAAGGCTAATCATCCATAGGCTTATGGTCATCAATTGGAGAATGGCTAACTCATCAGGGACTACACCCCTAAAGAAAAGTGACCCCTCCTCTGCCAAAAGGCAGAAACTGTTCCTCGGTTAAGGGTGCTCAGGTGCCCCATTCCCTCATTCAGCTAGAATGGCTCGACCTCCTACAGGTCTTGTGTAGTGTTCAAGCTTCTGTGAACTCTTGAGTGCCAAGGGCCTGTCGTATCCAGATGATACTTCTTTGCCACACTCTTCCCCCTAATTCTGTAACTTTTAGAGCCAAGGTGAGGGAGAGCTTTGTGGCCGAAAGTCACAGAGAAGCAAAGCTTTTCACCTCGTGGTGGCCACAAAGCAGAAAGAGGAGAGAGTGACATGGAGGGGGAAGGGCCAATGACAAAATAAAATCATCAAATGTAAGCCTCTAGTGGCCTAGAGTAGGGCCTCATCTCTTAAAGGTCCACCACTCTCCAAAAGTAGCCCCACAAGGTAGGGACCAAGTCATAAACACTGTAATGTCATATAGAACAATGACATCTCCAAATAAAAGCTCTTTGTAGTTGCCAAAATGGTGGGCTTACATGTTTTGTAGAATGAGGAAGTGCATTTGCAATTTGAGAATGAATACACTGTAACATCTCTAGAACTTCCCAGGTAGCAAGAATCTCTTAACTTTAAAGAAGCAACATAATGTCAAACTCCCATTTTGGATTTGGTCACTGAGTGCAGGAAATGGACAATCCCCAGATTTTTACTAAACACCCTTTGCCTCTCCCTCTGTGTCTGTCTCTCTGTCTCTTTCTTCTCTCTGTATGTATGTGTGGGTTGATGTTAATGTGATATATGATTGACCAATGGAGAGGTAGGCAGCGAAAAGGCTAGGAAAATGGAAGAGGGGGAGAGAAAGAGAGATTCCAGGAGGAATCAAGATGGAGCTGGAGAAGGAGGCTCTAGATTCAGGTGGTCTAAATCGACAATATGTAGATACGAATGTTTTTAAAGGCTTTCTGTGGGACTTTTTATCTCATCTAGAATGACAGTTTGTATCTTTGTCCGTTGGATGCAAGCTTATTGTGTAGAGGGTTTGTGGATTGAGAATTTAATATGTAAACCTGCTTGATAAGCTACTGGGTCCTGGAGCCATGTTTGTGCTGGGCAGTGGAGGAAAGGAACGTGCCGGGGTGGTTGAACCCACCCGGGACAGAAGCAACAGGGCAGGCAGAGCGAACCACCTGGGAAGGGAGCTGCTTTGAGAGGGCGGCTTGCAGACCAAGTGGTAGAGTCCATGTGCTCTGCTCTACACTAGAGCAGCGTCCTCGGAGTGAGACCACAGGGGCCAATAAAAGGTTAAGCCATCCTTTTATTATTTACTGCAACATGAATGTCTGTGCATGTTTTCATGACTGCGCTGTGTATACAAACATTTGTACACTTTGCAAATCAAAACGGTCTTTTAAAACACTTGTATGTTTGAGACAGGGCCTCACATAGCCTATGCTGATGTCAAACTTCCTGTATGCATCTTCTACTCTCAATCCCCCTGCCTCAGCCTCCCAAGGGCTGAGATCGCAGGCAAAAATCCAGCACATTTATCTCTTTCAAAGCAATTTCCCTGTATCCTCAGCTCTTCCAACAGAATTCTGTTCAGTAAATATCATTTCACAATCTGTTTAAGCTGCCACTATCCATGGTGCACACACATGTGTGCTTAGGCAAGAACCCATGTGTGAGAATGAACACATGTGTGCATATTTACTCCTGCCTTTAGCATCCAGACCTTCAGCTTTCCAAATGTGATACTTGTATTCCCATTCCACACAGACCTTGGTGGACAAGGAAAATTAACGAGGAAACGCATCTCTTCAGGCTGTCATCAATAGGAAATGCCCGTCCGTCTTCAGTTCTGTGACCCCTTTTATTAAGAGCTTACTAATGCATGTTATCGAACCACCTGGGAAACCCTGACCTGTTTCTAAAGCTCGGGCCTTCTGGTTTGATGGCAGCTACATTGTGACTGTGGGAATGTGATTTGGTCCTTTCCTGGTTTGCTCAGGAGAGGAGTGAGAACCTAACTCTAATTAGAAACACTAAGATTTGGTGGGATTGTATTTTTCTTCACAGGGGAGGACAAGGTAATTACTCAGATTGGAATGCAGCCAAACAGCCAAGTAGCTCCAAGTGCCTGGTAGTGAAATAGCAGGCCAGACCTCCCTCCATTAACCAGCCATTTGGGGCCAAGTGGGGCAGATGAGAAAGACATACGGGACGCTCCCCATTTGCTCCCAAATTGAACCTTACGCTGGCGATATTCTAGGAGAGACCATCACTGAATATGACCTTACTATTTAGTTTTCCTCTGTAACTTAGCTCAAGAACTAGACCATCTTCCTGAGCACCCGGGATGCTCAGAGGGTCATGGCTCACAGGCTGTTATTGTATGCCAGACTCAGATGGAAACTGGTGTGGTGCCGGCAGGTGGACCGTCTATATTTGTCAGCTGACTAATTAGAAGTTGGTTCTGAGTCAGTTAATGACATGACTGTCACAAGGGCAAATTGGAGTGTAAGTTTAGAGGACAGGCAGTAATTAGTGCCTCCAGATGTTTTAACATGGAACCTAGTTAGAGTACACGGGAAAAAAATAAATTAAGGCAGGAGTAATTACCGCACATATCTGTGCGGTTCTGTTATCATACTCAGATACATATCTAAAATGCTAATTTAAAATAAGCACCGGAGTTACATGGAAACCAGCGTAATTATGGAGTCGGGAAGTTGAAGTCGGGCTCTGCTGTCTTGGACCGATAGTGCCAACATGTGGATGATGAATCGTCCTATGAGATGCACACAAAGGACAGGAAAAGGAACAGTTTGGGAACTAAGATGGCTATCCCAGTTAAGGGCCCTAAGAATGAATCCTTGGTGATGCTTTTGTGTCATTTCTTCTCTTGGGATCACTGGGAGAACTGGAGGGACTTGAAAGCCTCATCTTTTTCTGACTTCAAGAGTATTGTCTAAATCCTCATTCCAACCCATTCTAACAAGATGTTTCAGGATTTTAGAGGAAAAGATGTTTAACATTTAAAAGGTCATCCTCTGACCTGACAGCCAGCTCAAAAGCCCTGTCCCTATGTGTTTGTTGAAAACAATCAGCAGTCAATGTTTAGTGCACATGGAAAATGAAATGCTATCTGAGGACTGTCTGATTAAGAAGAACCCGAATCAGAACAGGATGAAGATGCTGTCCTTGGTATGTCAATCAAAGTGGGTCTTTGAAAAATTCTGGCAGGTTGTTAGGGAATCAAAGGCCACCTAAATAATCAAGGCTGTGTGTACCTGGAAAAGACCAAACGATGCCCAACCTGTCATTTCTGTCATCTCTTGAGGCTCATTATAGAAGAAAATGAAGGCAAAGGCAAGATTATTAATTGTTGAAAGCATGTGCAAACACAGACAAACACCAAAGGTAGAAGGCAGAAGAATGTCTTGTTCAGGATGTGTGAGAAAACCTCTGGACTGGAGACGGCTCAGTCATTAGGCATGCAGAGAGTCCCTAGTTAGATCACCAGAGATATCAATGACCAGTGGTAAATTCCTCCCATCCCAGGGATAGGGAGAGGGATGAAGGCAGGACCAGGATATTACACTGAGCTCTACAATGAGTTCAAGTTCTGTGGTGGATTTAGCTGCTAGCTTCATGCCATCTAGAACCACTCAGGAAGAAAGTCTTAAGGAGGGATCGGTTACTTAGATCAGGTTGGCCTGCAGCTGAGTCTCTGGGGGATTGTTTTGATTCTGTTAGTTGATGTGAGACGTCTCAGCCCACTTTGGGCAGCACCATTCCCTAAGAGTGGGTCGTGTGCTTTGTAAGAGTCACAAGGATGAGCTAGACACCAGGCTCATGTGTATTTTCTCCCTCTTTGCTCCTCACTGTGGATGTGACAAACATATTCACATTCCTGCCTTGAATTCTCTGATGTGCTGTAATCTGGAATTTTAAGCTGAATAAATCCTCTCTACCTTAACGGTGCTTTCATCAAGGTGTTTTATCATAGCAATAGGAAATTGAACTAAAATAAGGACATGCTGGACTAAATAAGAAACTCTGACTAAATAAGCAAATAAGAATAAAGTAGAACTAATGAAATGAAAATTAAAGTGAAGCCCATGGACCAGGTTTTAGCTAACCACTGAGCTTACCAAACAGCAACTTCCCATCCGACTGACAGCAGTTACTGACTTTTTAGGGTTCCAGAGCTGCATAAGTGATAGCAAAAAACAGTAGCAGTACCTTCCAGAGGAAGGGTTTTTAACAGATAAACCATGGTTTATACACAGGAAAGTGTGCAGACAGACTCCCTACATAAAAACTCCAAGCTATTTTAAATGTGGTGGTGCAGCTGGAAGGAATTTGATTGAAGAGTTAAAGGAAACCATAGTGAGATAGAACAAAGGAACCACCAAAGAGGCTTCTGGGAAAGAGGGAGACATGAAGTCATCCCCACTTCTCTGTCCCGGAGCTCACTATGTAGCCCAGGCTATCTCCAGACTCCCTCCTATCTCAGTACTGAGTTACAGGCATGTGCCACCATTTCCAACTCAGGAGTCAGTCTTGAAACAGATCAGGTTCTACTGCATATACACAACAGGTTTATTATTAAACTATAATTGTTTACTAGAATTTGGAAAAAAAACTAATAGCTATTACTTTTGAACCTACCCTTATTAAACAATTTTAAAACTAAAATGAATTTTAAAAAAAAATTAATAACACAAAAACAAAAACAAAGACAGCCAAACATTCAATCTGACTTTTTAGTGCTTACTGTCTCTGTCTCTAAGAAATGATAATATAACCCCAAATCTACTTATAAATTTATCTATAGACATGTATGTGCACTTAGATTCTTCTAAGATTTCGAATAGGGGCCGGTGTGAAGCGGGTCTGAGGAACCTTAGGTTTTCAACTCTCTTGTTCGGGTGGATCTGTCTGAGAATGAGAGCCATGGCGAGTGCTCCCTTCAGCGGCACATCTACTGAAATTACAAGCGAGTACCACGAGTGCAAGTGAAGGAAAATCAGCCCAGGCACGAGTGCCCCAAAGGCAAGCCTGGTGCAGCTGCCACTCAGTCCCCTCCCTAGACCCTCACTGCCTGCCTGGCACAGTACACATTCTCTTCCTGGTGGTTCAGAATAACTGTTTACAGCCTATTAACTTCACCTCCCAATAGGGTTTAGGTTTAGTCTATATTTAGCTCCAAGCAAAATTTCTAAACCCAGTATAATGTTTCAAAGAGCAGGTGTGTCAGAGATGGGCTTACAACTCATCGTCTGGACGTGTTTAGCTGAGAACCCCACGCCTACCCCCTAGCTGACTATTAGTCTGCAGGGAAGTTCTTAAGACCTGGTTCTCTCCACGTCTTAACTCCTCAGAGAAGCCTCTGTGTTGATACTTTGTGTTGCTGTAACAACACACTACAGGCAACCAGCTTAGAAGGAGTGAAAGGTTTACCTTGGCTTACAGTTAGAGCAGCTTCAGTCTGTGTGCATTTGGCCTTGATGCTGTGGGGGAAGCAGAGCATTATGGGAGGAGTAGAGTGTCTAGTTCACAAAGAAGAATTATTGGGGTCTTAAGGGACCACTCCATTGATCTATGACCAAGCCAAGCATGTGAGCTTTGTGGGACATTAATGTGGATGCTGTAGAAACAGCCTCTGACAAGTTCTGGACATCCCATGTTTTTTCCGTGTACATTCTTAGGATACTGTTCACGCTCTCTGTCCTTGAACAGGACCATGGGGTTTCCTTATGAGGCTCATGCTACCTGTGTGGATCCATGTCAGAATGTAGTGTGTTTGTATGTGTGACCACCAAATGAAGGAAGGAATGAACTAAAAAGCGAAAGACCAGTCATAGAAGAGAAACAGCGAGAGGCTCAAGGCAGGCTCCTGGATATTTCATTGCACGACAGCCTACAAAGATCAGGTGTTAAACTCCAAAGTGTTATCTTTCTAATGATTCCAGCCTTAGAATAGTTCTCACCGTGATGTAGAATTTAAAGGATTCGTCTCGGCGTCCACTGAGACCACAGCCGAACATCTCAAGGATAATTATCCTGATCTCAGAGGGTGGCTTCTGTGAGTGGTCATGTTCTGTAGGAAGTCAAGAATGTACTACTTAGCTGTAAACAATATTTGCTACAGACAGCCCATAGCCAAGCCTGTGAAGAAGGCCCTTGGGGATACCAAAAGGGACAGAGGATTATTTTCCTCTGAAAGTAGAAGTTATTTTACTGTCAAGAGCAATATGTGGGTTTGTTTTCCTAGTGCAAGCATGATTAATGTCTACTCTGTTAGAATAATATACATGGATTATCCAAGAATGTTTTACATGTTAAAAACACACTCGAAGAAAAATTATGTAAATTCAAGAATAAATATGGCATACGAATCTTATATACTCCTTTAAATAATATAGAAGTGACAGCCACTCACTTCCAGTTTTAGTGTAAAACTTGGGTCTTTCAACTAAAGGCCCACAAAGATTTTCTCCCCTCCTTTTATGTTTTAAATTGTTCAGAAGTTATAAGATTTAAAGGGTCTCTGTTAATAGGCACAGAGCCCCACCATTACCAAGTGTCAGAGGAACAATGATGTAACTAAAATGATAAGATGCCTGCGTCTGGAGTGAATAGGCCTTTAATTGGAAAAAGTTCATGGATTAATATTCAGTGCCAAGCAGTGATTAGTAGACACATCATGTGTTCCCTCAATGGGGTAGATAACACCATATCCAATTTTGATGTAAATTCAGTGGCAATTTTATCGTGTTATTCTGAAGTGTTCTCTGTGATTAACTTCTGAGGAAAGAAGAACCAATTCCCCGCCCCACCCCCAGGAAGTCCATCTGGAAGTGTTAGAGGAAAAAAGCTTCCTATATATCATTTTAGCGTTTGAAACTAGTTACTGTAGCTGGCCAGGAGATTTCCACATCCAACACCCGTTAGCTCTGTTTGATCTGATTTCACTGATTAATAAAGTCCTAAATAAAAACCCTTGTCCCTGTTGCTGAATACGACAAAGGTTTGAGTCACAGGACACGGTGAACTGGAGCGGATACCGAGCTGGAGTTATCAGAAGGCGCCGTGCACGTGATTGGCTCACCCAGACGTGAGCTCTGTGAGCCACAGTCAAGCGCCTGTCAAGATGAGTGTGTCCCTGCAATAGTCATACAAATGTGGTGGGCAGGACCAGACGCTAATGATTGGACTTCAGATCCACTTCACAAGGCCAACCTCACGTCTGCTGCTGTAAAGAGAACCAAAAGCCCATGGCTGGGTAGGTCACAGGCTCCACGTGAGAATCTAGTACTCTCGTTTTGCCCAAAAGACATTGTCTTAAACTGCCTGGTTCTCTGTATCCTTATTCCCATAGGTTGATACAGCTTTTAGCCCTCCCCATCAGAAAATTCTTTTTTCAGTAGAGGGTGATTAATTTCTCCATTTTAGAAAAGCACCGACTGTCACCAGCTTCTTTTTTCCCCTCATTAAGTTGATTAAAGAAAAAAATACATTTTTTCAGTCTTCTTTTTTTTTAATGGATATTTTATTTATTTACATTTCAAGTGTTGTCCCCTTTCCCGATTTCCCCTCCAGAAACCCCTTATCCTAACCCCCTTTCTCCTACTTTTATGAGGGCACTTCCCCACCCACCCATCTACACACCCACACACCCACTAGCTTACACACTCACAAACCCACACACCCACTTCTGCCTCCTCCCTGGCATTCCCCTACACTGGGGCATCAAGCTTTCACAGGACTAAGGACCGTTCCTCCCACTGATGCCTGACAAGGCCATCCTCTGCTACATATAAGGCTGGAGCCACGGGTCTCTCCATGTGTGCTCTTTGGTTGGCGGTTTAGTCTCCAGAAGCTCTGGGGGGGTCTGGTTAGTTGATATTGTTGTCCTTCCTATGAGGTTACAAACTTCTTCAGTTCCTTCAGTTCTTTCTCTAACTCCTCCATTGGGGTCCCCGTGCTCAGTCCAGTGGTTGGCTGCAAGCATTCACATTTGTATTTGTCAGGTTCTGGCAGAGCCTCTCAGAAGACAGCTCTATCAAGCTCCTGCCAGCAAGCACTTCTTGGCATCAGCAATAGTGTCTGGTTTGGTGTCTGTATGTGGGGTGTATCTCCAGGTGGGGCAGCTTCTGGATGGCCTTTCCTTCAGTCTCTACTTTGTCTCCATATTTCCTTTAGGCAGGAGCAATTCTGGGTTGAAAATGTGGAGATCAGTGGGTGGCCCCTTCCCCCAACCAGGGGTTTTGCCTAACCTCTGGATATGTTTTCTGTAGGTTTCCCCTACCCTTTGTTCGAAGTGTTTTTCCCTGCAGGGAATCTCTAAACCTCCATGTATCAGGGATGCTCAGAGTGACTGTCACATTAAATGTGACCACAGAGGGTGACATTAAGAGAACTTTTTACCTCTTTTTCCGTCAGAGAGCACAACCTCTTAATTAATAGACATTATCTACACATGATTCTCAGAATTGCTGTCACTTCCGGTCTGTTGCTATTATCTGTTTAATATGATAAGATTGCCTGTTGCCTAGGCTTGATTATCAATTTCCCTCTTCCACCTTAAACCCAGCCTTTTCCACGCTCGGATTCTGGTGCTTACCTTCACAGTTGTGTTTTCTGTGTTCACCTTCACAGTTGTGTTTTTTGTGTTCACCTTTACAGTTGGACGTGAAGTTTTACTCTTGCCCTTCAGACTATTAGCCCTGCTAATGGTAATTATTTTCACAGCATGGCCAGTGACTCACGCAGGTCCATGACACTGACCTGAAACCTGAATGTAACGTCAGCTTCGCTTCCTGTCTCTAGAAAGCCTTCATTGAAAGTCTCCCTCACAGGCCAGATGTGGTGGTCCACTCTGATAATGTCAGTCCTCGGCGGCCTGAGGCCAAGGGTTCATGAGTTACACACTTTAACCTGAAGCCACACAGGACCACTGGGTCACTTTGAGTTGCACACACCACTGTAGTAGCTGAGGTTAGAACTCACATACTAATAGATGTAAAGAACCTGTCTTAGTTAGGGTTTCATTGCTGTGAAGAGATTCCATGACCAAGGCAACTCATAAAGGAAAACATTTACTTGGGCACAGTTTCATGGCAGGAAGCATGGATGTCAGCACGCAGGTAGACATGATTCTTGGGAAGGAGCTGAGCTTTCTACATTTTGATCCATCCACAGGTAGCAGGAGACTGTGTGCCACATTCAGTGTATCTTGAGCATAAGAGACCTCAAAGCCCACCTCCTCAGTGACACACTTTCTTCAACAAGGCCACACCTACTCCAACAAGATCACACCTCCTAATAGTGCCACTCTTTAAGGGCTGAGAGGGTACAATTACATTAAAACTGCCATATTACACTCCTTGGCCCCCACTGCCTTGTCATTGCTATCATAATGCAAAATGAATTTAGTCCAACTTTAAAAGTCCCAAGCGTGTTTAAAAGTCCAAAGTTCAGAATCTCTTCTGAGACTCACACAATCTCTTAACTGTAATACCCTGTAAAATAAAAAAGCAAATCGCAGACTTTCAACACATAATAGCATCGTATACACATTACCACTGCAAAATGGAAGAAAAGGAGCATAGTCAGGAAATACTGGACCAAAGCAAGACTGAAAACCATCTGGGCAAACTTCAAACTCTGTATCTCCATGTCTGATATCAAAGCACTCTTCAGAAATATAACTGTTTTCAGCTTTGTTGACTGCTATACACTTCTTTCTCTTGGCTTGTTTCCATACTCTGTTAGCAGCTTTCTTTGGCAGGTATCCCATGGCTCTGGAATCTCTAACCTCTTGGGGTCTCCAAGGCAATCCAGGCTTTGCCTTCATAGATTTACACAATGGCCTCTCTGGGCTTCTATGCAGGGTACCACTGCCACATTCCTAGCCTCAGTGGCTTTTATTAGTCATAAAGGAGGTTCCATAACCCCCTTTTTCTATTCTTAATTCTAAAGCCAGGACCATGTGGGCAAAGTTGCCATGTTCTCCTGCTTGCTGAGGCCTGAACATATCCTCCTCATTCTATTACTTCACTAGCTTTCGGTTTTCCATGGTTTCCTTTACTGCCTAAGCTTAGCTGAACTGAAACCCAATCTGTAGATCAGGCCGAACCTGAACTCAGAGATCTGCATGTTTCTGTCTCCTGAGTGCTGGGATTAAAGGCATGTACTACCATGTCTGGACCTAAACTTATCTTTAATTCTTTTTCACAAGATGAAAACTTAGCTGGGTGGGGACTTGCTGTGAGGTCACCACTCCCTTTATTCTGCTTAACATCTTTAATCTGTTTATCTCCTTGAATACAGTAATTAGCACCATTTTGCTTACCTTTTCTCCTTAAACCATGCATTTTGTGTTTTTCTTTACTCCTCATCAAAATGTTCTTCCTAAGAGTGAACATTAGTAACTATATGACAGATTCTATACTAGGCTGTTTTGAGATTTCCTTGACCAAATCAATTAATCTAAATGTCTTCACATTAACCTCAGGCAGACTCTTCAGGCACAGGCAAAAAGCAACCATATTCACCAAAATATTACAAGAACAGTCTCTAGGCAGCACACAAAGATTCTTCTCCACTAAAATCTCTTAAACCATACCCCTACAGTTCAAATAACTTTCAATACAACAGTCTTTCATATTCCTATTAGGATGGCTCATTAAGCCCCACTTAAAGAATTCTACCTCTTCTTAATCCAAAGTTCACAAATCCACATTCCTCCAAGCAAAACCATGGTCATGCCTATCACAGCAAGACCCCAGTCCCTGGTACCAACTTCTGTGTTAGTTCGGGTTTCAATGCTGTGAAGAGACACCATGACCAAGGCAACACTTATAAAGAAAACATTTAACTGGGCGTGTCTTACAGTCTCAGTAACATGAAGTATGGCAGTATGCAGGTAGACATTGGAGAAAGAGCTGAGAACTCTATATCTTGATCTGCAGGTAAAAAACTATGGTGTGCCATGTTTGGTGCTTCTTAGGAGACGTCAAAGCCCACCTCCACAGTGACACACTTCCTCAAACAAGGGCATACTGCCTAATAGTACCATTTTCCATGGGCCTGTAGGGGGCAATTACATCCAAACCACCCCAGAACACCCCATAATTTCTATAGTGTGTTAGAACTGGTAGAATGTGATCAGATGAGGATTCGAACTATACAGTGTCTGGGAATGAAGGGTATTTGTGCTGCCAGGCCTTGGAGTAAAGGATTAAGAAATGCAGCAAATGTACTGTATCTAATGGTTAGCACCCCAGGGTATGAGAATCTGGGTTAAACTGGCAGATGAGAAACCTAGGCCAGCCAAAATGTTGGTGTTTCTGGAGGCTATGAACAGCATTCATGTAATCTCTTAACTGTAATCCCTGATAAAATTAAAATAAAAAAGCCACACACTCTCATCATATTATGGCTCAGAATATACATTACTGTCCCAAAATGGCATAGTGAGGAAATACTGGACCCAAGCAAGACCAAAAACCAGTGGGGCAAACTCCAAACTTTTTATACCCATGGCTGATGTCCAACTTCTTTCAGCTTTTTTGATTGCAGCACAACTGGTTTCACTCCCTGGTAGCAGCTTTTCTTAGCAGGTATCCCACAGCTCTGGCACCTCTAATATTTTTGAGTCTCCAAGGTGACTTCAGTTTTACAGCTTCCTGTCCCAATGTCTGGGATCCACACGTGATCTTCTGGGCTCTTCCAAAGGACACTGTCACTTCTCCAGCTCTGCCTTCTGTAGCTCTCTAGGTTCTGATTGATTCTACTCTACTTATGCTGATGGTGGTGATCCCCACGCATGGTACTGAAATCTCCAATACACTGGGGTCTTCTACTCCAACTAAGCTGCACTTTCACCAATATCCTCTCATAGGCTCTCTTCATGGTGCCAAGCCTCATCTCCTTTGCATGACCTGGGCCATCAACTGTTAGTGAGACTACACCTTCACCTCTGCTTCCTGGGATTAAAGGCATGTACTACTGTGCCCGGACCTAAGCTCTTCTTTAATTCCCTTTTACAAGATCATTATAATCATGGCCACTATGCTTCGAGATCTAGATCACAAGTGTGCCCTCTATTTCTGGATTATAGCTCATTTCAGATGTAGTTAAGCTGACAATTAAGACTAACCTTCACAATCAATTCCTTATCAGTTTGACACACAGTAATGTCTCCTGATGTCCAAATGAAAACAAAAAACAAGCAGGTCACAATCATGCCTAACATGATATAGCAATCCCTTGTTCAACTACAAAGGAACGAACAATAAGCTTAGCTGGGTGGGATCTTGCACTGAGGGTACCATTCCTTTAATTCTATTTAATATCCTTAAACATCAAATTTACCTTCATTCTACTCCATGGTGCCCTTTAATCCTTGAGAACATACATTTTGTATTTTCTTTTCTTTTTAAGATTACTATGCTTGATCAAAATGGTCTTCACAAGAGTGAACCATACAACAGAGTCTAAACTATGTTTCGTTGAGATTTCCTTTCTCAATTCGATTAATCTAAATCTTCTCACCTTAGCCTCAGGCTGACTTTTCAGACAAAGGCAAAAAGCAGCCACATTATTCACCATAAGAACCATCTCTATGCCATATACTAAAATTCTTCTCCTCTGAAACCTCTTGAGCCAAGCACCCGCAGGTCAATCACATTCAGCACCACTGTCTTTCATGTTTCTACTAGTGTGGCCCATTAAGATCTGCTTAAATAATTCCACTGCTTTCCTTATCCTATGTTCCAAAATCCACATCCCTCCAAATAAAAGCATGGTCGGGCCTATCAGAGCAACACTTCATCCTGATACCAACTTCTGTCATAGTTAGGGTGTTACCGCTGTGCAGGCACAACATGACCAAAGCAACACTTACAAAGGAAAACATTTTTTGAGTCTGACTTATGGTCTCAAAAGTTCAGTTCATTATCATCATGGCAGGAAGCATGGCACGATGCAGGCAGACGTGGTGCTGGAGGAGCCGAGAGTTCTACATCTTGATGTGAAGGCATCCAGGAGGAGGCTCTGATTATACCTGATCAGAGGATGAGCATAGGAGACCTCAAAGCCTGCCCCCACAATCACACACTTCCTCCAACAAGGCTATGCCTACTTCAACAAGGCCATACTTCCAAACAGTGCAAACTTATGAACCTATGAGAGCCAAACCTATTCAAACCATCACACATGTAATTTAACTTTAACTAAAACAAAGATACTATCACTGAATTCTTCCTTTAATTTTTCAATTGAGGTTATTGGGGACAAAGAGCTTAGAATCATCACCTTTCTTACAGTTAAAGAAATAAAAACTAAGCACAAACTATTTAGATTAAAAAAAAACATGATTAGTCTGAGTTATAACGAAAAAGGCAAGAAGATAATTGCTGAACAAAAAATTTAGCAACAAAAGCTCAGATGAGGATTAGATGTTCTCCAGTTGTTTCCAGTATCAGGTATTTACAGAGATTA
This sequence comes from Micromys minutus, assembly GCF_963924665.1. Classification (NCBI taxonomy): domain Eukaryota; kingdom Metazoa; phylum Chordata; class Mammalia; order Rodentia; family Muridae; genus Micromys; species Micromys minutus. Next base: position 11,136,015 of record NC_137972.1, on the reverse strand, counting down.
TGACTAATCACTACATCAAAGTGGACTCTGCACTTAAATGAAGAGCATATTGGATTCAGGTGACATAAGAAACAGGCTGTGACACAGCGCTGCTCACAGCCCTGTGTGGACTTCTGATTCTTAGCCAAGGAAGAAGGTGAAATTAGAGTCAAGGACACATTTTTATGAAACCATTACTTCTTCCAACATCATTCTTCCCTGAGAATATCTACCATAAAAACAGATTCAATCCTTTGCCTTCCCAGGGGAGCACTGACAATAGAAAATGCAATTACAGAAAAATCAGGAAATTCAGGCAGCATATTTTTTTTTTTTTTTAGCAACTTCTTCACCAGGAAGTAGATCAGATCTGTAGCTAATGTGATGGAGTTGGTTTCAGGGAGCTTCATCCATTTCAAGGTACCTAAGAGCAGGAATTATTGGATCTTATTTTTTGTTGCATGTAATACATCACTAAATTCAATATTAATCCTTAATAGGAACGTAGTACAATATTCCTGAAATAATATGGTGTTTTAGCTACTGTGTTAGATAGAAAATTGTTTTCCCATTTAGATTATTATTTATCTTTTTTGGCCACTGAGATCTAAGCAATGTATAGTATTTACATCTCTAACATGCTGTACTTGTACAAAAGGATTGAAAACTACATGTCAGGATTTATGAAATCTATCTTCATGCTGACTCTTTGCATCAACCTTAAAAAATTAACACATTCACATTTTTTAAGAGAATAAATCTTATAATCTGAGCCTTATGCTTGACTAAAAAGCCTGACCTTGAACTAAAAAAGGCAAGGTACTTGTGACATATCTCAGGTAAGCTTGATTTGAATTGCCACCAGTATCTACTATTCTTCAAAATGGTTGCAATTGTGGGAACATAAATTTTAAAAGCTTACTTCCCCTCTGGTTAAATGAGGATGTGGGTATCAACACTCAGTCCTCAGCTTTGGCCCTTATAAAACATCTCACACGGAATAAGGTTTGCAGATTTGCTTCTCACCATCCCATCTATCCATCTATGCATGCATCCACCCACCCACACATGCATGCATGCATCTATCCATCCACCCACCCACCCATCCATGCACGCATCCACGCATCCACCAACCAACCTGCCTTTACTGAGCACTTCCATGCCATTTCCTACTGTGGGGACAAAGAATATGATTATGAAAGTTCTAGTTTTTGGAGACCTTACATCCTATTAAGTTCTGTGTGTTTGTGAGTGTGGAGAAGATTCAGATAAAGACACAAATGAGGTTCTGAATACTAATTAACCAATACAGCACCAGAAGCAGACATCCCTGCTAAAACCTCCAGCTTGTGGGAAGGAGAGATGATGGGCCTATGGTTAGAAGCACTTTCTGCTCCTTCAGAGGAGTGAGCTTCAGTTCCAGCATCCACACTAGGCATCTATCTCATAATGGCTATTGACTACAGCCCTTACAGGAGATCGAGCGCCCTCTTCTGACTTAAGGTCACCCATACAAAAACATATATAAAAGAATCCTAAACTCAGTCAAGACTTGCAGAACACTCCAAGTCAAAGCCAGCATCTGCAGGCCATGAGGCATTAGACCAACTACGGGTGACTGGTACGCCCAATGTACTTGCTTCCATCTTTAATATAAATGTCATATTAGCACTTTTGTGTGGTTGTGACTAATGGCTGAGGGAAAACCACTCAAAGTGGGAAGGATATATCTTGACTCATCAGTTCGGATGGCTTAATCCATGGTCGCTTGGCTGCTATGGTATACTGACTGAAAATGATCCCCCTTCCCCCAGACTCGAGTGGTATTCTTTGGGGAGGGGTACAACCTTGCTGGAGGGAATGTTTGCTGGCTTTTATAGTTTCCAGCCACAGCCCACTCTCTCTGCTTTATGTTTGCAGCTAAGCATGTGATCTCTCAGCTTCTACCTCTTGCCACCATTCCTGACGCTTGCTGTGGTGCCTTCCCACCCTAATCACATCCCAGCACCCTGGAACCACACGCGGGAAACTCTTTCTTTCACACGTCTCTTTGGGTTGTGATATTTTATCACAGTAACAGGAACGGAACCAATACAGTCCTTATGTGCTTTGGCCGGGCCATCAGGACAGTAGAAATCTGGGGGAGACAAACTATTAAACCCCCAGACCAGTCCCCCAAAAAGAAGAGCTCACATCACAGTGAACAGGAAGTAGTGAAATAAGCGGGAACGGGTCAAGGCATGATACAGTCCTCTAAAGACCCGCCCCCAGGGAACTCCTTCCTCCAATCAGGATCCACCCGATACTTTGCAGTTCCTTCCAGCTGGGAATTAAGCATTATAACACATGAGCCCCTGGGAATATTTAATACCCAAACAGAATCGTGTACATGAAAAGGGAAAATTTGAAGTGGCCGTGATGACTGACTGATTCAAGTGAATGATGAGCCACTTTAAATACTAACAGCATCAGTAGCAGATGAATAGGCTATTAGTTGTGTTGGGGAAATTAGTTATCCGGAGACGCACAGAACTGTTTAATGTCCCATAATACTGTGAAGGACTCAACGTTTTAACATGATGCAAGGCTTGCCACTCTCTATTTCCCACGAACATCTTCATCTCTTCTTATTACTTAGACCTGTGTTTTGTTAGGTATAATGGGGAAACTTAGCGATCTTTTCTTCAGTGCCAAGCTTACTATTTATACAAGTTATCTTTAAAACAAAAACAAAAACAAGATGCCTCTGAAGCGTTGTGTTTTTGTATTTCACCATTACTAATGGAACACCAGCTCTTACCACACACTGTCCTGAGACAGAAATAAAGTTTAAATCATCGCATGAACACCAAAGGAGGGGCATAGTGCATTTACTGACATCTTCAGAATATCGGTTTGTTCCAGCATTACATGGATGTACCACTTTGCCATACACCTGTGTAAATCGTGTGTCTCGCTCAAAAATAGGACCTCAACAAATACTCATGGACCAGTGGTCTGCATTTTGTATTACAAATATTTCTAGTAAACATAACAAAAACGGCTATGTCGGAGCTCGTAGTTAATATGTCTCAACCATCTCTAATTTTCATTCTGGTGCTGGGCTAAAACCTTCCAACTAAGAGCAGCTGGGGAGAAAACGGTTTGTTGGAGCTCAGAGCTGTAGTCTAGAGAAGCCAGGGCAGGAACTCCAGGTAGAAACCCAGAGGCAGGAACTGAAGCAGAAACCACAATTTTCTGTCACTGGCTTGCTCCCTATGGCTTGCTCAGCCTGTTTTGTTTTGTTTTGTTTTATAGAACCCAGGACCACCCACAGTGTGCTGGGCCAGTGCACACCAATCATTGATTAGGAAAATGCCTCACGGACATGGCCACAGCCAAATGTGATCTGGACAAGTCTTCAGCTGAGGTTCCCTCCTCCCCGTGACCCCAGGCTTCTGTCAGGTTGAGATCTAAAAGTATATGTCAGGCAGATTGAACGTTGCCACATAGTGTGTTCTTCCAGGATGGAAACCTAGAATTTTTAGTTTTGTTCAGGTTTTTTCTCTTTTACAAGTTTGTTCATTTTGGTTTTGTTTTTTTGTTGTTTTATTGCTTTGGGTTTTTTTGTTTGTTTTATTTATATAAGCTGTTGTTTTAGGGTTTTTATTACTTCGACCAAACTACAAGTTGGGAAGGAAAGGGTTTATTTGGTTTATACTCCCAAATCTCAATCCATCATTGGAGGAAGTCAGGGCAAGAACTCAAGCAGGGCAGGAACCTGAAGGCAGGAGCTGATGCAGAGGCCACTGAGGGGAGCTGTTTACTGGCTTGTTTCCCATAGCTTTTGTCTTTTTTCAATAGAACCCAGGGCCACCAGCTCTGGAATGACACCTTCTACAATGGGTTGAGTCTTCCCCCATTGATCACTAACTGAGAAGATACCTTACAGCTGTATCTCATGGAAGCATTTCCTTAACTGAGGCTCCTTTCTCTGGGATGATTCTAGCCTTGTTAAGCTGACACGTAAAACCAGCCAGTACCACCCTGGTCCAGTCACAGCAGCTATGAGTGTAATCCTAACAGGAGCACAAGAGTTTGAAGCTAGTCTCTGTTACATGAGACCTTCAATTAATAAAATCCAAATTATTATTTTTTTTAAAGGAGGAAGCGGAGCTTGAAAGATTGCTCAGTTAGAAAAAAATACTTGCCACCCAATGGTACAAGCCTTATGACCTGAATTTGATCCCTGGAACCCATCTAAAGTTGGAGGAAGAGGATCGACTCCACAATATTCTCTTCTGACCTCCTAATGCAAACTGTGGCATGTATGTGCACATAATTATGATGGTGATGCTGATAAGGAGGAGGGGGAGGAGAAAGGAAGGAAGGAAGAGAGAGAGAGAGGGAGGGAGGGAGAGGGGGGAGAGGGAAAGAGGGACGAAAGGTTGCTTAGCACAAAAAAAAAAATCCACTTGGAATCTGCCTGAGATGAATAAATTTCTTCTCACTCAAGAATATCATAAATTCAAAATTGCATACAGAACTTGTATACAGAACTTCATTTAGCATCAAATAAGAAAATGAGGCTTTTGAGTTCTTGCTAGTAATTCAACAGGAATACTTTGGCTACTGCTCCAGAGCAAATTCTTTTTATAGTAATAACAATTTATGAAAATAAACTTACTCTACCAGGCACAGTTATGAGTTTGTGTCCTTACTAATTCATGTAGTAGAGCAGCCCCCGGAGCAGACTCTGGTAGGGTTGGTATTTCACACTTGAGGAAAATGAAGCTCACAGAAGTCAAGGAATAGGAGGAGCCAAACCAGCCGTCCAGAGAGCCCAAGTAACATGTGAATTCTCAGGGATCCATTTATTGTTCAACTTATCAATGAACTCCTCAAAGGCTGGGCCCACCTTGGTGTTTTCTTACCATGATCCTTCTCGTACCTGACACAGACTAAGGAACTAGTGAGTGATTTTTAAAAAAATACATATGACTATTGTTTGGTTTCTATATCTAATATTTCTTAAAAGTGAGTCTCGGAAAACTATTGCTTTGATATTAAAGTGATTATTGAGCTGCTTACGGGAAAGAAGTGTTGTAGAGTTATTGGCTCATTTCACACTTAGAAACAGCAGACCCATGAGACACAACACAACACAAACAATAAGGTTGTTAGTGTGCCTTAAAAGATAACAAGAGAAACAGCCCCGGAGACATGTCAGTCTGAGCGCACTTGCTGTCCTGCACAGGTCCTTCAAATGGGACTTAGAGCTGCCCTAAAGTTTTTAATCGCCAAGAGAGAATAGAAGATAGCTCAATCCATGTTTTGACTCACTTTCTCGCCAGAAGTCGATCTATTTTTAGCATCAAGATAGAAACTTTTTTTCCAAGGTGCTTGAGGAGAGACCTCAGGAGAGAGCCCAGTGAGGAAAACGAACAATGATTTCTAGAGCTTTCTGTGTGCCTGGTCGCTACAGTACTTCTTCCTGAACTGGTAAAAGGTATCACCAGTCCCCCTAGTAAGGAGGGAGCAGATAGCACATTCTCGCCTGGAACAATTCAGGGTTTTTTAGTAGGAAAATTGAGACAAAATGTTAAGTCCCAAGTCACTGTATTTAAGGCTAACTTAGAAGCAGCAGGAAGCAGAAGCAATAATCTTGGGCTTCCCCTTCACAGATGGCCCCAGGCCATCTTCCTCATAGCAACCAGAGTATAGCCTGCTTTTGAAATAACATTCTAGGTTAATCTGTCTTCCTAGGTCAATGCTAAAATCTCTCACTACGGTGCCCTGTCTGATCTGACCTCCGACTGGTACCACAACGGCTGACATTGTCCCTCAAGACCCTGGACTTGCTGGTCCATTTGCCTCCAGTGTGCTCTGCTCTCCCCAAGTACCATCTTCTCAGAGTTAAGTTCTACCCTCAAAGCCACTTTCTGGCGAAGACTCAGCTTCTAGTCCTCTTAGATAAACTGGGTATCTCACATGATTTCAGTTCCTCATCACTCCTGGCACATCGGTGTGGTGGGAGGTTTTTGTATTTTCCTTAGTTCGGGGTTTCTCTCACTGGTTCAGCAGAACTCCATAAGGCAGATGAGTGTCATCCAGTGTACACGTTTCTAACAGAAAACCAGAACAAGCTCAGCCTCGATGTAGCTTCTAGTCAGTGTATGAACTAAACTAAGTAGAGGCCAGGAGTAGTTAGTGGTGCTTTCCAGTTGGCTCACGGATGTATTTATCAGGGATGATCCGGCTCACAGAGGCATTCAGCACCTAGCAGAGAGTGCTGTTGGTAGCATCAGTGAGAAAAGCTGGGGTGATGTCGGGAAAACAAGCCTCAATTTCAGTGGCTAGATCAACGCAGGTTTGTGAGCTTATCATACGTTGTGCTTGTGAGAAGATCTGGAATTTTTTTTCTCCATCTCTCCATTATCTCAAAACCTGACAGCAACTGTAACAGAGAGAAAGAAAGACAATTCTCCCCACATTTCAGCTGGGATTGACATAATATCCTGTGGTTTTTAACCCTGAGTGAAATCACCCCAGAAATGCACAGCACATCTTCACTGAGAACTCACTGACCACAATGAGTCACTGCCATTTTCCAATTGCAAACGGCTATAGGGAAGCATTTGAGTTTCTCGGTGTCTGTGTGGCGGACACAGAACTGCACACACTCGGGTGAAAGATGGCAGAGCCTCACTGAAGAACAGCTGTAACAGAGAAAAGTCTGAGTCCTCTGTGAGGAGGTGTTCATGTGCTCAGGACGGGTTGGTGGAGCCGGTAATGAAACGAGCTTGTGTGTTTTTCCACTTAGAAGCCCTGCACATGGATTGATGCGAATAATAAATTTTCTATACACAATGGCAGATAGTCAGAAAGTAGCTGCAGTTCAATACAAATGAAAAGTGAACGCCTCATACAAACTATGAACTCATTCGCAGGTTGGACTTTGTCAGACTGGTTCCTGTGTGTGTCCAGACATCACCATATTCTGTACGGGTGACAAACACTAATCTCTGTCACGCTTTCTCTCTCCTAGCTGGCTAATAATTTTGTATTTTGCCCAACCATTGCATTTTCTGTATTTAATTAAAAATTAATTAAAATCCATTAGAGTATAAACTGCATTCCGTCATTTGACTGGATTCTAACTACAGGTCATGCCTCTTAAACATGGAAATGGCTTGGCATTCTGTTTCAGTTTCAAGATCAGAGTCAGTAGGATGGGTTGGGGAGCCAAACGGGAACTTGGCATTTGTTAATGGTCCAAGGCACACACGCACTCAGTATGCATAAGATGGATGACAAATGTCAATATTGCCTTTTATGTGTGTTTTTCACTGATGCCGAGGGACACTGCTTCAGTTATTCCGACGATGAAGATGAGTCCCAGTAGGAGGATACTGGATTCAAGCCAACTTACTCTTCATAAATGACAGATACAGGAATGGTTGAAAGTAGCTAACATAAGAATATTGCTCCTACAATGAACAACGTGCAACTAAAGATAGCCCACACTGTCACATCCTGTCTTATATGTACCCATCAAATGCAACAGAGTCTCAACAGAACCCATCTGACAGGCTAAATCAATGTTGACAACTTACGGCTTAAATTCTGTAGCATTATTTAAATGGTAAAATTCACCCACTATTCACAATTCATGGCAAACATGTAATTTCTTATTTCTTTCGGGGTTCATATCCATTTGGATTTCGTTAAGAGTAAAATCGACTCTCGCTCCTGTGATGCATGAATCCCCCTCGTGCGCTCCATGGGGCCTGGAATGGTTCAGGCAGGTCCCGCCTCGCCTGCTCTCCCTGTAATTCCTAAGCCTGAAGCCTGTTCTTGCTTTTCTGCTGTCCTTTTTCTGTTCCTGAACATAGTTCTTGGCCCTTAACACACCCAATTACTTCTCATCTCTCCAAATACGGTTTAACTGTCTTTTACTTGGTGTCGCCTGGCCCGACCACCCTGTTTCAATCGCCTGCTACATTTACGCCCTAGCCCTGAGCTCTGTTCATCTCCTTCATGGTGCTTAGCTTAGTCCATAGCTATTGCTTGTTCATTGCTCAACTCACTGGAACCCTAGGTGCACACCCAGGTACCCACACCACCCCGCAACGCACGCGGAAGAGAAGGCCCGTGACTGTAGCAAGTCAGTCGTTGTATACTTCATCTGATTCCCACTTCTTCAAAGCAGGCCTGGTGAGCCCACTGAACAGCATCTGACAGGACAGCAGCGCTGCCCACTCCACGGCTGTGCTAATTACATCAGTGGGAAAATTTCGGGGCCAGCTTTATTTTGAAACTGTAATTACTCATGGTATTAATTTTGTTTTTTTTTTTTTTTTTTACAAATTTGGGGCCAAGGATGTTTATATAGTTATTTTTTATAATTAGAAAATTAATTACGTCATTTTCTACTTTCATATGCCTCCCTCCAACACCTCCCATGAGTTCCCATCACTCCCTGTCAAATCTGTGGCCTCTTTTTCTTTAATTGTTACAGGTATATATGTAAATACGATCTGCTCGGTCTGTTTATTGTTACTTGTGTGTATATGAAGTCAGGGCTGACTATGAGGTATTAGGTTACCAATTAAGGGGTTCAACCCTGGAGAAGACAATTTTCCTGCTCTCAATATTCCTTGGTTGCCTCGTGTTCTTTGTCGGCCCATGTGTTTTCTCCTTTTAATGTAACTGCTGTTAACGTAAATCTTGTTTTGCTCAGGCCGCCATCTTGTTGATGTATCACAAATGAAGCTCCCCATTTCTCCCTTCCCCACTCTTTATTGGATATATTTTCTTTACATTTCAAATGTTATCCTCTTTTTGGTTTCCCCTCCACATCTCCTTATCCCATCTCCTCATCCCCTGCTTCTATAAGACTGTTTACCTAACCACCCACCTACCCCCTCCTTCCTCCCCACTCTGACATTCCCCTGCACTATGGGACATCAAGCCTTGGCAGAACCAAGGGCTTCTCCTCCCATTCATGTCCAATAAGGTCATCCTCTGTTACATATGCAGGTGGAGCCATGGGTCCCTCTATATGTACTCTTTGGATAGTGGTTGAGTCCCTGGGAGCTCTGGTTAGTTGGTATTTTTGATCTTATGGAGTTGCAAACCCTTCAGCTCCTTCAATTCTTTCTCTAACTCCTCCATCAAGAAACCTGTTTTCAGTCCTATGGTGGCTGTGAGCATCCGCCTCTGTATTTGCGAGGCTCCTGCAGAGCCTCTCAGGAGAAGCTATACCAGGCTCCTGTCAGCAAGCACTTCTTGGTATAAGCAATATTGTCTGGGTTTGGTGGCTGTATATGGGCTGGATCCCCAGGTGAGGCAGTCCTTGGATGGCCTTTCCTTTAGTCTCTGCTCCAAACTTTGTCTCCTAAATATATCTTTGTTTCCCCTTCTAAGAAGGACTGAAGCACCTGCAGTTTGGTCTTTCTGCTTCATGTGGTCTGTGAATTGCACCTTTGGTATTCCGAGCTTTTGGGCTGATATCCACTTCTCAGTGTGAGTATGCCATGGTGGTGGTTGTGGTGTGTGTGTGTGTGTGTGTGTGTGTGTGTAAGAAAGAGAGAGAGAGGAGAGAGAGAGAGAGAGAGAGAGAGAGAGAGAGAGAGAGAGAGAGAGAGAGAGAGAGAGAGGGATATTGGGTTACTTTACTCAATGATATTTTTTAGACGCATTCATTTGCCTAAGAATTTCATGTAGTAATTGTTTCTAATAGCTGAGTAGTACCCCATTGTGCACATGTACAGCATTGTCTGTGTTCATTCCTCTGTTGGACATCTGTTTGTTTTCCAGCTACTGGCTATTACAAATAAGGCTGCTATGGACATGGTGGAATATGTGACCTTGTTATATGTTGGAGCATCTTTGGGTATATGCCCAGGAGTGGTATAGCTGAATCCTGAAATCCAGAGTGCTTGTATCAGTTTACAACCCCACCAACAGTGAAGGAGTGTTCCTCTTTCTTCACATTTTGACCAGCATCTGCTGTTTTCTGAGTTTTTGACCTTAGCCATTCTGACTGGTGTGAGGTGGAATCTTAGGGTTGTTTTGATTTGCATTTCCCTGACGACTAGGGATGTTGAACATTTCTTTAGGTGCTTCTCAGCCAGTCTCTATTCCTCAGTTAAGAATTCTTTGTTTATCTCTGTCCCTCATTTTCTAATAAAATTATTTGATTCTTTGGATTTAACTCCTTGAGTTCTTTGTATATATTGGATATTAGCCCTCTATTGGATGTAGTATCGGCAAAGATCTTTTCACATTCTGTTGGTTGTTTGCTCTAATGACAATGTCCTTTGCCTTACATAAGCTTTACAACTTTATGAGGTTCCATTTGTCAATTCTTGATCTTAGAGCAAAAGCTGTTGGTGTTATGTTCAGGAAATTTTCCCCAGTGCCCATGTGTTCGAGGCTCTTCTCCATTTTCTCTTCTATTAGTGTCAATGTATCTGGTTTTATATGGAGGTCCTTAATATACTTTGACTTGAGCTTTGTATAGGGTAATAAGAATGAATTAATTTATATTCTTCTACGTGCTGACCATCAGTTGGACCAGTACCATTTGTTGAAAATGCTGTCTTTTTTTCAATTAGATGGTTTTAGCTTCTTTGTCAAAGATTAAGTGACCATAGGTGTGTAGGTTTATTTCTTGATCTTCAATTCTATTCTATTGATCTACCTTTCTGTCTCTGAACCAATACCATACAGTTTTTATCACTATTGCTCTGCAATACAGCTTGAGGTCAGGAAGAATTATTTCTCCCAGAAGTTCTTTTATTGTTGAGAATAGTTTTAACTATCCTGAGCTTTTGTTGTTCCAAATGAATTTGCAAATTGCTCTTTCTAACTCTATGAAAAATTGAGCTAGAAATTTGATGGGGATTACATTGAATCTGTAGATTGCCTTTGGTAAGATGGCCATTTTTACTATATTAATCCTGACAATCTATGAGCATGGGAAATCTTTCTATCTTCTGAGATCTCCAATTTCTTTCTTCAGAACCTTGAAGTTCTTGTCATACAGATCTTTCACTTGCTTGGTTAGAGTCACACCAAGGTGTTTTATATTAATTTGAGACTATTGTGAAGGGTATCATTTCTTTCTCAACCCATTTATCCTTTGAGTAAAGGAAGGTTACTGATTTGTTTGAGCTAATCTTACATCCATCCATTTTGTTGAATTTTTGGGATCACTTAAGTATACTGTCATATCATCTGCAAATAGTGATAATTTGACTTCTTCTTTTCCAATTTGTATCCCTTTGACCCCCTTTTGTTCTATAATTGCTCTGGCCAGGACTTTGAGAAACATTTCAAAGTGACACATTCCTATTTAAATCTAGAATACCTAACTCTAAAAGCCATGTGCATTTTCATTCTGCATGTCAGCTGACTTCAGTAATTTTAGCCTGACTCTTTCAAAGTGGGGCTAGAGACAGCTTTCTTAGTTTTGACTGACATCACAGAGAGATCATAGGTTGAAATAATCAAGCAATAGGTGTTTATCTCTCAAAGATATAGAGACTGGGAAGTCTAAGGACAGGATGCTGCATTATGGTTCTCGTGGGATCTTCCTGGTTATTAATAATCTTTGAAAATCAATCTCTTCTTCCTTCACTTCCTCCTCCTCGTCTGCCTCTTCCATTTTTCCTCCTCTTCTTTTCTTTCTTTCTTGCTCTTTCCTCCTTTTTCTTCTCCTCTCTTCACCCTCCTCTTCTTCACTTTCTAAAGATCTAACCCACAGACTATCTCTTGAACTTGGAAACCTCCCATCTGGTCTCTCGGGTTTTGAGATTATGGAATGTACCATGGTGCTCAACTCTCTTGTATCTTCCTAAAGGCAACTAGTTCCTTTCAAGACGGGGTTTCTCATCAGGTTGTTAATTGAGTTCAGATTTTGTGTATTTGTTCAAAAGAGGAAATGAGCTCCTTACATAAAATATTCTAGGGATCCAAGGGTGTTGATTTTATTAGTGTATCCTGATGTTTCTGATAAAAGCTATTAATTTTCGAGTAGCAAAACAGTGGGGAGAAAATAGAACTTGTTTTCTGAGATTAAGGTTAACTTTTTGCAACTTTAGTGAGGTGAATTTGTGTGTCATATTAATCAGAAACTCTGACTGGTGGTTGTATATGCCTTTGGTGCCAATGCAGTTGGGAGGTGTGTGATTAGCACCTGTTAGAGAGAAAAAATGTTCTCTGTGGAAACAGTAATGGAAGAATAAAACTTACAATACCATTGACACAAACAATGTAAGCACTTATCTAAGATGATCTTTGTCATTGTTTAGCCACGAAGAGTATTGGATTTGAACAGAACAAAGAAAGCGTTTTGTTTATTAAAATATTAACTACTGAGCTGGAGACTTGGTTCAGAGAATGAAGCACTTGTTTTACAACCATGACACTGGTTAGATTCGCAGAACCCAGGTGAAAGCAGGGCGTATGTGGCTGACAAAGGCAGACTCTAGACGTGAGGTGCATGAGATGGGGTTTGGATTAAAATGGAGAAAATGTTTAACTCTCTACTTCCTGCATTTTAACAAAACAAACCCTTCCTCTCTTCTTTCTTTCCTTCCTCCTTCACTCCATCACCCCTTTCCTCCTTTCTTCCTCCTTCCTTCCATCTTTCCCTCCTGGCTTCCTTCCATTGTTTCTGTGAAGCATTTTGTCATGTCAACAAGAGAAGCACCTATTATATTCCCTGAGTAAATTGTGAGCTCTAAAAATGGAACAACAGAAACCCACCTTGTACCATGTATAATCTAGAAAACTTTTCAGAATGACAGCCTGGGTGGAATTCTGAGTCCTGTAAGTAAAACAGAACTTACCAGGAGAGATTTTGCTTCCCTTAGGGCAGTGTGGTATCAGTCTGCAAAGCCAACTTAGGCCAAAGTGCTGAGGCTGTAGATCTGACCAGTACTCACACATTCTGGGTTCTCTCTGTTGACTTCCTTGGTTTGGGGATAACGTCTTATTCTGTAGCTCAATTTGATCTTGAACTTACTTTGTAGCTCATGTGGTCTGTGTCCTGTGGGATTTCTTATATACTTCAGCCTCCCAAGACCATGCTGGGCTTAGAGGCCAACCTGTAACTGTTCCTTCGCTCCTTTCATAACTGTGAGAAGAACATAACACAGACACTGGGCATTTATTCTACTGTGAACTATCCACAGCCTTGATATATATTCACATGTGCATATGTATGGACATACATGGCACAAAATCTATATGTAAGCTATGTATATATGTACATACTTTGTGTATGTAGCCCAAACATACATACATACATATGTATGTAAATATGCATATATTATATGTCTGTAACACAAACATATGTCCTACAATCATGATCAGCATCCAGCCCTGAAAGGATAGCTTAGATTTCTAATTTTTTTTACAATCACACTAGTCATTTTTGCTTCTTTTTATCCTTAATATTGAGCAAGTTGGCAGCTCAGGATATTGGAAAGGAAGGAAGAAATGCCCTTAGAAAGCAGACAGGTGGCAAACTCCTTCAACTTTGTATATGTTTTTTTATGCAATAGTGCCCAGTCTATCTACCAGACTCGCTCAGTGCCCTCCTTGTAATTTTAAAATGAACTGCTCCTTTAACATAAGGGAATGAAATGGAAAATCAGGAGAGGGGGGGCATGGCAGGATGCACAGGGGACTTGATTTGATCTCCTCTAGATTCCAGACTCTAGCTCAAGACCATTCATTGTGTTAAACACTGGCGAGGATCGTGATTCAGTTCAATCTCTAGCATTGGCATGGTGTTGTTCCAAGAAAGAATCCATGTTTAATGCCCAGCCTCTGCACGTTTCCTTCCCTCAGCCGTGTCTGGAATCTTTTCTGTGGGTGTGGCGATTGATTTTAATGTTGATCGTCCCATTTGTCTTTGTAACAATCACTCTGCGGAAAGGAAAACCAACAGGCTGGGGGGATGGTTCGGTGGTGAAGAGCAGCGCATGCTGCTGTTCTCTCCCATCCCCCATGTGAATCGGCCCCACTGCCTGTCACTCCAGCTCTGGGGGATCTAAGGCTCTCCTCTGACAGCTCTGCTCATCTGCATCCCATGAACGTACCCATATACAGACCTACACGCATACAAGTAAATAAAAACGAAGTGGACAGTAAACGTGGCCTGTTTTACTTCACCGTTGTTCAGAAAGCTGGAGTAGTACATATCTCTCCCCACGTGAGAACAAGTGTGTCCTTCTGAGGAAGGGGCCTAGGTGCAAAGTCCTTAAGAAGAGAATTAGTAAAGCCGCACGGTATGCTACCTGATGTAAAGGACAAAGAGAAGACAGATGAGTAGGGGGAGGAAGAGAGTATGAGGGAAATGTAATTCCATGTGGTCAACCAAGAAGTACCAGGGAATACACATAATTTACTGACATGCACACCAGGGCTAATTCCTTATGGGATGCACAGCTATCTTTAGGTCATTTCTACATGTCCTATATGGATGCTTCCAGGGGCGGTTTATGTGGCATTATGAATAAAGCACATGCTTCTCCCCAGGATAATGGCATCATCCAAACTTTTTAAGGCCTGAATGAAAGGTAGAAAAGAGAATTGATTCTATACCAGTGTCCTTGATCTCCACACATACAATGTCACACACACACACACACACACACACACACACACACACACACACACACACCACTTCTAATAACCAACATTTTCAAGAAGGAGAATTTCTTTTTAAAGGCAAAATGGAGTTGGATTTCCCTGTTGTGTCCCTGACTATGTGGCTGCCACATCTACAAGTTTGTTGTCATGTCAACAAGAGAAATAACTATTATTGTTCCCTTGTTATTTCCAGTTCTGACTCAGAATGGATATATTCTAATATTCTTCCTTTGTTTTGTGCATTTGGTGTTTTGACTATTATGTGATGGCAGGAATTTCTTTTCTGGTCCAATCTATTCAGAGTTCTGTAGGCTTCTTGAATGTTTATGGGCACCTCTTTCTTTAGGTTAGGGAATTTTTCTTCTATAATTTTGTTGAGGATATTTACTGGCCCTTGAAGTTGGGAATCTTCTCTCTCTTCTATAGCTATTAGAATATTAGAATATAGCTATTCTAAAGCTCTTGGGCTTTCAGGTCTTCAGATTCCACTAATGGCCTTGCTGTTTCTCCTGCATGAGAAAAGCAAATGGTAACTTTTTTGTATCCACAACATACAAACTAATACTTTATGAAGGTGTCTTCATGAGCATATAAAAATACTTGCAGCAGTTTTATCTGTACATATGTAAACATTTCCAGCTCAGGATTGTAAGCATCCTAACCAAGAACACTGGTGTGGAGTCAGGACCTTGAAAATTTGAATGGCTCATGAGAAGGAAACCATGTTCCAGTTCCTCACTGAAGAGCCGATGTTATTGATTTTCAGATCTATCATGGCTCTTTATATTTGGCAATAAAATTGAGAAAATAGTAGTTTAAATTTGGCCTGGAAATCAGATGTCCTTGACAGCTAATTTGCCCAGCTGAGGTCAGGACGTTCTGTGATTAACTCTGTAAGGCGTCACACAGCCAATTATGTGTCACCCTTGGTAATGACAAAATGTTAGCTCACTAAATTAATGTAAAGAGAAACATAAAATCAATTATTACTGTAAGAAGGTATCTGAGTTGTGTTGATGAATTTCAGGTCACTCGATATTTTAGCAGCTTGTTAACTTAAAAAAAAAAAGTAAGAGGCAGGGGTAGTTATTCAAGCAACTGATTATTTGGATTAGAATTCCACTATTCCCCCAGTTAATTAAATTCAAATAACTATATGTGGTTCAAGTTAATTATTTGCTTCTGTCATCTACATATAAAACGAAGACCTTTACTCTATGTAACAATGAAGTAGTCATACTCCTATTATTTCTTGCGTTGTCCAAAGCAACTTGTTTTAGAGAGCAGCTTTGTTTATTCGGTGTCAATGATCTACTTTCCCTGCTCCTACTGGTCGTAGGCCCTACCCTCAGAAAAAACACAGAACAAGTGGGTGTATCTACAGAGAAGCCAAAAGTAAATCAGGGGGCTTCTAGGATCCTCACATAGCTCCCTGTCACTTTCCATCACATTCCTTAGATTCTAATCCAGTGGCTCTTAACATTCCTAATGCTGTGACCCTTGAGTACAGTTCTTCATGCTATGGTGACCCCAATCATAAAATTATCTCATTGCTACTTCATAACTGTAATTTTGATACTCTTATGAATCATAATGTAAATATCTGATATGCAAGAAATCTGATATGGTACCCTTTTGGGGTCACAACTCACATGTTGAGAAGCAGTTTCATAAACCATGGCCAGAATGCTTTCTTACACATCTGTCTTCTTCTGAGAACTTCATGGATCCTTTTGACATATAAAAAAGCAAGTCTAAAGGACTTAATACTAAATATTGTCATGATATGAAAACTAGGCGACAGAAATACAATCTGCACAGGAAATGGGCTCTTGACATTCTCTTATTTTGATAAAATATAATCTTTGTATTGTTTATGATCTACCATAAATATTAAGGATTATTTCACTTTATTCAACCCCAACCACATCACAGTTTGTTAGAAAATACTCAAATTGTCCTAGCAATGTGCTTCAATCTGTCTAAAATTAACAATCTAGAGAATTATCACTAAGAAGGACATCTGCCCTCAGTAGGAAAGGCATGCTGGGTAATCACCTATGTTCACCATTCCATTCAACGTATTCCCTGACACAGACTCATGTACTAGCGACATAAGAAATTATTGCTGGGTCATCCACACATGATTGAAACTGTGACTCACGAATGCCCAATTTTTTTGGGAAAAGGCATTTGAAAATTTCTTATAGTATTAAAGATGAAAAAATGTGACTACTATTTTCTACCCTAATAGATATTGTGTTTTTTAAAAACCAATTTTTAGAAATTAGACTTCAATATTTTCTAGGCCTTTTAAGTCAAAGTATAATGTCAGCTGAGATATCTTATATATATTATTTAAGGCAAATAGAAGTTTTTTTTTCATTAAGTGTTATATATCTGACTCTTAAAATGCTAAAAGACAAAATGTTTTGCTGCAAATAATACTATCATGTGATACTCAAGAAAATTAAAATCGTTGTTTTTCTGTCTGTTAAAACACCTTAATATTAGCTGTGGCTGCTGTTAGAATAAAGGAAATAATGAACATGTTCAAACCCTGATCTGTTCTAAACTTTTTTATTTCATTTATAATTAGTTGAGACATTACGAGAAAAAATAACTTTAAAAAAATCAGTGCAGTGGCTGTTTTGGTGACATTTTACTTCATATTCTTTTGTATGAACGGTTTAGCACTTTATATTCTCTTGAAAGAGTTACACTTTGAAGTGCTCACTAGTAATTAGTAGGAAACACAACATTTTTAAAGGACACCTTCCTTACTTGAGGAAACACTCCAACATGTTGAGATTCCTGCTGAAACTGATGATTGATCCTGTGTGATTTTTATGCTAAGGGATTTAATACCTTGAGACCTGAGTTACATATTTTATTTTATTAGATATTCTCTGTATTTGCATTTCAACTGTTATCCCATCCCTCTCCCCTTCCACTTGTCTTCAGGAAGGTACAACCACTCCTAATCACTCTCTCTACCCCAGTGCCTTGGCATTTTCTATGTTGGGAAAATGTGCCCTTCTTGGACCAAAGGCCGCTTATCACATGACACCAGACACTGCTGTCTTCAACTACATATGCAACTGGAGCCTTAGATCTCTCAATGTGTGCTCAGTGGTTGGTGTTTTAGTCCATGGGAGTTGTGGTGGGTTTGGTTGGTTGATAATATTGTTCTTCCCATGAGGTTGCAAACCCTTTCAGCTCCTTCAGGAGAATCTAATTACATATTTTAAAAGCACGCTATTAGTGTTTTGATACCAAAATAGTTTAAAGAATCAAAATGTTTCCTGAAGTGGTAAAACTAAAAATATTAGCTGGGCATAAACAAGATTTTAAAAACACCATTTTAGGGCCTCTGACTTGGGACAAGATAAAATACTGAAAATAAACACTTCCGCTTATGAAGCGAATGCAAAGTATACATTTCAGGTTTATTAGAACATAAGCTGCTTCTGTTTGTCACACATAACTGCATTCTGATAATTATTTTGTACACCCCAGACTTGTGAGTCCCCTGGGTCTCCTATCAGAGTGTTGAGTTAACATGTATTTAGAAAATGCTGAGCATGTTAAAGGATGCCCCTCCAAATGCAGATTACTATGAATAATGTTTTTAGATGCTGTTAGATGCAGATTTGTATCCTCTCCCTAAGGCTCCGAAGTGATGATGTCACTGTTGCTCTTCAGTGGCAGAACATTCCAGAAGAATGCAGTGTCTCTACACAGAACACATTTTCTGGCACATCCTCCATCTGGATACATGTGGCACAATCAGGAAGTATTCCCTTCTCTTCCCTCTCTTCTTCCCTCCCTTCCTCCCTCCCTCCCTGGTCCCAACTCTGTCTTGCATCCAGAAACCTCCTGGTTTGCCTTAGTGGCCTTTGGTTTTTCTGTGGAGATTCGCCCTTTCTGATGACTGGGCTCAAGGAAGTCATTGTGATCTAATTTTTTACCCAACTGCATTTAGTTCAAAAATTAATTAATTTTGCTTCCTCAACTACAACTAAGTTACCTTTCAGGGAAAATATCTCTTCCTCATATTACCTTGGCCAGAGACTAATTATCTGGACACTTGTCAGGGGAGCAGGAAATCTTGCCTAACGTTTTGTTTTACTAAACACAAAGAACTAAATTACTTCTGTTTCTTGGAAAAGAAGAATTTAATTACCTGGTGCCTTTTAGGAAAAAATAGCATCCTCAAACCTTTACTTTATTTTCATTTTAAATTGGCCTAAATTCACCCAGTCGCTGTTTGAAGGTTACCATGGAAAATGTGAGACTAGTTCCATCATTTTACCCAGATGGGTGGACCACAGGAATTGATGGGCAGGTGAGGAGCTCTGTGGGGGGGGGGCTGTGGGGGGAGGGAACAAAGCCGGAGCCAGAGAAGGGACTTGAAGATGGGCTGAAATGTACCTCAGTGGCAGAGTGCTTGCCTACATGTATAAGGCAGAGACAGACAGACAGACAGACAGACAGACAGAGACAGAGAGAAAGATTGAGACACAGAGAGACAGAGACTAGACAGAAACAGAGGAGAAGCTAAACAAGCTCTCCATACACAGTTCACATAAAAATACTCAAAGCATTTTGAAAATCTACAAATAATGGAATTTTGTTCTTCCCTCACATGCCTAGCTGATGAAACACAAGATGCCATAAATAACCCTTTTGCTATATTCGGGTTAATCAGCAGATTGTCCAAGAAAAGGCAGATAAAATCTACAGTTCCAAACTGCTCCTAGCTCCAATGGCTCCTCCCTCTGTCTCCTCTTAGAGAAATCAAGGATTTCATACATCGAGTTACATTTATTATACATTATCTTGATTAAAAATTAAAATGATGCGTGTACACACACACACACACATACACACACACACACACACACACACCTGGCATCAAGGAACTGCATGCTTAATTTGAAGTCTCTGCTGTTATGTGACAGCTAGCCTCAAAGAGTAAAAGAGCTGCCACAAGGAAAGAATAAATACTTCCTTTTTGCTAACAGAGTCAAAATCATATTGTCAGGTAACAATCAGAGAGACAGACACCTCTGCCTAGAGTGATTAAGGATTTACAACTAGAGTTCTCATAGCCTTCCATGTGAGCTCAGGGAATGTATAGTACAGACACGAAACAAGTAGTCATTATATGTCTTGTTCCCCAACTTCGTAACTCATCTGGACTTTGTGAGGCCAGGGTGCCCTTTGTACTTTTGTCTGAGTATCTCCTCACCCAACAAAGGGGCCCGCTCAAGTTCATCGGAACACACATTATTGAGTGCTTCTAAGAGGCATGGACTTGCACTTTGGAATCCGTCCCAGTGCTGTGTCCTTGTTATGATGACTGAATGAATGAATCATGAGTTTCCACCTTACTTAATGTCCCCACATGCCATGATTAATGGGGAAGCTAATCCTGGCTCTTTGTTAATCCAATTTCCTGGGCTGTTTATTGACATCTCTGCTGGACTGAGTGGTTCCTTTGTATGCTGGCAGGAGTTCCCTACTTCCTGCTTTCCTGGCTCCCTTCGCCATCGCTGCTCACACCTGTGCAGATTTCTCTCCCCGTTGTCAAGAACTCAGAGAAGAAGCCAAAGTCGTAGAAAGTTAGGAAGCTCCCTCAAGACGGTTCCCTCCCCGGTGTGTGCCCGCACGGATGTCAGAGTGAAGCCTACTGTGTGCAAGCCTTGTCTTCCTGCTGTTTGCTGCCATACAGACAAGGCTAGCTGGAACTGTTTCCGGAATCATCCTTTCAGAGATCTCTGGTCACTGGCACAGATCTCTAGCATTACAGGTGAATGCTATTATTCCAAGTGGTACCTGATTTCTGGGGGTCTGAATTCAGGTACTCATACTTGTACAGCAACGGCTTGTCACACACTGGGCCGTATCCCATCCTTCCTCCATTACTCCTGCAAAATTGTCTAGGAACTTGGTGGGAAGTTGGGCAAAGAAAAACAGTAACTGGAAATCAATAGGCACTGTGACCAGGGTTGGGATTCTGTAAATCCCACCCTTCAGTTACCTGGCAACAGCCAAAGATGCTCTGCCCCACTGTTACCTGGCAATAGCCACATATGCTCCAATTCAGTTACCTGACACTATAAAAGGGGCTACTCCCCCTCCTCTCTCTCTTTCTCTCTCGCTCTCTCTTGTTCTCTTACTCTCTTGGCCTACTTACTTTCCCACCCTTGCCCCTCCTCTCCTCATGTCCCTTTCCCCTCTCTGTCCATGTGCTCATGACTGGCCTCTGCTTCTCTATTCCTTTCTTTTCTCTCTCTGCGTCTACTACCTTCTTAACTCCCCCATGACCTGAATAAACTCTATTCTGTACTATACCAGCATGTGGCTGGTCCCTCCTGTGGAAGGAATTCTGCACATGGGTCCCCCAGAGGCATCTATCTTGCCGCCAAGCCTCACAGCACCTCCATGGACCATATCCCCCCCCCCCCCACTCTCTTCATCTTTTAACAATCAGTATAAAGAACTGGGATGGGCATTTTATATTACGGTTCTAATCTGTACAAACGTGCAGCTTGGGAGTAATTGGAAGAGTTTCCTCTGTTTTATAGTTTTATTTATTTTGTGTATATTTGTATTCGGACGAAGACCACTGAAGAGAATCACTTTTTTCTCGTACTTTGCGAGTCCCAAGGACCAAAATCAGGGTCATCAGCCTTGGCAGCAAGCCCCCTTTACCCATTAAAGTATCTCACTGGTACTAAAAGGTTTCCTTATGTTTAGAACTGCAGGACTCCCGACTTTCTCATCTCATGGAACCATCAGTCGATTTTCCAGAAATGTTGGGTCTTTTATTACCATGTGCTCCAACTGTATGCCAAGTTACCCACACACAGTTAACGATCACAATTAGAAGCTGTGCAAACTGAAAATATCGAGACAGAATAGAATCAAGTGCTATAAATACGCCTTTGACTCCTTTAATGCCACTGAATGCAGCACCCTCCAGTGTATCACCTGAGCACGCAACCTCCCCTTTATGTGCTTCTAACAATAGAGAATGCTCTGAGAATGACTGAAGTCCATCGGGCCCCGGTGATGTTTGCGACATACTGTGAAAGCCACTTTCCCTCTCAGAGTGACCCACAGGCCTGCAGCATTTCAGACACCTGGAAGCTAGTGAGGAGCGTGGCCCAGGAGTGCAGACACGCTCTCTAGTTCTTGCCTGGCATGCGACAGGCACCATGGAGGCGGCACACCTGGCACTGAGAAACAAAGGAACCAGGGCTTGCCCCAGATTTCCTAAAACAGACCCTGCATTTTAAACAGGGGTCCCTGGGAAATCTCTCTGCACAGTATCTGGGAGACTCTATGAGTTTAGATGACTCAGTTATATTCTAGTTATTTTCTGCCAAAGGGACAGATGTTAAATGAATGACCTTCGTGTGGCTCTGTCCCATGCTTTCCCTAGTGTCTTTTCAGCTCCTAACATCCATTCTGAAGCCACAGTCTTCAGATCCTCTAACGAGAGTCACTCCATGTTCGCTCAGAGCCTTTGTGAACTGAATCTACTCCTAAGGAGGCAGCGCATGCGTCCTAAATCTATGCAGCCCACAGTGACGTCGGAGGACTGGGTGTCCACTCATACCTCTTGCTGCTCATCTACAGAGATAAGAACCTCCTTAGAGGAATGGGATATGGAGGTTGTGGTGAATTTCATCTCCATTGCTAGGCACACTTAAGCTTGCAACTAGGCAAGGTTCTTGTTTAAATAGTTGCCTGTTTTTGTTTGAAATGTGTATGTCTTGTTTGCATGTAGGCCTGTGCACCATATCATGCCTGGTGACTACCTAGGCCAGAAAAGAGTGTTAGATTTTATGGAGTTGGAGTTACAGATGGCTGCAAATTGACATGTAGGTGCCATACCCTGCGGCCCTCTGGAAGAGCATCCAGTGCTCTTAGCCATTGAACCATGTCTCTAGCTGCAGGTAAACCTTCTTGGTGAAGGAAGCAGTACATTTGTTGCTATTGAGGCACAAGCTTGCTGCCCATTATGGATTATTAGAGTGCAGAACAGAATAAGGGTACACAGGGCCTCTTGACATGTATCTTCATGTTCCAGTGTCAATGTCTGCTATAGACTAGTCTGTTAACCGTAATATTTGTGTTGATTGGAAATTCCAGCACTTGGCCTTGAGGTGCCATTTGGCTCAGGTTACTGGACTTCCTGACAAGATGGCTGGTCTAAGTAAAGGGTCTGTCACGGGAATCAGGCTAGAAAGCAATCAGAGAAGGGCTGGGAAAGAGGAGGACGCTTTTATGAAGGGAGTAAGAATAATCTAATTTTTGGTAAAAAGCGATAATCAGCTAAGAGATCAGGACACACAGAGTGGTTCAAAGGATGAGTCGAACATCATTTTCCAAAGGCATAGACAGTGGAGCCCTGGGGGAAAGAGGAAAGAATTGTGGCTGCATGCAATTCTCACATTAACATTTTTTTGTTCAAAACCAGACATAGTTTAAACTTTTCTCCTCCACTAAATGATCTTCATAAGGAAAGTAATTCTGTTTTCTATATGCATCTACGAAATTGATATTTTAACAAAAGAAAAAGTGTCATGATCCGAAAGCCTTTCAAGAGTAAAGATGCTGCAGGGTAGTTCACATAATCCCCGCATTATAACCTTCAGAGCGCTGCCAAGGCATCCCATATTAAATCGGCCTTTGAAGTTCAAGTATACAAAAGATCAAAACACTATAGGTGCAATTTGGAAGGAACAAAGGTGAGTTTGAAGAACCCACGGAGCAGCTCAGTTCAGCCGCTGGGTTTTATGGGTACTCGATCAGAAAAGGCTCTAATTGATGGATTTAAATTTTCAGGTTCACGAGTTTCAGGAACAAAAAGGTCAGTACACCGGGGAAACAGCTCATTAAAAACAATGTCTATAAATTGTCAGGAAGACTACGGTAGCCAATTCCGACTGCTTTACTTCCTTCTCGGCATTTCTAGAAACAAACGTTGTTATGATGGAGAAAAACCACAGTTAACCTCATATTGGGTAGCTGGAGGTGGGGCTAGCTCAAGAGCAAAGTGATCCCTGTGCACACACTGAGACCTGACATTGCACACCCATCACTTATATGAGCAGTCAGGGGTGATAGCCAACACCTGTAAGCTCAGCATAGGCAGGGAAACAGATGGATCTCGGAGCTCACTGAGCAGCCAGTCTTGCAGAAATGAACGGCTCCAGCCTCAACAACGCCCTGTCTCAAAATTAGGTGGCAAGAGATACTCAACGTGCTAAGATCGACCTCTGAACTTCATATCTGAGACCAGCTCGGGCAAATAACATGGGTCCCCCAGAGCCGGAGCGAGGATTGAAAGAAGAAAGACAAGTTAGTTAAAGCTGCAGCATGACTTCGGCTGAAGAGAAGCTTGGTTTAATCTGTCTTCTTTTTAAATCATTTTAATCACATGCAAAAAGGTAACAGCGGTTCTGAGACAGGGATCAAGCGAGATAACAACCAAAGATCCTGCAAACATCTTACTGGAGGTCAGGTGAAAAGCTCAGAGACAAAAATGGATACTGCTGTGCCTACATTCTGAAATCCACCCTTCCCTGAGCTGCATTCCTAAGGATACTGCCTGAAGCATCAAATACGAATGTCCACATTCTCAAAAGCCCTGCCCGGAACTTCAGATGTGGATGTACCTCGTTATAGCCTTATCCCAGGGGCTCTGTCTAGAGCTGCAGATGCTAACATGCTTGATACTAGCCCTTACAGGGCGTAGCACAGAAGCCAGATTCCTGCCTTGGCTAGCCCGAAGATGTCCTGGGATAATATTAATTTTACTCTGCCATCAACTGTTCAGAGGTACCAAAAATAATCTCCACAACTTCACATGCACCTACATGTGTGAGGACAACTGTACATGCATGTGCATATACATATAACACACACACACACACCAGTTTTGTAATAATTCACATGAACTTCAAACCACTTGAGTTACAGAAGTTCAGGTGACCTAAAGGTATAACACATGGAAAATTTTTATTCAGATTAACAAGCTGATAACAATGAGAAAATTACTTGCTACACATTTATTTAATGCCCCTTTAAAGACACAACATTTGAGTTGACGTAAGACCAGAAAAAATAGAGTTGGTATTTTTTTTTTTAATCTGGACAGACATGATCCAATAGAGGATGAGACTGACCGAGGTTAATGGATGTGCTCTTAGGCATTCATCAAAACCAAGCGATTCAATTACATAGTGGTAAGCTCCCCTGACTCATGCTTCTCGGGACTCTCAATCCAGGACTGCAAATGTCTGATGACATTTGCCTTTCAGACATTCCATGGAAAACTCAAAGAATATGTAGAAGCAGAGACAAAAATGTAATGAATGCCCCTTCACTACATTGAGACAGAAATGTTATGAATACCCAGACACCATAATATAACCAATACTCACGTACTACATAGAGACAGTAATATAACAAATGGCCATATACTACACAGAGATGGTAATATAAGTGCCCATATACTACACAGAGACGGTAATATAAGTGCCCATATACTACACAGAGACGGTAATACATCAAGTCCAGAATAGTAAAACTCTCATCTTTTCCAGTTATCCACACTGTACCATTTTTCTTTCATCTATAGATCCCTTTTGTGCACTGTTGTTTCTAGAGTCGAGTTCCAGCCACTGACTTTCTGTCTGTGCTTCATTCTTCACATACAACTTCACGGGTTTAATGAAAGTGCTAGAGTATTGCTTTCTGTGTCTGCAACAGAACATTTAGAACAACGTAATAAAGGAGAAATTTACCTCGGCTCACAGTTTCGGAGGTTCAGTACGAGGCTGGCTGCTCCATCGTTTGGAGTCCTGTGGCGAGCAGTGAGCAGCAGTAATTGAAAGAGGAAGTAGAAAGCTGGAGGAAGCCGGAAGGGGTGGGCCAAATATTCCTTCCCAAGATGCACTTCTCACAGTGCTGGATTCACCAGGTTTTGTGTGTGTGTGTGTGTGTGTGTGTGTGTGTGTGTGTGTGAGAGAGAGAGAGAGAGAGAGAGAGAGAGAGAGAGATAACTGATTTATTTGTTCATTTCACATCCGATCACAGCCCTGCTCTCCTCTCCTGCCAGTCCCACCCTCACAAACTACGCCACTGTAACCCTCTTAAGACCCTCTTAAGTCCCCTTTGTATACCATCCTACCCTGGGATATAATTGGTAACAGATCTACATGCATTCTCTACCACTAAGGCCCCACAAGGCAGTCCAGGTAGGGGAAGGGACACCTGTGTCAGGCAACAGAGTCAGAGATACCTCCTACTCCGTACCTCTGCTCCAGTTATTAGGGACCCCACATGAAGACCAAGGTGCAGATTTGCTACATATGAGTAAGTAGCCTGGGTCTGGACACTACGTGTGCTTTGGTTAGTGTTTCAGTCTCTGTGAGCCCCCATGGGCCCAGGTCAGTTGACACTGTAGATCTTGTAGTGTTCTTGGTCCCTCTGTCTCCCTCAATCCTATCTTCCCAATCCTCCACAGGCCTCCCTGACCTCTGTCTGATGTTTGGGCTGTGGGTCGCTGTATCTGTTTCTATTATCTGCTGGGTGAAGCCTCTCAGGAGACAGTTATGCTAGGTTCCTGCCTACAAGCCTAGCAGAGTATCATTAATAGTGTCAGGGTTGGCTGTCTCCCATGGGATGGGTCTCAAATTGAGCAGTCACTGGTTGGCTATTCACTCAATTTCTGCACCATCTTTATCCCTGTGCATCTTGTAGGCAGCACAAATTTTTGGTCAAAGGTTTTATGGGTAGGTGGATGTCACTGTCCCTTCCTCCACTGGACGGCCCACCTGGCTAGAGGAGGCGGCCACTTCAGTCTCCATATCCCCAGTTGCTAGGAGTCTCAGCTAGGGTCACTCCCCATAGATTAACAGGAGCAGATTCATCAACTTCTACATTCATCAGTGGATTAACCAATTCATTAAGTCATAGCCTCTATGAAAACCATCAGAACTGAATAGGGATGGCAGCTGACTCCAAGGCTTCGGCAAAGGGTCCTGTTGGGGCATACTGCCTATCCAAACCCTAGCAATGTGAAATAATTAAAAAAAAAGTGAAGGAAAAAAAACAAAAAACAAAAACAAAACAAAACAAAACAAAAAAACAAAACAAAACCCCTGCCCGTTATTTATTATCTAGCCCTAAAGGAACAATGAAGTAAATCAAATCTAAAACTTTCTGACTCTCTCTCTCTCTCTCTCTCTCTCTCTCTCTCTCTCTGTGTGTGTGTGTGTGTGTGTGTGTGTGTGTGTTGATTTGAGGTACTTCACTGTCACAGAATTGCAAAACAAAGCTTCACGGTGACACCAAAACATTTCCCAAGGAAGTGAATTTGGATGTTTCCAAAACAGCAATTTAAGATCATTTATTTTTACCATATTTTTTCCTTTTATTTACTTTTAAAATAGATTGTTTGGGAGTTTTCTGCAATATCTTTGAATCTCATTCATTCCATGTCCCGAGTCCCCCCGTTCCCACCCCTTTTCCTGCCCAGTCCCATTGGTGATACCCACACATTGTGCGTGTGTTTCTTGCACCGGAGCGTGATCAACTGTTCGAGGGCAACATTCATAAAAATAACCAACTTTAATCTCTATCAGATGATATTGTAAATGGGAAAGAGAAGCCACCGTAGTATGAAATTATTTAATTTTCTAAAGCTGCTTTTGGGCTGTTTGAGGTCATTTTAACAGTACCATGGCACCCGGTATGCAAACATAATAAATGCTGCAAATCACACTAAGATGGCTTTACAGTGAACGCAGTAACAAAAACCAAAACTACAACGATGCTTCACAGAGCATCCGTAGAATAATCAATAAAATAAAGGTGGCTTTAAATTGCGTAGGATAATAAAAAGGGAGAAATTTAAAATAACCATGCACAATCATTGCTTACTATGGGAGTAATGTTTAACGTAACCAAATAGAACTGAGCTGTCTCATAGTTTTAACTGGAGCTATGACTTGCTGTAAGGTCTAAGTGGAGGCCCTTTCCTCTGGACTCCAGATAATAGTCTTCTCTCCTTTCAGAGAGGAAATGGGGACTTAGAATAGTGGATGAGTTGGATGAGATCGGGATTACAAAGGAACGGTTTAAGACTAGGACACAAGCTTAAAAGCCCATCTCATCAGTTGTGAATTCCAGGCTTGTTTTTAAGTATTTCCTGATTATATAAACATAACAAGACAGTGAAGGAGAGGCTTCCTTCACAGAAGCCCAGGGTCGATGATAGGAAGGATTTAAAAGAGGGAAAACTCCAAGCAGTTCATCACGGGTGCACCAAGCATTGACGGTTGTTAGGAAAGATACAGACTAAAGACACGAGTCCCACATATCACAAAACCAGACAGTCACTTCTCTTCCTGCAATGTGCTGGAGGTCATCAGGGGTTGACCCTTTGCATCCCATTCTGCATATGTTCCCCAAATTTCTAAAAAAATGTCCTCTACAGATAAAGATTAACTTCTTAAGGGGAAGTGACAAAGAAAATATTATACGTTCAAGGAGAAACTCACCTCCCAGAAATTGCAGGAAGGGCTGGGAAAAAGTTTGCTTGGTAGATGCACCCCTTGGCTACCAAAAAGATAGCTAAACTCCACCTGCTTCCCACTAATTTCTGTGAACCTTGGGTTGCCCCTTGTTCTTTATCAGCTTCACATTCCTCTTATATAAAACAAGATGCCCTGACAAGCACCATTCTGAGTTCTTTCCTTCCTTGTTTTTCCTTCCTCCTTTTTTGCTTTATTTCTCCCTTTCTCTCTCCCTCTCTCCCTCCCTCTGTTCCTCCCTTCCTCCCATCCTCTCTTTCTTCTAATTTTTCTTTATTTATTTTGTTTTTTTTCAAGACAGGGTTTTTCTGTGTATCCCTGGCTGTCCTGGAACTCACTCTGTAGACGAGGCTGGTCTTGAACTCAGAGATCCACCTACCTCTGCCTCCCAAGTACTGAAACTAAAGGTGTGCATCCCCACTGTCTAGATCCTGAAGGGCTTTAAAAAATCATTTACTTAATTTGTGAAATTATACTATATTCTCTGTCCTTCAAATGTATGTTGGCAAGTGTTAAGATGGAAGAAACACGGTGGTTAAAAACTTGAAACAATTTGTCATGGGAAATGTTCACCATATTAGATTATAGTTTTTCCTCGTAGAAAGATAATCTCAGAGAAGAGAGAACACTGTTGTTCAGAAACTAAATATAGAATAGCCAACCGGAAACCTGCTGTCACGAAGATAGGAATTTTAAAAATGACATCAGTTTTTAATACAATCCTATTTTTTCTATAAAAATGTTAAATCATTTAAAATTACATGATTGTATTTTAGTGCAATGTGCCATTACAGTCAAAACAATGGCACCCTTTGGGTTGTTGGATGTATTACTTACTATTCTGTATTTAATCCCGATTTAACCTGTTGTTCCCACAACACAACTTGGGGAACCTAGAAGGTGTTTTGGGTCTTCAAACTTGGGGAATGTTGGTGCAGTCATTTGGGGGTTGGAACTGTAGCTTTGCTCCCCATGCCCTTTGTCTCAGTTTCTGTGAGGAAGGAGCATGATGGGAAAATCACATGCATACTTCCATCCATGATGGGATGATCAGATGCATGCTTCCATCCATGATGGGATGATCACACCCACACTTCCATCCATGATGGGATAATCAGATGCATGCTTCTATCCATGATGGGATGATTACACCCACATTTCCATCCACTGATCTCCCTATCAATGCCCTAATCCCTTCCCTAACCAGGTTATGTGACTCAGAGTCAAGGCCACGGAGACCGATGACAATAGATGAAGTAAGGGAGAGACCTTCCTGTGACTCCGTCCTGTCTTTCACTGTCTCAAGCATTCAACGGCACACAAAGTGCCTGGCCACCAAAGGGGACTTCATTAGCCTCTTAAGACATGGAGGGCAATGAAGACAGTCAGTCTACAGGACAAGCGTCTCTGATGTGCAGGGTGACATTCTTAATGGTCAGTCTCTTTCCAGAACTGACCAGCAGAACTGAAAATTCTCACATAAATACGGCGAAGAGATACACCTATCACATGAAAATCTTTCCAGTATAAGTCCTCATTACTTATGCAGAGAGTGCACACAGTAATTTCAATCTTATATTTATAGAGCACCACAGCTTATGAATTTAACAATTTGACAACATCATTATTTTTTTTTCTGATGAGGCTTTTCCATTGTGACAGGAGGGTTTTTTTTTTTTTTTTTAATGACCATTCTGATACTTTTGATGTCCCTTTCTCTTTTTTCTTTAATAGTTAAAATAAAAGTTAGCTGATTGGGGACTAGGGAGCTGGCTCAGCATGTGGAACACATGCCATGCAAGCATTAAAGGGAATTCAGATCCCCATGTAAACGCTGGGTAGGTGTGGTGCCCCCCCCCCCCATATCTCACATTCGAAAAGAAAGCCATATGAGTTTTTTAGTAGAGTGAACCATTAGAAGTCACAGAACCATTTGTCATTCACTATGAAATCCAAGAAGCATTTCCAAATACTGATCATCGCTTTATGTGTTAGTTAAAGTTTTGTACATCTTCCGGCGGATGTACAAAATACTTAACAGAAGCAACTTAAGAACGGAAGGCTTCATTTTGTCTTCTGTTCACATCGTGGTTGGGCAGGATCTTGAGGCAGCCCTTCCCCGTTGCATCTGCAGAGGATGCCAAGAAAGATGGACACCCGGTCCAGCTTCCTCCCTCCTTTTTATTCACCCCAGAGCCCAGCCCGTGCTTGTTATAGGGTGAGTCGGTCTTCCCGAGTCACTTAACCCAACCTAGAACCTCTCTCCCAGACACTCACAGGTGTCTAGGTGATAAGCGATCAGTCAACTTGACAAAAGAACCCACCAGATTTAGAAAGACCTGGTCTCCACCATGTTTCCATACTAGGAAAGAAGTAAGCTAGCAATAGCCTTGGCTATCAGGAATTTCCGATCTTTTGGGGAAATGCATATAGCATGGTTAAATGAACTAGGAAACGTCTTCCATAGGTGGACATGTGGAACCTTATCTTTCCTGAGAAAGGGGAAGACAAAGCTTCCGAAGACACTGTCTGAGCAGAGCCTTGAAGGAAGCAGATATCCTAGAAGAAGGAGGAGGAGCAGGCAGAGAGATGTTATCAGGCTTTAACAAGGTGTGTGCGAGGTTGGGGACTGGTTGCTGGCTGTGATAGTTCAGGTGTCAATGTTGAAGACAGGTTGGGGCAACTGCGCATGTCAGTCAGTGTGACGTGAGGGTGGGCACGTGTGGAGGCCTCTCCATCATCTCTATCACGGACTTCCCTACCCCACAACGATGATACAGTTCCGAGAATGTTTCTCCAAATGCTGAGGCCAGAGATGGATGGATCCTGTGGTGTTGGTGTTCCTGATTTGCCTGCTTTCATCTTTTGCCTTTTTGTCGTGGAAGGAGCATTTATCTGTGACTTGGAGGAGCCCCCAGTGTGTGGTGCTAGCTCTCATTGTCCCGGCTACGATTCTCCCCATCGATGTGGAATGCTACATACACTCTAAGGCAGATTTCACCCACATGGGTTTCTGTAGATCCCCATTCTACTTCACCCCGCCATTCACTGCTGCTGATCCGTGTCAGGCTCCTAGGGCTTTTCATCGGGTGAGGATAAAGACTTTCTGGGGACCGTGAGTTTTAAGTTAGACTGAATCCTGGCTATGAACTAATTGAAGAAGAGTTGGAGCTATGAAACCACATGGTCTTTGCCACACTGTTGAGTGCTCTCTTGGTTAAGGCACTCCTTGTTCCCTGCTCTGTTTCTTTCTTTTTAAATGTGCTGCCAACTTCCTGTATGTTTGCTAATCACATTCCCAGGTATTTTATCAATTTTTTTTCACATTTAATGAGATCTCAAATCCCATTAAAATTTCTAATTGGATCCTGTTGATATATGGTAAAACTATTAATGTTTTCGTGTCCTCGGATATAACTGCTGTGGGTTTTTAATTAGTTACCTTAGATTTTTTTTCTTATTCATTAATAACCAGGAAAATTGCGAGCTCTATCTCGTCTATTGCAAGGTGTCTACCTCTTAATTATATTGTCTTGCTTCCACGGATCTGTACCTAGAATGAAAACAGTCTTAATTCTCTAGTCTTGGGTTTTAATTGAAACCTTTTCTGTAATTCATTATTGAGACTATTTTTAGGAGTTTGGATTTTGCACCTGAAGCAATTAGCTTACAGTCCCATTTAATGACCCATTGGCAACTACATAGAGATCTTCAGAGTCTCAGAGCTTCCTAGCCTTTATGGAAACACAATGCCCAGTGTTTCAGAAAAGCCAGCTGTTTCTCTGAGTCATCCCCATTCCAGTGTCTTGTTTGTATCCTCCACTCCCTTCCTTGTTGGGTTTATGGTTGATTCCCTCCTTGAAGTTCAAAGGCTTCATATTCGTTTCGGTAAGCAGTGGCCAGGCTTGGCTTAAGAGTACCAGATAAAATAGCAGATAATAGTTCGGTGTAATTTCAGACCGATGACAAATAACAATGATGTCCCTGATATTGATATTTTTATGTCCTCCATCTGATACAGCTGGCAGAGTAGTTGCTGTTGTTGTTACTGTGTGGAAATTAGTGGGCTCTTCTGAACTAAGCTCCTTTTCTGCTCAGGGAAATATTCTCTAGTTACTTCCTTAACATGGTTCCATTGTCCACCAATAAAACTATTCTTGTCTGAGTCTTTGATGTTCATGAGACAGAACAAGAGAAAAAGCATGTTTTTCCTCCTGTCGATTTTTATTCTTGCTTTGTGGAAAGAGGGGAATACAGTATACTAAACTCATTCTCTGGTCTCATAATGTTTCTTTCTCCTCAACATGTGCCATCCTTTTCTTTCGGGATTTCCATGTCTAGAGTTATCCTCTGCCATCTTTTTATTACTGTAAATTTTCATAAAAAATTAAAATTCCATTTTCATGGTTTCCATTTGCAAGTTTTAAAAACTGGTGCCAGGTTTCAATTCACTAGACACTCTCATTTTTAAGAACCTGACTTGAATTCCAGAATCCACAGAAAAATGCCAGGCATGGCAGGAGGTTGTATGTTTTTGTAACGTCAGTACTGTGGGTTAGGGACTGGTAGATTCCCAGGGCATATTGGTTACATAGATGGATTGGAAACACATAGACATGAAAATGGTATAAAAGGTTTTGCAGTTTTAACCCCAGAATTATGAATGAATGTGAACACCTGAACCTCAAGCCCCTTGTCTGTGTGAACACCTGTATCCATGCTTCTTGTCTGTGCTGACACCTGTTCCCCAGGACCCCTCTGTGCTGACACCTGTTCCCCAGGACCCCTCTGTGCTGACACCTGTTCTCCAGGCCTTTATACTTCGGTATGCTCTGAAGTTGCTCACATGCAAATGATTAAACAATCCTTCCCAGAACCATCTCCTTATCTCTAGTACAAATTTTACCAAATATCCTCACACCGTTACAACCCTTCTGCTTGTTACTGAAAAGAAACCATGGAAGCCACATAAAACATGCTTATCTCAAAGATGCTGTTTACGTTCACAGCAAACACGAACACTTGCACTTCCTCTGCATGCCCCAGCAGGTACATACTAGATTTCTTTTGGTGCTTTTCTCTCTTGCGAGTATCAGGAAACTGAGACCAAGTACGTGCTTTACCCTAGAGTGAGTAGGAAGGCAGTAACGGTGTTGGTTCTCGGAAAAGGGCAAGTTACACTGTCTTCACAGTCATCAGGAAATCCACCTGGGCATTAAGCCCCATTCACATATGGCATATGAAAGGTTTCACTTAGAAAGAAAGTTTGTTTCCTTGTTCTTATGCTTTTCAAAGGCACAAATATACTTAATCAACCATTAATTTTTGGAGTTTTGCCAAAATGGCCAAATATCACCCATCTTTTCAAATAAGAACTAGAACTTCATCCCAGGGAGTGCACATAAAATGTTGACATTTAGATGTATGGTGGGGACAGAGATGCGGGTATAGGATGGCTCTGCACATCCTGGTTGTAGTAGTTTGAAGATGCAAGACTAATTGAATAAACATGGATAGGAGTGACGTGTCCATAAAAATTGGTCATTTTAGGTTGCAAGAATGACACACACACACACACACACACACACACACACACACACACGTGAGTTTAAGATCATATGCTGGAGGCTCTGGTTCTTACCTGTGTTCTCTCAGCGTGCTTCTGATGACGCCAGGCTTACTTGCCGTTATTGGAGAGAATAATGCACCCAGCTTGATTCCTCACCATCCAATGTGGAATACTTCATAGAAACTTGGCAGGAGGGGGACAGCATCATAAACCCGTTTATCAGTAGGAGAAGGGTATTTTAATTACCCTTCAAATCGCTGTGAAAAGGTTTGAGAAGTATTTATGCACGGCCTTTTAAACAGAAACCCCAGCACTTGATTTTAATATCTCTGTACAGGCTGTTAGAAAGATCCTCATCCTTCAAAAATCCAGAGGCTCTTGCCATTCCTTTTGATTGGGCACTAGGACAAGATAGGACTTATTGGTGAAGATCACATACATGCTGGCTGTGAGTTACAGAGAAACTAGCCAAGACTTGAGCTGAAGGTCTTTCCCTGATGGTGAGATTTTACGGTCCCAGGAGATGCTGTGTGGAATGCTGGGAAAACACGAACCCTACTGACTACAGCCTGAGCTACCACTCAAGATGTGCCTACTGGTGTGATAATAGCACCATTGTCATGGGTGTAAACAACCGCTCCACATCTTCGAATACATGACTGGCTCTGTAAACTCTCCCAGAAGCCTGTGTATAGTGGCAGGGGTGGTGATGGGTGCCTTGAATCTCAGCAATCAGGAGGCAGAGGCAGGAGAATCTCTGTGACTTCACAACCAAAATGGTTTAGCTAGTAAAACCTGTCAAAAATGAATGCACGAACAAACAAAAGAGCCATGTCTTTGGGAAGATCGTTAGGTCTGGTGGAATCTTACCCTTGATTAGCTAAGTTGTCCCAGCACCAAACTGTCTCAGTGTTTCTCTCCGTCGTAGTCAGAGAAACACCTTTTTTTTTTTTTTCTAGTAGAAAGCTTTGGATGCTCAATGAGCAGAGACTAAACAATATGTGAGTACTCAACTCTAAACAGGACATTTATACCACCCTCTCTAAGGCTCAAAGAACATTGTAGAAGAGAGGTCAGAAGGAATGTGAGAGCCAGAAGACAGGGATAAAGGGTGCAAATTACCATCTTCTGGGTATGAAACAACCATCAGTGTCATGTCTGCACTGGGTCTGTACAGACTGGACATGTTAGTGACTGGTTTGGGATGGGGCAGAGCTTCACGGCACCATATGCTTTCTTTCTGATAGCTCCTGGTGGACGGGGGAGTCAGTTTTAGTTGTGAGCCCACTAATAAGCCCACCGGGCTACCGCTGAGCGTTTGAAACTCACGGTCACTCAGACATCTCTAATTGAACTCAGTGGAAGACAAAAAGAAAGAAGAAAAACATAAATTTAGCCAAGGGTCCTGTAGGAATGAAGGCTGATGGGGAGGAAGGGCAACAATACAGGACCTGACTTCCATCAGAATGTAGTAGACATTTCTTTGTAAAATTGCCGAAGAAAAAAATTAACTAAAATAATATAATAATAAAAGAGCCGTGATTTGACATTTTGGGAGGAGAGTCTTAACTCCGTTTTCTTCTATTTTAAAAATAAAGGCAGAGAAACACTGAAAAACGTTTGTGTAGTTGGGCTGATGTGACACATAGCTCATAAAATCTGCATGGTTAACGTTTTGCCAACCTTTCAAAAAGATTGTATTTATTAATGTCAACAAGGGTGCCTCACTTATGGCAGTGAATATGAGCCTGTTGTTCTTTTGGCATTTGCAGCAATGTTGTCGGTAGTTGCTTAGGAAACAAATCAGAAGCCCATCTCCCCTCTCCTCCGTCCCTCTGCAGAAGGCCATTTGTATACAGTTTTCTTCTCTTTTCTAATTGGCTCCTTTTACATGACATTGCTGTTTTCCCCAGCCAGGCTCAGAATTCCTGAGATTGGTTTAAAGGGTGTTTAAAGGTGATAAAAAAGCAAAGCAAAACCAAAACAAAACAAAAAAATAAAACAAAAAGTCACACTACAGCAAGAAAGACAGTTCAGGCCCACTAATAGCAAACCATCTGTCTCTCCAAATTCCTGTCTGTGGAGCTCCGATTTTTAACTTGCTGTGACCATAAAAACCTTAGACCACCCAGTTATTGTCTCAGACTGTGCTCTCTGAACCAGGAATGTATAAACACAAACAACATTGGCTGTGATTTTTGAACCACGCATCTGGATTTTTACCAAGCCCCACCTCTAACCCTACAACTATGGTGGACCATTTTTTCTTCCATAAAAATAAATTAATGTAAAGTTAAATTATGGCAGACCCACAAAAATGAAAGCCTCAGTTGGCATGGTGACAGGTTTTTATTATTTATCACTTAAAAGACTGAGATACAGAATTTGAAGCCACCCCAGGCTACATGGAGAGACTCTATGTCAAAAATAAAAACCCACAAGGCCTTAACTAATTTGTATGACATGAAAGCAGATGCTACTTACTCGGAAAAATCTGTCACAAAATATTAACCTCTGGTTGGCTTTTTTGAGAGGTAGGAAGCTATGGACACTGTGCCCCTGTGTGTTCCTGTGTTGAATCCTAATGCCTGGTACTACATTTGGTGTTGGAAGTGGATCTTTTAAGAGGGTATTAGGTGAGAAAACACGGTTCCACACATATGGTGTTCGTCCGTATCTCCCTCTCCCCCTTCTCTCCCTTCCCCCCTCTCTCGAATGAGTGCACCCACATGTACACACTGGATCTCTCTCACACTCAGACATACACACACCCAAGAGCACTTGAGATTTTCCTGTTCCAATTGCCGCCACCCCTTGTGCTGGGGATACAGGCCCTCTACTATGATGGTTTTGTGTGTATTCCCTGGAGGTCCAAACTCAGGTTCCCATGCCTGTGCCCTCGGCATTCGCTTTACCCCCCAGCTGCAGATGCGGGCTTTCTAAGAACCCCAGTGAGACACTCTCCTCCCTCCTCCGTGAGCACAGGACAGAAGGAGGAGTGCCCTGAAGCAGGAAGTAACCCCACCCCACCTTGAACCTGATGCATTTCATTAACTTTTCCGGAGCAGACACAGGCAAATGTCTATTCTCCATAGATAGGTCTACAATGGAGCAAAGGAGCATGAAAACACAGCCAGCTTGGTGAACCAGTGAGCTTGTTAACCTTCCTTACAGAGGCATGGACGACCTCAAAGCAGCTACATCACCAAGGAGTCCCACCCAGCACGGATGAAAACTTCCTTTAAAAAATGGAAGTGCCCCATTTCGGTTACCCTTCTACTGCGCCACGAGAACATTCCTGAGACGTGCAGCTGGTATATCAATTACCGCTGGGGAGGGATACAGCTTGGCACTGCTAGACTTTGGGTCTTTCACACTCCTCCTTCTATGATCAAATGCCAAGATGCAAATCTTACTGGGGGGGGTCTCCAGAGGACAACCACATCTGCAAGGACAAGGGCGTAATGCCTACTATACCAGACCTCTGTCTTAGACTTTCAGCCTCCTTAATCGTAATGAGTAAAACTCTCATTATACGACATTCATTCTTGGCCTTTTGTTACAGTATCTGGAATGAGTTATGACAGATGAGGGTCAATGGTTTTCAAACTGGCACTGCCCCTCGGGCATTGGTTTAAAGGCTCCATCCAAAGTTACGTTGACATTCTAGTCCATTGGCACCGTATTAAGATAATTCTATCACAAGGACTCAGTCCTCAGGAGTGGATGAATGGTTTACACAGGGCTGTCTTGGGAATAGGGTGAATCTAGATCTACTCTCACATGGGCTTTGGGATATGTTTTTGGTCTTTTATCATGTTATAATGGAGCAAGAAGACCCTCCCTGATATACCAGCTCAACCGTGGGCTCCCCAATCCCAGGACCATGAGAAAAATGAATGTACACCATCTATATTTTATCTAGTCTGCAGCATTCATAGCAGCAAGTGAACCAATAAGGGAAAACAAAAGCAGAAAATAGCAGGACCGTTCACCTCAGTACAGCCGCTGTAACTAGCAAGTAGCAGAAAGTCTCAAGTTCCCCCATAGTAGAATACAACACAGTTGTGTAAAATAAACAAAGGCGGAGAGTAGACATCAGTAGGTTTTCTCCCCACATTTATTTAGAAAGATTACAAAACAACAGGATCACATTTGTATTAAATAATAATAGTATGTGGTCACCTCTGGGCAATAGGGTTATGAGACGTTCCTATGTTTCGGTCATAATTTCTGTATCCTAATTTTGTGCAGTGATTACATGTTCTCCTTACTAAAGACTGGGGCTATTTCAACCCAGAATGCATCAGTGAATCCACATATTGTTTGATAATGACTAACAGTAATGTCATCGGTCTTAGAACCTAGGATCATGTACTCACCAAGCCACCAAGAAACATTACCTTAAGAAAGCTGAAGGCGCAAATTACTTGTTTTTTTCCAGTGTGTTTGACTTTTAAACATTTTTTTGTTTGAATACAATCAAACTCCTAAGGACTAACCTAATATTAAAATTAATTCTACTTAGGTCTGATCTGTGACCCACATCTGCACTAAAAGTTAGTGTGTGCTTGTCATGGACTAATCACCACTGTATTTTGTTTACTCTGGTTAGAAAGAGAAGTAAGCGGTATAAGCCAGCATAGGCTTGTTTCCACAGATTTCTGCCTCCGTTCACATGGTGAGTTACCACCTATAAACTAATCCTGATTTCTCTAATCTGGGCCTCAGGCACATGTGCAGAAAGACTCAGGCACTTATCAGGACAGGAGGACAGAACCAGCTTGAAAGGAACGTGTTAGCCAGATCCAAATGAGATGAACTTATGCATGGAGGGAAAAGCCCCCCCTGAAACGTATTGTAAAGTGAATTGTAGCATGCTAAGAAGAACCTGGATATACGGCTCTTATAAACAGCAAATCACTGGGTGTCCTAACATCTCAGTCTTATTTAGAAGGCACTGGCCAAGAGAAGGATGCTTCAGTGGGAAATAAAATCAACAGCCCTAAAGCATCTTTTCTTCAACTGTTGGGGTTTGCGTTTTGTTTTCGCTATCGTGTGTGTGTGGGGGGGGGGTGTTGGAGGGTACATGTGCACGTATGTGTAGATTCACACACTTGTGGAGTCCAGAGGCCAGCATCCTTTGTCTTCCTCTGTCAATCTCTACCTTAGTTTCCGAGACAGGGTCATTCTCTGAAACTCGGTATCCCACATTTAGCTAGACTAGAGTCTGTCCTGGAAACCTCTGGGGGCCTCCTGTCTCCACCCCCACGTGCTGGAACTGCATCTGTGTGCTGCAGTTTCTGTGCGGGTACTGGCGATCTGAGATTAGCCCTCATGCGTGCGCCATCAGCACGTCTGTCTTTCCAGATAC
This sequence comes from Micromys minutus, assembly GCF_963924665.1. Taxonomy (NCBI): domain Eukaryota; kingdom Metazoa; phylum Chordata; class Mammalia; order Rodentia; family Muridae; genus Micromys; species Micromys minutus. The sequence continues at coordinate 11,096,825 of NC_137972.1, read as the reverse complement.
TTCTTGAGGGTTAAACGTTACCAGTATCCCGACGTCTCTGCAACAAGTCAGAGAATGGAGAGTTATCAGAAGCGTCAGAAGCCCAAGATGTCTCTCAGAATCCTTTATTTTCTTCCTACCATCTTGCTGTTCTTTGTCCTGATGGGGGACAAAGAGGTCCTCACAATGCAAACAGGGTAGCATGTCCTATGTCAGAGGCAGTCACTGGAGGGTCATTCTTGCCCTTCCTGATTAACTTGGGCCATGAGAGGAAAGCATCAAACCGTACACTGATGGACACCGAGATCCACCCCGGTGTGCACATTGGTTGTGTGAGGAACACGCACACTATTCTCAGCTTGGAGCTAACAGGATGTTACCTGCAAGTGGGAAACAAAATCAAGCAAGTGGTACCCACCAAAACTCCATGTTACTCATGCGTGGGATAATGCTCACACAGCATCTGACTGCTCTGTCCTGCCTGTTGGTACACTGTCAGTTCACCCACCGTGCTGTGACTCCCTTTGTATTTTGTCCACTGATGCCTCCTACCAACGCATGAGTCTTCCAGTATCAGCCAGAGGCTGCCTGACAAAACAGGAATCCAGTTAGAGCATCAGCCTGTGGGTTGGTCGGAAGTCTTCCTCGAGTACCTGTTAGGACAAGTGAAACCAAGAAACAGACAAAAGGCCTTGGTTTTGTCTTTGTGGATGAGTTTCAAGAGAAAAAGACACGAAGAAAAAAAAGATGTCATAAGAGACAAATTGCACTTAAGTAAATCTGGGAGTAAAGATCACTGCTCTTGTTGCTCAATTCCAGCCCATTTGCAGAGAATAAAAAGACAAACTGTGAGAGACACCAACTCAACAGTACCGCCTTGGTTTCAAAGCTGCTCACTATAAGGAAGAGTTTAACCCTCTGCTGATCTTAGGGAGTCAAGGTGAGACTTTCTTTCCTCCCTGCTCCCAGAGCCCCCACTGGCAGAAACTCAGACTGGAAAGGAGAAAACACATACCCACAGAAAGACTTAAGGACAATTTAATTTCTGTTCAAGTGGGATGGAGGCACCCATGGGGACTTCCAAATGCACCCTGGATCTCTGTCTCTGTTTCTGTACTGTGATAAATTGCCCAGACCAAAAGCGGTTTAAGGGAGGAAGGTTTGTTTCTGTTTACAATTCTAAGTTGCAGCCCAACACTTTAGGGAGGTGATAGTAGAAACCCAAGCAGCTAGTCCTATCACATCAAGAGCAGAGAGAAAGGAAGGCATCACATTGCCTGCATGCTTTTAGTGTGCCTCCTACTCCTATGCAAGCTAGGAACCCTGCCCTCCAGCAACATCAACTCCCACAGTGAGCTGGGCCTTCCTGTTGTTCAACAGTCACAGCAATCCTTCACAGACAAAAGCTCACATCTAAGGGACAGCCCTAGGTTTGTAGAATTGCTGCTTCATTTATTATTCTCCATAGGACGAAAGATTGGAAATCTTACATCATGTTCAGTACAAAAAAAGATCGTCCTTCCTGAGAATAATCATGAATTTCAGGACTGTCTTACAGGAAAAATGTGTATTTTGATTTGAAATAAAATTCTAATCAAGTGAAAATTGCCCCTTGTCATGAAGATCTGGTGATTTCAGTTTTCACATTTTTCAAATTGTTTTTACATGATGTGACTATGACAACAGAGAAACAAGTTGGCAGCCATGTTATGACCAAAAAAAAAAAAAAAAAAGACCACTTAGAAACACATGCTGTGCGTTCTGCTTCTAAAATATTAAAATGTGATCTGGGAGGTGGTTCAGTCAGTAGAGGGTCATGCACATATGAGAATCTGAGATCAGACCCCAGCACCCACAAAAGAAACTGCATCAGCATCTCTCTGTGCCAGTGTTGGAGGAAGAAAGACATAAGAGTTTCTTGCAGCCCATTGGCCATCAGATCTAGCAACCTGGTAAACCCCAAGTTTAGCCAGTAATCTTGTCTTAGAAGCTAAGATGGGGTGCTGGAAAGGTGGCCCAGAGGCTAAGAGGACCTGAGTTTGGTTCTCAGAACCCACATGGAGTGGAACACCATCACCTATAACTCCATCTCAAGGACACCCAACATCTCCTTCTTCCCACAGCCCTAGTGCTCTGTTCCCATGTGCACATATGCAGTCGCCTGTAGTTACAAAAGACTTAATATCTTTGAACATAACATGGACTGACTGGGAAGACACCCAACTTCAACCCCTGGCCTACACACACACACACACACACACACACACACACACACACAGACACACACTCCCCATCACTGTGACATCAAATAGCATGTATATATGCACACTCCATGTTTAGCAGACCCCAATGCAATTTAATTGCAGCAGCCCCCCTTTTCATAATTTTAATTTAAGTTTATTTTTTGTGGCACTAATGATCAAATTAGGGTCTCACATAGGCAGATACTCTGCCAGGGAGTTATTCCATCAGACCCAATTATGGTGCACATTTTAGAGTCAATTTTTATATCACTAAGCCTTATGAAATCTCATTCAAATGCACTTAGCAGTTCAATACTGCCTTCTTCCCCAGAACATCTTCCCTACTTTGCCAAAGGGAAGTGATTATGAGGAAAGGGTGGCAAGAGTAGAAAACTGAGTTGACCACATTATAAAAAGGGTGCACACAGTAGGTACTTATTGAATGCCTTATAAAGGGACCCACCTAGTAGGTAGCCATGAAATGCTTGTTGAAAGGTGTAGGGAAGTGAAGTGAGTCTATGTACACCATTAGGGGAGTATAAATGAGCAGAGATATGGAAGACAGGGTAGAGTCGACTCAAGGAAGTGGCACTAGAGCCACGGTGGGATGTAGAACACTCCCTTCTGAATGATACCCAGAGAAAATAAAGATGGTAACTCAGGGAGGTATCAGAACTCCCATTCAATCCCAACACTACTCACAACAGCCATGGCATGGAGTGACAAGGGTGTTTGTTGATGAACAAATGTCTAAGTTGTAAGTTACCTACATATACAGACAGTGGGGAGGACTATGGTTCAGCTTAAAGAAGAAAAATCGTCCTTTATTTCATAACATGAGCTTGAACCCTCCTGCCTCTATTTCCCAAGTAAATGGAAGACAGGTGTCCAGTGCCACACCCTAATCAGTTAATCTTTCTCTCCATACAGAGTTTAGACCAACTATAGTTAAACAAAATGCTTACTCACATATAAAAAGTTAATCTTGGTGTGTTGGCTCAGAGCAATAATCTCAAACTTCTGGGGACTGAGACAAGAGACTGTCCTGAATTTGAGGTCATCCTGGGCGACATAGTGAGTTCTGGGCAGCATGGGCTACAAAGTAAGACCAGACTTCAATGAATACTCTTTTGCTTTTATTCACCGTGATTTGATAATGCAGTTTAAATTTTTATATTGTGCAGCCATTGTTGTACTTTATAGTTATAATACCTTTTAATGCTCTTTGTCTTTTACATCAGACCAAAAAGTGGTCTATTCCCTACTGCTGTAATGTTAGAGCATTCTGTAGAATACTCTGTCTGTGTGGGCTACATTTCTCAGCAAGGTTTGTACCTCATGGATTTTCGTTATGTGATCTCATATGGTAGACCAACAAGATGATGAATTTCTTTAGCTTTTATTTGCCAACCAAAGTCTGCTTACCTTCAATTTTGAAGGCCAGTGTTGTCATCTATAGTGTTTGTTTGTTTGTTTATGTAATTATGTAATCCCCACTCCCATTTCTTCCTTCTAATACCATCCGTGCCTCTCCTTGTTCTCTCTTAAATTCATGGCCTCTTTTTGTCTGTTGTTACTATCAGTGTTCAGGGCTTGTTAAACTGGGCTTGTTGATACATCCAGGACATTAACCCTGCATGCAAGGATCAGGGAACATCTTGGGTGGTGGGAAGATTGTAAGAATTCGCAGAGGATCGGGAAATCAGCTGTGAGATTGTGTCTCCATAGGGAAGTTTCAGCTATGACACCTCAACAATATAGTGACATATAGTACACTTGATTGACAGGCTTTGCATTTGCCAATCTGTGATATGACACCCTGATTTGTTCTGGCTTCAAAGCATCAGCCAAAGAATGTGCTAGCAATCCTCTGGGGGGGGGGGACTATTGTATATGGTCATTTTTTCCTTGCTGCTATGAAATTTTGTCTGGATCAACAATTTGGTTGTAATGCCTGAATGTTCTTTAAGTTAATCTTATTTAGAGCTCTAAGGTTTCCTGAATTTCTGCATCCAGACATACATAATTTTCAACCATTGTCTCTTTAAATAAGCTTTCTGGTCCTTTTAACTTTCTTTTTATGGTATAGCATACACAGGCCACCCAGTCCTATAGCATCTTAGAAGCCCCCGAAAATTCCACCATTTCTCTTTTCTTTCTGTTTATTCCTTCTATGGCTTGGCTTTGGGTTTGTAGATCTTACTTTCAATTAGCCTAAACTGTCTTTGGACACTTCCGGTGACTTTCAGTTGAGTTATTTGTACTTATGTAGGTCTCATCTGATTTCATTTCCCAGACAAATTTAAAATATTTTTTAAAACCTCATTTAAGTTCTCTTTTTTCATCTACTTTTTCTTTTAAGCTTGTTGAACACAAATTTTTCAAAAATCAGTTTGAATTTTCTGTCAGGTAATTCACATACTTCCATTTCTTTGGGGTTGGTTCTGATCTTGAACCTTTATTTTGAACATTCTTGTCCAGGCTAATGCCTTAAAAAAAAAAAACCCCACAGAATTTTGAATGTATGCTCTAGTCTTTTAAAGGTATCATCTGGTTATTGTTTCCCAAGCACATGGAATTACTGGTAGGAGTTTGGGTTTAAGAACGTCTCAAGGTTTTGTGTGGGTATTGATGGTTTTTTTTATTCACCAGGATGAAGGAACTTCTTAATGAGTTTCAAAGCACTAACAGAAGGAAATTGGTCTTTGAGCTACTAGTTGAATTGTTGTAACTTTGAGAGGAAAAAGATCTGACAGTCCGTTCACATCAGGTCTCCCAATTCTTCACCACCTTCTCTGGAACGTGGGATTTCTGTACATACGGCACATGTGCCATTTGTGAATGGTCTTGAACATACATTTGGCATGACAAGGTGCGTAGACAACAAGGTGCAGGGTCAGTCAAAGGTAATACAGACCGAGAAGCTAGTGACATGACTTGCTTCTCCACCACGTCAGTTTCTGAGATGACAGCAATTGTGTGTGACTGGAGCTATCGTGTTGTAGTCAGACTTCCCAGCTTTACATGTGTGTTTCTTCCATGTGGCCAAAACCCATGAGCAGCTAAGAAGATTTCACACTGGGTTATCTGCATATTACCCTGTTTACACAGCCACCCATTTGCTCAGTGAAAATGCCTTTAACTGCCGGCAAACCTTGCTTAGACAAGCTTTAGTCTTGATAGCCCTGAATCTGGTCACAGTGGCTTGGATGAGAGTGTTCAAAAACAAACACACACAAAAAGATAAAAGTAAGAAAAGGTAAGTAAATTATCTGGACCTGTAGGAGTTATGCCTACAGTGTATGAATGTAAGACTTTGAAAACGAAAGACCTACTACTCAATTATGTTCTTGGCCCAACAGTGCTACCACACTTGGGTGCTTTTCAAGAGCTTTAGGATCTCAGATCCTTTTCTAAGTTTATGTGACTTTTAAGTTACCGAAGTCCTATTCTAATGATTAGTATAGACTTAAGCATTTTTTTCTCTGATAATATAATTTCAACTATATTTATGGCCAAATACAAAATGCCTAGGGTCTTGCTTTTTTATCTTTATTCCTTTATTGTCTAAAACTAACAAATGCTGAGGGTGGTTTTCATCACCTCCTCGAAAGTCATCACCTGTTTTTAAAAATAGCCTTAATTCCCATCGTTGACCCAAGCATCCGATTTCCTTAGTGTCTCTTCAGAGTGAGCAGAAACCCTGCCTAAGTCCACTTTCTCTCTTGAGGCAGAAAGAAAAACTAAACAGCTTTGACAAGTTTAAGAACTTGGAACATTAGAATATAAATTTCATCAGCTTGAATTCAAAAAGAATTTATTTGAGAATTGTTCTCCCCCAATACTTCCCCTTTAATAACAATGGCTCTTCTCCTGGTCCTTGGGCTTCCCTGGTTTACTGATCTCAGGACCCTCTTCACCCCAATCCAAGTTACACACTCCCACTCGGGACCTGGTTCTCACAGAAAGCTGCCCACAGCTTCTCATACACAGAGAGTTAATGCCCATGGAGGACCTTCCTGACATCTAAGCATGACGTGCCAGACCCTGCTTCCTCCAGTAAGGTTGGAGTGTTCATTCTCTGTCCCCAGGATACCCTGTATCTGGAACTCCCAGCACCCCGCTCCTTCCCTGGTTGACCCATCTCAACTGTCTCAACTTCTCAGTTCACTTTTGTTAGTGAAGCTTTCTTCCTACCATGACACTTTGTCCTTCTATTGCTTGCTGACGATGACATACTATTTCTTTAGAATTGATTATTTTGGTCTCACAAATATGCTCTTGTACTGAGCATGAAGAAAAAAATGTAAAGTTACTGCTCGGATTTATATTTGAATTTCTGTTTCTACTTCCTAGTCATTGATTAAATAATAATAATAATAATAATAATTTCTAAACATTGCTTCAAGAAAGGGGCACAATTCATCTGAAGCACACAAAACAATGCTTGGGGTATATTATGTACTTGACATATGGTAACTATTGTTGTTATTAATTTCCTGTTTTCATTATAGCAGTCAGGTTAGGCTTAAATAATAATTACCTGGTAAGTAAAACTCTCTCACACTTTGAGTGCTAAATGGGTTGCACCCAAGTAGACCCATTAATCAACTAAGCTAATGCATCATGTAAATTGTATTTCAGATTCCAAACAAAAGAATTGCCCTGTTATGCACAAAGCATATGAAATTATTCCTATTGCCTATCACAGATTATGCACAACCATGTTTGGGAAATATATTATATTATTATAAAATATTAGTAAATTAGGTGAGCAAGTAGTCTGTGATTCACTTCCTAAAAGCTTAAGCTAGGAGAAAGAACTTAGGAGAAGTGAGTAAAGAAAACAGACCCGATAGTTAGTGTCTAAAAGGAAATCTGGTGTGTATCTCTTAAAGTTTAAAAAATGACTCATGTGATCAGCTTTATTAATTCATATCTCTGTAAACTTATTAAATGAAGGCAGTTCTCCCATCCAGTATCTCACTTTCTATATACAGGCTTAGTCAAGTGAACATGAATGGTCATTTCATGGGCAGGTGGATGATTAGATGTCTCATAGTTTCCATAGCAACAGATGATTTATTAATGACTTCTCTGTGTGTTGCTAAGATTGTATAACTCTCTGGAAGTCAGAAACACATTGTAGCCTTGGTATGGAGAAGAGGAGGAGGGTTGGCTGCTAGAAAGGAGACAATCGAGATGTGCCCACTGCTCAGTTTGGGTTGTATCTACCCAATAGTGAGGAGAGAGATTAATTAGTAACACATGCAAAGAATAGCAACGCAGACACAAAATATCAGCGTTTAGTTTCCATTGATCATCTTCCCTTATTCTTAATGTAAAAACTTTTCTCTCATGTTCCACTTACCCTTTGTACTTTATTGTCCTCCTTTCTTGAATGTCATCTTCCTCCCCCTTCACTCCCTCTTCTCCCTGTCTTATTGTCTCCCTTACTTGGGCCAGTATTTCTTTCTGTCACCTCTGTCTCTAATGATCAGGGTTTCGCCTTAGCAGAATAGAAACAGATGTACTAATCAGAACTCTGAGACATGGAGCTAAGCTGTAGTCACAGTAAGGATCTGTGGGCAAGGGCTCAGTAAACACGCAAAGATACATTTAACTTTGCAAACATATACCAAAGTCCAAAGTGCAAAGCAAAGTGTTAGACAAGGAAATGGTTTTTATGCCTATGAGGCTAAAATCTACCAGGAAACATAGAGAACTAAAAGGACACAGAGCTGACAGGAGAAAAGGCATAGAAGAAATGGGAGACAAGGAAAGAGGAAATTGAGATTCAGCGCTTAAGAAAGAAAAACCTAACATTGATGCTTCAAGATAATTTTCAGGGTGGTCAAGATAGAAAAGGTAGGTCTCAGAAGTTCCAGTATATTGGCATTGGTTTCAAATCATGGCTCGCCCTCATGCTGTGAAAATTGCTCATGCTGTGACTTTATTATGAATGAATAAAATATCATAAATGAGATGTCTTACCCTAAATGCTATAGATTATTGTACACTGGCCTAGCGTACTTGTGTCAGGACAACAAAAGCAACTGTCTTTATAGACAAAGACATGTGTGAAAAGGCTGAAACATTTCTTTCTCTTTAAAAAATTTTTTTAAAGATTTTTTTCTTTTATTATATATAAGTATACTTACTGTAGCTGTCTTCAGACACACCAGAAGAGGGCATCATACCCCTCATCTGATGCTTAAGAGCCACCATGTGGTTTCTGGGACCTAAACTCAGGACCTCTGGAAGAGCAGTCAATGTCTTAACCACTGAGTCATCTCTCCAGCCTGAACATTTCTGAATAACCCTACAGACTAGCCACTGCCACGAATACACTACCATAGAAATTATCTAATACTTTATTAATTAACTACTTTTAAAAATCATTAACTACTTAATATTAACAATTACTTATTAAATATTACTTATTAATTTCTAATTCAGCATTACCTATTAAAATAATTAACTGCTTTCAAAAATTATTTCTGTGATAATGCAGAATTCCTCTTTTTTTAACTTTTAAAAAGATACAACCATGAAAACAGGAAAATATTTAACAGTGAAACGGCAACTAACAAGTTCAATGTGTCACGTAAACGTCACAATGTGTCCCAACACCCAGTGTGAGAGGCTCCTTATGTCCATGTGCAACTTTCTGAAGAATGGAGTCTTTCACTGAGCACAGTAGGCTGCGGCTGTCTTTCTACAGCTCTTCTCCAAGACAAGGGTCTTTGTGAGATTCACATGCAAAACATAAATATCATACTGTTGTTTCCATCTTCTTTTGAGTCTGAATAGCAGGGCGATGACTGGGCCCCCAACTCACACACCAGTGCCTAAACTAATCTCTGTGAAGTAGAGATGAACTGAACGAGAAAAATGCCCCGGTTTTATTCTCCCTCCTGAGGGGAACCCGAGCATGTTTCCTCTTTACACATCATTTCGAGGTGCTTTAAATATGCATCTGAAGGTGGAGCGATCCAGGTGTAATGGAGAAGAGACCTGGAAAATAAATTGTGCTTCTTTAGTAGGGACAATCAATCTGTTACCAGAGTTGTAAAGTTTGACCATCTTGAGGGATCTGTCCCAAGAGGTCTCGATACAGATGGTAAGATTACAAAAATAGACTGATTCCCAACATTAATATAAAGGTTAATTGTTTTAAATAGAGACGTGATGGGAGACAGCCAGGGAGTGAATGGAAACTTTATCCTGAAGGGACACATGAGTCTCTAGCAGACGCAGAGAACACTTGAGGCAGGTGGATGCTGCTGAGTTTTGGCTGTTGGCTGAGTTCTTTAGAATCATGATTGGAGCCGTTGTGGTAGAGACACTAGGGTTGCAAACTGTGGAGGCTTCTGAGTGACAGCCCCAAACAGTTAGTGTCAGTTTGGTAACTAGGTCAGAAGCAAGAGTCTTTCTTTCTCCTACATTGTTATTTTCGTCTGACTTTCAAGGCCAGCACTGGGATTGGCCGGACACTTTGGATGGACCCAGCCACACCATAGTTTCCAACCTTCATGTCATATAGTTTTCTCTCATCTATCATTCCATGACTAAAACAAAGACATCTGAGGCTGGTTCGCTTACACAGGAAAGGAGTGTAGTTCCATGTTCAGATGAAGTAAGAGTCTCATGCTGCTTTATAATATTGCATAAGATAAAGCAAAGGTTGATGACAGGTATGAGAGAGAAAGAGGGAGGTAGCCTTACTCTAGAGCAGCAGTTACCAAGGCCATGACCCCCTTGGTGGTAAAACTGCCCTTTCTTAGGGAGTGACATATAAGTTACCTACATTTCAGAAGAGTAGCAGAATCATAGTTATGAAGTAGCAGTGAAAATAATTTTATCTTTGGGGTTCCCACAACTTCAGGAACCATATTAAAAGGGACTGGGAAGGTTGAGAACCCCTGCCTTACAGCAAGGTGCTCTTATGAGTGCATGCACCAATAGAAAAAGCCAGGACCTCTTGCTAAGCATCTGAAACCATGGCCCAAGCTGCCACAGGATGGACCACATGACTTTCAGGACAGATTCCATTCAAACCATGGCTTGAATCATTGGCTGAAGAAGCACTGACCTTGTCTTCTAAACTAGGAAGCCAGATCTGAAGTGTGGTTCATTTATCTGTGTTGCAGAGAGCAAGCGACATCTTACTTAAAAGGTTGCTATTTTCCATCTGAGTCCTGTCAATACCATCTTACCAAGAGACTGTAATTTTACATGTTACCTTTCATAATTAGTAAACAGTCTTTTGTTTACTATTTATTTTGTTTTTAAGTTATGTTTCTTTGGGTGGGGGGTGTGAGGGTGATTAGGGGGCATGATATAGGCACGAGAATTCAGGTACCTGCAGGGGCCAGAAGAAGGTGTCAGATATTCTGGAGCTGGGATTGCAGACAGCTGTGAGTTACCCGAGTTACCCGATGTGGGTGGGTGCTGGGAAGCAAACTCCTCTGCAAGAACAGTGTGTGGTTTCTTAACAGTTGGGCTGTCTGTCCAGTCACCAATGAAGTATTTTAAAGGGGAGAGAAAAGAAGAGAGAAGTGCTGGGCCTCGTGGTGCATGCCTTCAATCCCAGCATTCAGGAGGCAGCTGCAGGTGGATCACTGTAAGTTCAAGGCCTGCTGAGTTCAAGGCCTGCTTAGTCTACAAAGAAAATTCTATGACAGCTAGTGATATACAGAGAAATCCTGTCTTGGAGAGAAGGGGGGGAAGGGGATGAATAGAGTAAGACTAGGCTATATGCCTGGCCCTGTCAACATAGCCAGAAGCCAGAAACTAGGGAGGTCACAGACCATGTAGGGGAACCTACTACTTCTTCTAGATGTAGGGACCAGACCTCTCTTCTGAATTCGATTTCTTACATAGACCTGCATTTGGATGGGCATTAATCCATACCAAAGTAACACTATGGGTCATGCCTTTCCTCCCTCACCATAGCTGTCTGCACAGCCTGTTGTATATGACAGTGAAGAGCATTGCGTGAGTGTGTGCGTGTGTGCATGCATGCATAAGTGTGTGGGGGTGCGTGTGCACATACACGCATGCGCCAGTCAAGTCGTGTTCTGAGTCTCTCTCAAGGTTACTTAGACCCGAACTGCCATTATTTCTTTCTTAAATTATTTCATCATTCCAACTCCTCTCTGCCTGTTGTCCCCCAGCCGTTCACACTGTGGTCAGGAATGTCTTCCTTCTCGTGGGCAGTTAAAAGAAGCAGGCTTCAAACCCAACACTCTGATACAATTTTAAATGCCCCACGGGATTTTTAGTAACTTAGTAGCAAGGCTCATTCCAGCCTATTCCTCTCCCTTTGGATACCAGCATACACCCAGGCCATTTCTATGCCCTACCATGCTAGTGGGAAACACAGCTTTCTTAGTGGATTCCAGAAGGATCTGGGAGTGCCGCAGACCTTCCTACAGACTGGGAACCCAGGAGAAGGAAATGTGCACTGATCAAACTGCGCTCTTCAAACACAACATTAGGCATTTCCAGCTTCCCAATGGCCCTTGGCTCCTGCTCCATCTGTGTTTCCATTGGCTGCTCGCCCCTCCCTCTACTTCCCAGCCTCACACTGTCTTGCCGGCTCCCCTCTCTGCGCCTTTCTTATCTCTTTGTTCCTCATTTCTCCCAGCGCTTTCTGGAATAGAGCCATCTGTTTTTATACACAGAATTTCAGTTTTGCTGTTTATGATTTTGCTCATTTGCCCAGATCCCTCTTTTCGGATCCTCAGAAGTCAGGTTTCTTTCTTTACCAATCGGTTGTTTTAATCAGTAAGAGTTTGAAGCAGTCTATGTAGAAAAAAGTTAAATTACCCTTGCCTTAGCATTAATCCTTAACCCCTTAAAAACTTTTATTTTTAACTAAAATATAATTACAATATCTCCTTTCTCCAACACTTCTTCCATGGCTTCTTTTTTAAAAATTAGACATAATATAATATATATATATATTAAATATTATGTCAATTATATATGAATAGGTGTATAAATATAACATGGGGAGTTCAGTTAGTGTTGTTCATAGGTATATGATTTCAGGGCTTAGTAGTTGGTATTAGATAACAATTAGGAACTCATCCATGGGAAACACATTCTTTTTATCCCAGCACTTATTAGCTGTCTATAGGTCTTCATCTAGGGATGGGGCCCTGGTATAATTTCATTTTGGGGTATCAATGGGTTTTGGAGTTGTCCAGATCTTGCTTCACTGTCATATTGCTGAAATTTTATGCATGTAGCACCTCAGTCATATGTAGAACCCACAGTGTCACCCCAGACTTCTTGATCCTCTGACTTATAATTTCTCCAGTCCATCTTCCATGTTTGCTGAGTGTGACCATGATGTGACCATATGAAGCACAGCAATGGCCTGCATGGCAAGGTGTCCTTAAAGGTGCAGTGGTGGCACTCAGGCCTCGGCCATAACCAACAGTTGTCCAACTGGGCCTAAGCCACACTTAATAGGAAGGAAATAGGACCGAGTTCTGGAAACAGCCAACTACTCATGGCCAGTTAGGTCAGAGGTCTTAGATAATCACCTCCCACGGCCACTTAATCAACCAGTGCATTTCCTAACTGAATTTTAAATGCTGATCCTCATAGCCACAGGTAAGTGTGCCCCCCACTCCCCTCCCCATCAAAGAAGCTTCTTCTTGCAGCAGATGAAAACCATTACTATCTGAAATGAAACACCGAGAAAAGACTTTGACAAATTAGCACTCCATTTTCTTTAACTTCACATCCGCCACCCCGAATATTGGAAACATTTTAAAGAGTCCTAATGATGGCGGACAGACGAGACCATTTTCCTTAAAGAACACACATGCTGCTGTGGATCTGAGCAACTTAAAAGGAAAAGTCATTAAAGGACAGAATTACAGAATGTCCCAAGCGTCTTACCTAAGCAAGCATGTGGAGGTCTTAGGCAGGAGACTACACTTTTTGTTAACTCTCTTCGCGGTTTAATTAACGGGTACCATTACCGATACTTCCCTAATGACTGTAAGGAAATTTAGACTCAGGCATTCTGAAACCATAGCTCTGGACTACCGTCTTTCATGGTAGTCACCGACACTACAGCATTCTCCCAAGCATTTTCACAAGAGGTAGCTTCACCCAGAGAAGGTAAAATCAGCCTGTCAACATCATTTACTTCTCATAGTCTGTTAAGCCATAGGAAAGTCACAGACCTAGAATTTACTTGTGACCTGCTAAGATTATATGGATTTTATGCCCCCCCCCCGGGTTGCAAATCCACCTCCTCCCCGGAGTCAATCATCAGCTAAGCCCAGTTTCCAGGTTTCCAAATTTCTCAGCACTGTTAGAATTAACGTGGTTTCTATGGTTACCTCACTCAAAGGGGTGGGCTCAGGCTGTCACAGTGTAAGAGAAAAAGAAATGGTTTTGTTCATGACGTCACAGAAGTACAGCGCCAATGAGTGGGTAAAGGGACTGATAGTTAGAGCTACTGGTTTATATATGATCTTTAGGATTCGAATCCTGTAAAACGGCACAGCCTCTAAACTGTACATAATCTAAAGAAGTTTGTTAGGAAATATATCAGAAATGTATCAGTAGCATCAGGGTAAATGTACCTGCCACCAAGCCTGAGGACCTGAGTTCAATACCTCTGCCCCACAAGGTGACAAGGGAAAACTCATTCCTGCAAGCCCTGTTTTAATCTTCACTCAAATGCTGTGGCATGCAGACATGCACATGTACATACACACGTGTGCACACACAGATACTCACACTAAGGGTCTAGTATCTCTGACACTTACCTGAGACATGTTAGAGCTCGAGGCAACATGGAGCTTCCCAAGGACCAGCTGGACCCAGGTGGGATTTATCGGTGTTAAAAAGCTATGAACATGAAGGATGTTACAGGTCTAATATCTTGTATAGAAGGGCAGTTTCTATCTTTGTCTATTTGATGCAATCTTGTTGTGTAGAGGGTTTGTGGATTGAGAGTCAAATATATAAACCTGTATGAAAATCTATCAGGCTATAGAGTTGTGTTTGTGTGGGATTTTGGGGTACAGAAACACTCCGGGACAGAGGTAGAGAACAGGCACTAGAAAACTGCCAAGGGAAGGGAGTTGAGCAGACAAGTTGATCCATGGTGGCAGCTCAGACCAGGCACAGAAGAGCGCGTGGCTCTGAACTTAAACCGGGCTTGAGGAGTGAGACCTCAGGGTCAGTAAAGAGATAAACTGATTTATATTTTTAAATATTTACAAAGGCCAAGAGGATGTCTGACTTTTGGCATTTTAATATGACGTTGTCATCTACAAATATGTAGAGCAGAATTACTCCACAGCCATCTCTAGGTTGGATACACCTGGGAAGAATTAAAATGAGAAGAAAAAAAAAAAGCTATTGAGAGGGTTTGAGTTCAACTCTGTTAATCTTCAAAGTTCTTTCTCTTTTTCATGTTACATTTTTCAATCATGTATCAAGCATAATCTAGAGGAGTCAGTCATGGTCTGGGCTGAGGAAGTTCCCCAACAACTCTACACGACTTTGGAAAATAGCATTTGGGAAATCATTCTTTCTTTGCGTTCGTACAGCCTGGGGACAAAGCAGAAGACTGACAACTATTTGACAAGCTTTCGTAATGAGCATTTTTACATATGATTTTCCTTTTCCTCCTTAAAGAACTTATCAGACACAAGTATTATTATCTCCAGTTGGAATGTTGAACTAAAGTCATTTGTTTACATTCAGAGCACAAGGCTGGGAGTCAGAGAGCCCGTGTTTACATCCCTGCTCTGCAGCTTACTAGCTATGGATAGTAACGGGTGTCTAAGGATCAGTTTTGTGATGTCGAAAATAAGAAAGTCTTATAACTCATGGGTTTCATGTGTTGTGTTGTGTGTGTGTGTGTGTGTGTGTGTGTGTGTGTGTGTGTACAGATCCACAGCATCCAAGCACAGTACAGAATGAATGATAACCAAATCCCACTATTCACCATGCACAGTAAGAAATGCAAACGACATTTTCTTG
Organism: Micromys minutus; assembly: GCF_963924665.1. Classification (NCBI taxonomy): domain Eukaryota; kingdom Metazoa; phylum Chordata; class Mammalia; order Rodentia; family Muridae; genus Micromys; species Micromys minutus. The sequence continues at coordinate 11,081,577 of NC_137972.1, read as the reverse complement.
TCAAGCTGCTGTGCAGGTCGGAACAGAATGACAACGTATTATACCAAACAATGCAGTGACTATTTCCTGATATTGCAGAGATGTAGCACTTCTGAGAGAAGAATTCAACCTAGCATTTTTAAAGCAAGCAAACAAAGACCGCTACAGTAAGATAGGCCAAGATTTGATAGGACATGGAGGGGAATTGTAATAATCATATCCCAGTTCTGTATTTTGAGGTAACTTTGGATGTATTGTGCTCATTAAGCCCTTTATTTGGGACGGTGGGCTACTTACCAGAGCCTGTGACTGATCCCTCATCCTGTACCCCATGGCCTTTTTCGTATGGTTTCCACCCTATCTCCGAAAGTTCTTTTCGCCCAGGATTAGTTCCAGACCAGTTACAGGCTCCTGCACGCCCATTTCTAGATATAGATAAACCTCAGGCTCCAGTTGCTGCCCCTGGGAGCTGATCTTTAGTTCATGAACCGTACATCCCAAGAGACAGGAGGAGACATGAGTGTAGACTTGGTTCTCTCATGTCATCCAATGAGGTCCCTCTTCTTGAGACAATTAAAAGTTGTTGTGGGAGGGTATCCCTTTCCCTCAGTGGTACAACTACTGGCAAGTTCTTCTTGCTCCCGTATGTAGCCTCATACCTCTGTTTTTCCCAGCCTCAGTGGCTCTACACAAAGCCAAGCCACACAAGTAGACTGGAGAGTAACCGAGAAATGTGTGGGCGAGAGAGGAAGCTACTAAAAGAACAGACCCGGGGCTGAGAACTTCTAAAATTTACTATATAAATGTAGGAAACCGGCACACAATTTAAAGAGCTTTAAAAATGTGTCACATGAAGGACACTGAGGAGAAAACCTCACTGCTGAGCTAAGCAGTACTGGTGGCATCCTGCTCAAAAAAAAACTTTACTTTTTCTTTAAAATATTTTTACATTCACCACCTAAATTGGGAATAGTTTTCTATCCCGTCTGTCCTGCTCTTAGCAGACAGTTCATGCTTGGAGCATGCGGTCAGCCCCTCCTCCTGAACATAGACAGATCCCAGGACAAGCTGGGCAGAAAGGACCAGGAAGAAGGCAGCATCCGAGAAAGGTTCTTTCTAGGCTCAGCGCCTAGCTCTCACTTGGCCCACTGCCTGTCCTTATTAATCCCAGCAAAATGAATCTGATTAGACGCTCTGGCTTATTTTTGGCAACATGGGAGTGCACAGGCCAAGACGTAGTCTCATAGCTGATACAATCCTCGCCAAAGCTGCTGTTAGTGTTTGGAAGATTACTCCCTTTTCTGGAAGGGTCTGCTGTCTGTTGAAGCAGTGTGACACATTAGACATCAACTCAAACACAGAACGTACCCCTTGCCCTCCCCCCCCCCGCCTTATCGCTGCAGCCAGCCTGGTTACTGGCTGGCTAAGACACGGTGCAAAAAAAATTCTTTATGACTTTGATGTTTGTAAACTTAATGTTTTCTGAGTTGGTGAACCAGCGTCAATAATCAACGAGACACAAAAGCCAGATTTGAAAGTCAATAAATATTCAGTTCTTGGCTTGTCTACAGTGTGGTTAACAGGGTTTTTTCATTGTTATGTGCTAAAACATTGTTATTTGTGTGAAAGAGATTAATAATAAAATAATAATAATAATTTTTTTTCCCAAATGAAACTGAGCCATTGAACTAATACCCACTGTAAATCCATATATGTATATGTGCATGTGTATGTATATGTGTATGTGTGTGTATGTGCATATGTATATATATGATTTATGGAAAATAATGTTTACTAGTGAGACTAATTATTTTAGGTCACCAAGATACAAAAAACTATTATGGAAAGGTAGCATATTTTGTCAAACTGTTCAGTAAGTTAAAATTGAAATGTTTTTCTCATCAGTCCTCAACTGGTTTGAAGATTTATCTATAACCAGAGTGTCTGGTTTCAGGGCATTTCCTAAACTGCCATGAAAAATTTCCAAATGCCATCTCGTTCCAAGTCCACTCTGTGTGTGAATCCTTGCTTTTTTTTCTTATAGCTGAGCCTTTCCTTTCACAAGCATTCCTTCCTGCTGCTTCAGGCCACTAAGTGACACCTCAGGTTCTTCTTTCCAGCAAGAAAAAGAGGCTGAGATTAGTCACCAAAGGCCACTGTTTGCACAGCTGCCTGGTTAGGGACAGCAGAATTTAGGATCAGGAAGGAGACACAGGAGATAAAAAGGTTGAGTGCTTCTGTGTTAATAACTAGCCTCATGTTAATATGTTGTCAGCCATGCACAGCCCCAAACATTGTATGCACTTCACAGAAGGACCAAGGATTTATTCGGGAAGAGATTCAATGTCCTGTGTGCACAGAGGGACTAGTCATCCACAAAGCAAGAGCTTCCTGTCTCATATCTGAGAGTGATGGTTAATGTAGATAACAGTTTAGAATTCATGCACAGGAGCTGTCTTCTATTACAAACATGATCACACACATCAGGATGTATCCAGCACCTACCAGGCTCTCATTCTGGAGCTGTGGATACACCTTTAAATAAATAAACAGCTCCTGGCCTGAGATGATGTATGCCCCTAACAGCTAGTACAATTAAAATACCATGAACACAATACTGGCCTACGTAGTAGAAAAGACAGAATGAAATACCTTCTAATGCCAGATATCTTATATAAGTACTAATGCCCAGTTAAAAATGAGTTCAGAAGAACAAAAAAAGTTACTGGTATGGTTTTTTTTTTTTTTTTTGTTTTTTTTTTTTTTTTTTTTTTTTTTTTTTTTTTGTACTCTATACTCTCTCTTAGGACTTTGAGTAGACTCCATGTTTAATTTAGTTTCTGAAAGCATGTATCATACAAAAATCAACAGATCAGTTTTGAGAGAAGTCTACATGTGCTTCAGTCTATCAACAGGACTTTGATGTACTGTGTAACAAACTTCGTATGTACAAACAACTAAAGAAGACAGTAATAGGTATTCCGTACAAAAGGGGAGTTCGTGTTTTGAACTTATGACCTTGGGAAAATACTCTAACCTTTCTGGTCCTCAACTACAACAGAGATTGAAAGTAACCGTCTTTCTCTCATGACAAATACCTTGGATGCAGTGAAGTCATTTGTAGATGGTCTGCCTAGTGCTGACGAAGGCACCTACACTGAGTAGATGGTTAACTCCTTGGAGCAGTTCTGTGCACCTGCTATAGAAGAGAAATCTGAGGCTCGTGGTAGAGAGATAACTTATACAGCTCACCCAATGTGTAAAGAGTCAAAGAAATAGAATCTATGAAGCACACAAGTCTTGGTTGAAACCAGAAATAAATTGTTTCTTCCCTTGGAATCTAAATAGAACCAAGAATGGGTATTTAGGACAACCATACAAATGGTTTTTCAAATGTAGTTTAAATATCTTTTAAAAGCCTTCCTCTATTTGTGTGTGTGCACATGTGTGTGTGTGTGTGTGTGTGTGTGTGTGTGTGTGTGTGGGTGGGTGTCCCAAAAGGCCATAATAGGACATCAGATCTCTTGGAACTGCAGTTACAGGCAGTTGTGAGTTCTGCGAACAGAATTCCAGTTCTCACAATAGAGCAGCAAATGCTGTTCTACTGAGCTATATCTCCTGAGATATGTCTCTGGCAAGTAAGTGTGTGTGTGTGTGTGTGTGTGTGTGTGTGTGTGTGTGTGTGTGTATGGGTATCCCAAAAGGCCATAATAGGACATCAGATCTCTTGGAACTGCAGTTACAGGCAGTTGTGAGTTCTGCAAACAGAATTCCAGTTCTCACAATAGAGCAGCAAATGCTGTTCTACTGAGCTATATCTCCTGAGATATTTCTCTGGCAAGTAAGTGTGTGTGTGTGTGTGTGTGTGTGTGTGTGTGTTACTTGGGACTGACTCTAGTTTCATGCATACAAGGTACCAACTGAGCTATATCCCTAGCCCCCAAACTTACCTGAATATTTGAAAGAAAGATTTTAAGCCTCCATTGTCAATAGTATTGTCAGTTCTTCATCTTACCATGGCTTCTGTCCTAAAGAGCTGGCTAATCTGTAATGAAGAGACTCATCACTGGATTCTGTCCTGAAAACTACCTCACTTTCAGAACTGAGAGGTGAGCAAGAGAACGGAAATAATTACCTTGAGATAAATTCCTCTAGAATAGTTTTTGCTAAATACAAAAATAGAAGTGTTTGCTAAAACACTTCTCCCACTTACCAGAACATGGGGATTCTCTGAAAATCAGCTTTGACAGTGACATCGTTTGTCATCTGTTCATCCATTTGATGTGTATTGTGTGCTTTTCACATTAAATACTCCAAGAGCTGGAGACATATTTTCAATGGAATATCAAACGCTCATTGTAAAGCTCTGAGATCATTTTTCATGAGATGGGTAAATCGACTTTTGGTGTGTGATTAAAATACTCATCACTGCCATAGGTAACCATGTTCACCACGAGTGTTAGCTTTAGAAAATTGATCTTGGTATAGCCTTATTGTCCATCACCTGACTCTGTCTCTTGTCTTTCTCTTCAACAGATTGTTGCTCCGTTCCACGTGACTGTCCAGGATGACAACAGCATCATTGTGTCTTTAGAAGCTTCTGACATAGTCAGCCCAGCATCTGTGTATGTTGTGAGGGTAGCTGGTGAATCCAAAAACTATTTCTTCGAATTTGAGGAATTCAACAGCACATTGCCTCCTCCTGTGGTCTTTAAGGCCACGTATCATGGTCTTTATTACATAATCACTCTGGTGGTAGTCAATGGGAACGTAGTCACCAAACCATCGAGATCAATCACCGTGTTGACAAGTAAGAGTCCTGTGATGTCATTTTCTGCGATCCTTCCCTGAGTATGTCTTCTGAGACTCTAGCTGAGGTCAGGTCCATCATAGTGGTAGCACGCTTGGTTTTGTGTCTGATGACATAGCTGCACATTCTCCATTATATTATGAATACATCTCCTTACCCATCTGATGGTATTCAATAATATCTATTTTTTAAAAATCTGTCTTAAGACAAAAAAGGAAACTTCACTGACAATCTATCTTGGGACTGAATGATCATTTCAGGTTAATGACTGGACCATGTACATTTCCTCAACAAAACTTAAATTGCAATCCTGGACTGTTGTGTCTTGTTCCAGAACTTATATTTTCATGTGAAGCAACTGGTTCTTGAGACAGTGAGTTTGTATTCATAGTAAACCCACTTGTCTTTAATTGTGCAATCTTAGCTAAGAACATCAAATATATGGCTATTTGTTCTCTGTTATTGAGCAGGGTCTTGTTACACATCTTGGGCTCACTGTAACCTCTCAACCCCTTTAACTCTGCTTTCTGAGTCGATGGACTTACACACAGACACACAGACACACAGACACAGACACACACACACACACACACACACACACACACACACACACAGAGAGAGAGAGAGAGAGAGAGAGAGTCATTATTCCTCATTTCACCTTAAATAACATCTTAGCATCCACTGACCTAGAAGCACCAGAGAGGTAAAATGAAATAGAGAGTTGGTGCTAATGTTGGGAAGGTTTTAACAGTGGTCTTAACTGCAGGTGATTTTTACCATGTTTTCTGACTTTAACATCACATCATAAGGCAACACGTTCTCCAGTATAAGGAAGAGTGGTAGTCTCTGTACGACATCAGTCTGTCACCAGCATAACTGAATACTTACTTCATCCAAGTTCCTTTTGCTCATGCTCTTTTGTCTGAGCTTTTCAGTGGCTGCCATCATTAAACTGTCCCTTACATGTGACCGTTGTGGACATGATTAGGGAAAAGGACAATGTGTCAGTTTCTATTATGATAAAAATAATCAGAAGGATGAACCGAACCGAAAAGCTGTATATTTACCTGACTGTCAAAAATTAATTAAAATCTCACTGGCAGAATCCCAGGGTCATTATTAAATTCTGAAAAATTAACAATGGCACAGACCCAAGAACTGCAAGGCCAGTGGAGCCAAAGGAGAGAGCTGGGAATTAATTCAATTAAAGGGAAATCTCACCTTGTAAAATCCTGTCTCGTATTCCAGAAGATAACAGGTGAACCTGAACTGAGACTCAGGCGGTAGCTGGAGGTGCATAAAAACTACAACTCTTGAAAGTCAACACTTTGCTTCACACGGCTTCATCATTTCACAGACACCCAGCCTGGGTTGTAGTAGTTGTTCCGTATAATTTAGCTCCAAGTAGTTGAGCGAGAATAGGAGAAAGTTGAGAGGGCAGAGACTAAAGCATGCTGCCGAAGAGGATGGAGAAAGACAAGCCCTGTTCTGTCCCCACAGTCGTAGCAAGCACGGCGCCATTCCCAAAGAGTAACGTTGGAAGCTGGAACTTTTTGGTTGACAGTTAGTAAAGAAATCCGAAGGCCTCTGTGCTCCGTCACATCTGTAATCCCAGCATCCCCAGCTTGGAACAGGAAGGCGGGAGGGTGAGGATTTCAGCATTATTCTCCACTTTGTACCAAATTCAAGGCTAACCAGGGCTTCATGAGGTCCTTTCTCTCAAGAAGCAAAGACGAAAGAGAGGAAGAAAATTAGACACACAATTGGGGCACAGAATGAAGTACAATCAGTCATCATACATGGTTGCTCATGCATATATGCACATGTGAAGATCAGAGGGGCCTATCTTGTCTGTCCTCTTCAGGAACACTGTTTGTTCTAATTTTGGGACAGCATCACTTGTTGGCTTGGAGCTTGCCTACTCAACTAGACAGGTTGGACAGTCAACATTCTCCACCTTATTAGCACTGGGATTGCAACTGTGGACTTTGTTTATTGTTTGACATTCTCTCTCTCTCTCTCTCTCTCTCTCTCTCTCTCTCTGTGTGTGTGTGTGTGTGTGTGTGTGTGTGTGTGTATGTGTGTGTGTGTCTTTTTATCTGTCTGTCTGTGCGCACATGCACACATGAAAATGCACATTTGGAGGTCAGAGGACAACTTGCAGGGATATAGTTTCTCCTTTCTGTGAGTTATAGGGATTAAGTCAATTCTTCAGGTTCATCAGCACAAGTTTTACCCTCTGAGTCATCAAGTCAGCCCAACTCCAGGCTTTTAATATAGATTCTGGGGATCAAACACAGATGACTAAGCCATCTCTCCCCAGCAGTGCTGGGTCCCATTTTAACAAGAAAAGTGCACAACCTCCGATTCCAGGGGAGATGATAAGTTGGGAGTGTGAGAAGTGTGTATAAAGGTGAGAATGTTTAACATTAGACTTGAATCAGCATCAGTTAGTATTGGGGTATATATCATGAAAGAGGAGATTTTAATAACCTGGTGACTAAGGATAAATTTGAGCCCCAAAACTCCACTTTTAAATGAGTTCCTGATTCATACCCCACCACCTGCCCGATTTAAAGTTTTAACTTTCTAAAGCATCTGCAGTACCTGCGTGGCGGAGTGACACACTGTTCTTGAGGGTACAGAGGACATTTGTTGCAGACATCTGCCACCTGTCCCCATGAAATAAGCTGTGGCAGAGCCGGAGGCCCAGGGGCAGAGCTCTGACTTCTGGATACAGTTGTTTTGAGCCCCGTGATTTCAGAAAAAGTTGGGGGGAAAAGGCACAGAATTTACCGAGCACAGCGGGCTCATGTGACCAGTTCCAACGCACCCCACAGCCCTGTGCTCTGATGCCTGGATAACATTTAATTGATGAAGATACTTCCCTGTAATGTGAGCATTTCAGGAGGAAAAGGCAGCTTTGGCAGAAAAAAAAAAAAAAAAGCCGTAATACCTGCTTAGGATCTGAGAAATGTTAGATCCATGCAACTGGTTCCTGTGTCAGACAAGACCTAGAACAGTGGCTGTCAAAGTCACAGAAGACATGCAGAAACAGTCCATGGGTACATTAGTCATCTATCTCTTTTATGGATATAGGTATTTGATTTATTGAATCCTATTTATTAGACCTATTCTCTGTCATGGCCAAGGTACCAGAGAAATAATGATACATAACGACGCCTTTAAGCAGCCTTGGCCCGATTGGTAAAGCAGCACTTGCTGACAGGTACTCTAAAATAACTCAGAAAAGGTGGCCAGAAATACTGAGAAAGCTCTTCAGTGCCCTGCAAGTGAGTGGAGACTTCATGTGATCCAGTATGAAGACAGATCAAAGAAATGACACAAGATGATTTGGCTAGGGAAAGGTCTCCTGTTGCAGAGCCCCAGGCTGAAAGAGGCTGAATCTTGCCTAGACAATGGACAAGTTACCAAGCAGTGATGCTAAGTCGTGGTTCAAAGGCTGAGCACACTGTCAAAGACATCTGGATGTCATCTGCATAGCCTTGAGCAGATGTGACTGCCCGCTATGTTCAGTTTTCAGATCTGTCACCCATTCTGGGAGCTAGAAACTACTTTTCCCATAAGGCTCTGGCTAACGTAGCAATGAAATGAAACTCTACAGGCCACGGGCTCTGTACTGCAGACAACACGATCACAAGATTAGCCGGACTCTCACACTGCCTTCTAGATACCTAAATTCAAATTTCAAATCATTTTCATAAGCCATGAGTTAATATTTCTCTGACTTTCACCAACCCATTAAAAAACAGCTTTCTGAGTTAATGTTCCTCTCTTATCTTACCTTTGTTTTTGTTTCAACACACAGAAGTCCAGATGCCACTTGATTCTCTCACTTTAGTTACCATCTCTCTCACAAACAGCCACCCCTAACTAATGCCATTTCCCTAGCTAATCAAGTTCAAGTTGCTCTTGTTCCCTCACGCAATTTCTTATCCAATGTCATTGGTAACTCTTTTACTCGTGGGTCATATGCTATGCCCTATGTGCTCTTGGTTTTGTATTATCAGTCAGCGTGAGAGACAGACAATTTTATATATTGTAAAACATTTTCATTATTTTCTCTCAACAGTACCTAGTAGGCACCATTATTATATACAAGAACAGTAGGGCAAATCAGTCTGACCAACCACAGCTTACTAAACTAAATCTGAACTGTGAGTTGCTTTTGTATGTTTTGGGAGATATAGTGACCATGTCCTTGCTCTGATAATCACATTCAGAACTTTCAAATTTCCATCAAATGAACACAGTTATGGCTTCTGTTGACGATGGGCAGGGGTTGTTGTTACAGAGTGCACACACTGGGCCTGTGACTTTGTCATGGAGAGTAGTGACAGCTGTGAGCGTGTGGCCTGCCGAGGAGTCCTCACCTGTGTGTGCTGCTGCTGTCTGTGGGGGGAAAGTAAATTGCTAATCCCTCCAGCTCACCCCCACACAGCAGTTTCCTTCATGGTTTCTGCGAATGGTTCAAAGACAACAAAGGAACACAGAATATCCTAAACCGACACATGATTTATGATTGTGTTAAGCATTTCATCAGAGAGAAACGTATTGCGTGTCAAACTTTTATTATTTATGAAAAGCAAAGCAAAGGCAGATTAATATAGGGACTGCTGGTCAAAGGGGGACAGCAAAGTCTTGCTCAGCCATCTACATTTTGCTCTTCTCATAAAATCAAAAGAGAGCAAGAGGCATAGGACCAGGTTCAAAACACACTTGTCTCCAAGTGTGAACAGGAACTGAAACTGAGGTGGAGGGAGGAGCGGGACTTTAAGAACTGGACCGCTGTGCACCAGGCATAGGAGCAATAGTTCCGAGTTGGGAGTCCACTTAGCAAGGAGATCAAAATGCTCTACCCTAGACCACATAGCCAATCTCATAGGGTGACAACCACGCCTTGCCACTGGACTTGGTTAAAGCCCATGACAAGCGTGGCAGCATCCACAGCATAAAGGGTCCCAGAATGACCGGTAACCATGGTGGTTGAGAGGGAACAGTGACTGAACTGCATCAGAGGGGACAAGAAAAGAGCCAGAATCCTTGTTTCAAGTCACACAAAGAAGCCTGCACTTGCAATGACAGCTATCAAGACACAAAGGGTCAGATTCTATTTTAGATACCACATTAGCAAAACTTCACAGTATATACGTGAAGTTAACAGATATAATGATCAAAATGATAACCACTTTTCCAGCAATCACTAAGGATAAAGTGGCATAAACAATGTGTATAGAGCAGATACAACAGAAATGAAACCTTCTGCATTTAAAAAAAGTATTTAAGTTAAATTAAAATATTGATGAGTTGATTTTATTTAAAGCATTTTTGTATAATATGTTTTAATCATGTTT
>NC_137972.1:10856413-11066413 GCF_963924665.1 Micromys minutus | reverse complement strand
GCTGTACACATTATATATATATATATATATATATATATATATATATATATATATATATATAACATGTATAAATTATGTTGCTATATATCCATTTTTAATGCTTCTAAGAAAAAAATTTCTTAATAGTTCTAAGAAACATTTGGTCACATAGCTAAGGAAGAATTTATTTTTTTATAACGAAACACAATTTGTACCCACATTAAAGATACCTAAGCAAAATATGAAGGAAGAAAAATCTAAAATAAATAAATGTAAACTTAGTTCTTTTTTTTTAAAATAAAAATGTAGACAATAGTCTTAAAAGTTGTAATCAAGGCACATACCTGGACCTATTAGATATTGTTTATTCTATACGTTGAGCAGTGTCCATGAGAGGAAAGGCAGACAAGCAGACATCCTAGGATAAATAACCGACTATGGAAAGAAAACATTAAGACCCAGGCACATATAAACTTTCACTACTAATTCTATTCGCAGTCGTAATACGGAAAGTAACTATTGAGCTTGGAAGAGTTGGAGAGGAAGGGGTTAGGGGTCAAGATGGTCAAAATACACTGCAGAAATTCTCAAACTACTAAAAAAGAAACACAGAGACTGTCATGGTATTAACTCATGGCTAGAGGAATGAATTAATAAATACATACTACCAAGTATGTATCCATCACTCAATCAGCGCTGAGTGTGCCTAATGTGTTCAGTGATGCCGCTGAGTCCACTCTTTATGAGTACAGGAATGAGTCAGAGCAAAGCCAGACCATGCCCCCACCCTGACCCTTTCCGTCTGGAATTCTGACACTAAATGACTAATTCGTCTTACGTGGATATTGACTATTGTATGTGCACTTCTCATATTGTGTTTCGGCAAAGACACCTTGATGGCCACACTTTCTTAACTCTAAGATGACAAAGTGAAGACCAATGAGACAGGTAATCTGTCCTCAGAAACAGTGTTATCTTACACTACAGGCAACACAGAAGGCCAAAGGAGACCCGTGTCTCATGACAACTGTGATGGCATTTAACAATTTAACAACAAAAGGAGGCAGAGTTGATTTTTTCCTCAAAGGTCATAGGGAAGGGTCTTTGGGGAACTGTTGCAGGCAGAGGGTGTACAGGCTGACTTCACGATTTGCTGTCTTCAGAGAAAACACATTTCTGTGTGCCTTCGTTCCTGTGCATTCCAACTGCTCATTTCAGAGATGGGAAATGAATTCATACTTCCGACTTTGGAATCTGCATCTGTAAGAGCCACCTGGTAGTAAGCCTTGCTGGTGAAGCTTTGTCACATGGAGAGTGTGTTCTGGTCACTACAAACAATTTTCTTAAATGTTTTAGAAAATGATTTTTAAGCTACCCAGAGACAGAGACACATTTTTTTTTAAAGTACGACTGTGATAAGCCAAGGAATGTTTGCATCATTATACTTGAGAAGTTAAATTACTGAGTCAGCACATATAGTAAAACAAATTACTACCCTGGAAGTGTGGCTGGTGAGAAGTTGAGAGACAGAAGTAAATAGATGTATACTGTACAGTGTTAGATGCTTACGTGTGGTTGGCTTTAAAATCGTTCCTCACAATACTTTCGCTATGGCTGCCTAGGTAGCTCAGTTGGTAGAGGTTCGTACCACCAAGCCTAGCCACCTGAGTTCAATCTCCGCATGGTAGAAGGTCAGATCTAACTGTTTCAAGTTATTTTCAGATCTCCATATGTAGGATGCTGAGGCACGTGTGCGCGGGCACACACACACACACACACACACAAAATTAAAGTTTTTAATTTTATTTTTTCCTGTCTATAAGAAGTAAAGTTAAGATGCACTTGATAACTGTGTGTTGGACTGGTGAGTAAATAAATATTCAGTTCAGAGTTAAAAGTTACCGGGAAATGAATACTCTCTCTTCCACAGCACCGTATCCCCCTCGAAACATCTCTGTTCGCTTTGTCAACTTGAACAAGAACAACTGGGAAGAGCCAAGCGGGAGCTTCCCTGAGGACTCGTTCATCAAACCGCAAGATTCAATAGGAAGAGACAGACTCTTCCATTTCCCCGAACAAACTCCTGAGACTCCTCCCTCCAGCAATGTGTCTTCCGGTTGGCCTGACCCGAACAGCACCGACTATGAAAGCACATCTCAGCCCTACTGGTGGGATAGTGCATCCGCTGCCCCTGAAAACGAGGAGGAGTTTGTCACTGTGTTGCCAGAGGACTATGACACTGAGGCCACACTCAGCAGGACAGAGAAGCCCACAGCTGACCCTTTCTCTGCCTTCCCCGTGCAGATGACTCTTAGCTGGTTACCACCAAAACCGCCTACAGCCTTCGATGGCTTCAATATCCTCATAGAGAGGGAAGGTGAGGCTTGGGAGCCGGGAGGATAAAATGGAAGTGGGGAGCAGGAGTAGGAGAGGGGGTGGGGGAACCAAAGCGCTTTGAAACCTGAACTCAAGGAGGATGGTTGACAGACACAAAGGGAGACTTTAATTGACTGCGTGGTGTAGCCTGAGAGGCAGACAGGCAAAATACATGGATTAGATCAGAATCTTCAAATGTGTGTGATTTGCGAGTTGGAATCATCACAAGCTTTACACATTTCTTTACCCAGCATTTTTCGTAAACATATTACAGAACATCCTTAGGGAATGTTGTTTATTGATATGCAAAATCGAGGGGCTTGTGATGAAGAGTCTTTCTACAAAGTGAGTCCTTCTAGATGTGTGTATTCCTTAGCCAGCTTGATGGATCTGCTGATCAGATTTACCCTGAGAAGTTGATAATAAGTGGAAATATGCAGAAGATAGTATCTGCGCTCTAGTCGATACACTATGTTCTGATTCACTTACCCATCATTTGAAATTATATATATGTAATATGGGGGAGCTATTTTGGAGACAGGTTCTCATGTAGCCCTGACTACTCTCAAATTTAAGATGTAGCTGAGGATGACCCTGAACTTCTGACCTTCATATTTTTAACATCCAAGTGCTGAGATTACAGGTGTTTGTCAATATGCCTTCCAAGCTCTTTACTATTAGATATTACATTATATATATATTACATTGATTTATTGTAGCCCATACATTTGTGAAAACAGAGCCATAACAAAGTCTGTTGGTCACCAGACTGTTTCTTGTTTGCCAGAACTTGACAAGTGCTATGTCATTTCCATTTTCCTGTCTAGTATCAGGATGGCATAGGGTTGTCATGTCATCAAGTTTGGAATTGGAAAGTCAACCTTCATCTCATGGTGTACAATTAGAATCGTGCCAGCTTACGGTGGGAAGATAGCTAACTTCAGTTTAGTGAAGTGAGACAAAATATCTCTTTATGCTCTGGTGTAGAGATTAGTAATAAACCCCACTCTAAAACTGCAAACAATTGAAATTGTCATTTTAGGTATTTAAGTCAAAAGTCATCATTTGACTGAGTTGTCTTTAGTTTAGTTTTGTGTTTGTTTTGTACTGATCATTTTAACAGCTCCTTTCATCTTTTTCTGTTCCTCAGTTTACTCTCTGGAACAGAGTGTCTTGTAACTCAGAATACTTTTTTACTTTTTTACTGCCTATTTTCAAGGAGGTTCAATTAAATCATTGCATTTTTTGAGAATACTGGGCTCCTTTGAAGTCAAATAATAACGGTTTGAAGTGAAATACTATGTATCAGGAGACAGATACAGAATAGGTATCACCTTTCGCGGGGCTGGGATGAATAGATGAAGAAAAATAAAACCGAGGCACCTTTGAAACTAGAAATAAGCCAATATAAATAATAATTTGATGCTACGAGGAATTCGTGAGGCCTTTAATGAGTGCCTGTTATCTCTCCTCTTCTAGGAGGGCAGCGAATTCTGCCTTCACCTAAAAGTCCATTTCTCTTGTGCTCAGAGTTGTCTGATAATTTACAGGTTTACAAATGCAGTTTGAATTTGAGCTGCGCTTTCTCACTTATGACACCTTAGTTTTACAAGTTATGGTCGGGCTGGGAGTCTAAGAAAGGCCAATAATAGATACAAATTTTACAAACCTAGTTTGTGGGCGTATTCCCTGGGCCCTCCCTGGTGTCAACCCGAGTATGTGTTGCAGTAAATATTAAAATATAAGATTGGCTCATCTCTTCACTGGTCCCACGGTCTCACTCTGTGGGCCCGTTTCTAGTAGGAGCCATGACAACGGACTCTGTTGCCCTGTCTGAGCCGAAAACCATGGTCTCACTCCATCTGCACAAGTCTCTTCCCTGGCGGTTTATGTTACCTGCCCTATTGCCTCTGTCTTGGGGTGTTTCTTTACCCCAAATCCCAGCACAAACACAATTCTAATGTCCAACAGCTTTTCATACAAGTTTATATAGAAAACTCTCAATCCAGAAATCCTCTACTCAATAAGATTACATCAAATAGACAAAGATAAGTACTGCCCTTCTATATGAGATATTAGACCTATCAAATCCTTAAATGTTCATAGCTATTTAAAGCCAATAAAGCCCACTTGGATCTAATTTGTCCTTGTCAACCTCCATCTTGGAACCTCTCTCGGTCCTCTGACCTCTGACCCTGTATCTCTCCACCTCCTTTATTGTACCCAATCACTGGCTCTCTCCTTTATTTCACTAATTAAAATGGGAAGGTTTTGATGGAGTCCTGAGTATGTGACTAGGCAGCACTTCTTTAGGAAGTGGAATTAGCATTAAAATGCGAACAGCTTTAGGACAATCTACATTTCTCTCTTTTGTCCAGTTAAAAACTCTTTTCCCTCGACTATAAAATGAATACAACTATTGAATTTTACAATTTATAGAGTATAAGTCTACAAGTATGCTCTCGTGTATTTATTTATTTATTTGTTTGTTTATTTGTTTATTACCTTTTGCGTTTGATCCAGAGAACTTTACTGACTATTTGACAGTGGATGAAGAAGCCCATGAATTTATTGCAGAACTGAAGGAGCCTGGGAAATACAAACTGTCTGTGACAACCTTTAGTTCCTCGGGAGCCTGTGAGACTCGGAAAAGCCAGTCGGCCAAATCACTCAGCTTCTATATCAGTAAGTAGCTAAGGGATGATTGTGCACTTAAAGGGAGCTAGAACAGTGAGACTGGAGAGGTTGGTCCTGGACTTAGGGAGTGGCAACAGGAAACTGTGAGATTCATGATGCCTGGCTGTCAATTATTCAACAGCCCCAGGGGTCCTGGGGATTCCTCAGTGTCAGGAGAAGCCATTATGCGTGGGAGGAGATACATATATGCTTAAATGCTAGCAAATCGGCTCTGAACGAGAGGATTTTTCTTTCCACTGTTGTGATAATTGAATGTTTATTAAACTGACCTTCCACACCAGCGATAACCATGTCTCTGAGGACGTGCACACACAGCTTGGGAAACAGGATTTTTTGTTTGAGGCTGTAATAAAATTTAGCATTATGTGGGGAAAATCTTATTATAGTATTGAACTTGTGGAGAACTCAGAAATGCCAAGCCGATCAAGCCTTCGGGGTGTCCAGGCAGTTAGCAGGAGAAGGTAGAGTGTATTCACCTTCCCAAAGCTGAGTTTCGGGGAGGCTTCTAGCTACTCCGTGAGCTTCAACAGCACAATGAAGGTGTAGTTTTCAGAACTGCATAAATAACGTGTCCATTTCCTCTGAGGATGAGCTATGGTTATTGGCAGTTCATAACAGGTTAAAAAAAATCAGTTACTTAGCTTATCAGGTGTTAAGTGTACCTTTAGAGTAACAAAAAGAAAAGTCAAAAAGATTAAAGATGCCTGTCCAAAAACAGTAGTCTGTATAATGTCTCCTCCTTCCTAAGGGCCAGATACTACCTTACTTCAGATAACCCTCAAAAGGGAAGTAGGCAGAGGCATATCAGTTCACTTAGCAGCTTAAACACATTAAAACTCTGCCCACATAATGTGTACACTTGAGGGATGAAACACGCAGCCACTACAGAAGCCTCTAGAGCTTCCAAAGGGACAAAAGGCTGTTGGGAATCTCCTGGAGGTCACCTTGCCCAGGTGTACAGCATGCTGGTGACAACCACGAAAGGACAATTACTAGTGCCACCATGTTGGCCTTTCAGTGGGTTTCACAACATAGATCAGACACTATAGAACTTGATATGTGGTGTTTATTTGATGTATTTTATCATATTTTATGCAAGATTATAAAACTCTTTCTTTGTCCTGTCTGTATGGACCACAATACCTATGGAGTCAGAGGAAAACTTATGAGAGTCAGTTCTGTCCTTCTACCATGTAGGTCCCAAGGTTGCAACTCAGGCCGTTGAACGTCCCAAGAAATGACTTTCCCTTCTGAACCATCTCTGGTCCTCAGCTCCCTCCTTAACAAGACACAAAATGCCACTCACAATACATCGGAATCGTTCTTACACATTCTTATTTCAAGGAGATGTATTTGATGTGTGAAAATTACCTTTGTTAATAAGTGAATGATGTTTTATGTGCCTAAAAACAATATTAGACCGTAGATACAAATACTTATGCTTCCTGGGTAGAGGAATAGTGTTTGCAGTCCATGTTACTGACCAAGCTACTCCAGACATTCTGATGGGATTAATGACATTAAAATTTATATACATGCCACTGCATTATGATTTACATTTGTGTACATTGAGGGGTTTCCCCAAAGATGAGAATGTTGGTACAGCCCCCTATGGTCCTATCAAGAGAATATTGGTTTTCAGTACTGGGGGCTGATCTGAAAGCCTTGTGTGTGACAAACACTCCCACTGTGCTGCATCCTCAGTTCCTTTTAATATTTTTATTTTGAGACAGGTCTCACTAACCCACTCAGGCTGGCCTGAACTCTTGAGGAGTCTAGACAGGTCTTGATCTTTCCATTTGTCTGCCTGGCTCTCCAGGGCTGTGCTTTACCATGCCTGGCTTCGAAAAATGTGCCTGGCATTTTGTAAAATAACTTTTAAAAAAAGATTTATTTATTATATATAAGTAGACTGTAGCTGTCTTTAAACACACCAGAAGAGGGCATCAGATCTCATTACAGATGGTTGTGAGCCACCATGTGGTTGCTGGGATTTGAACTCAGAACCTTTGGAAGAGCAGCCAGTGCTCTCAGCCACTGAGCCACATCTCCAGCCCTGTAATAGTAACTTTTATTTTCTAATTTTTGTTTTTGAGGTTTACTGCCTCCATCTGCTAACCTAGGACTGGTTCTAGAAGCTTCTAGCCTTTGTACAATCTTATCTAGGCCAAAAATGTTTTCAGCCTTTGAGGCCTGCTGTTGACACCTTTCCTAGTTCTTTCTGAACTCTGGCTAGCAGGTTCAACTCAGCTGCTCTGGCTCAAACTCCTATCCATGCTGACTGATTCAGTCTGGCTCTTCTGCCTCTGACTGAATTTCTCTGCTTGGTCTCAACCTAACCCTAGAAATTTGCTCTAATCTTCTGGCTCCTCATTCTTCAGCTCCTCTACCTGTGTCTAGCGCTCCCCCCCTCCACCAGAACCCCTCTCTATAAAACTCTCTTTCTGTAAAACTGACTCCTTCCTTTCCTTTCTCTCTGCACTGCCACCCCCCAGGCCCAGTACCTTTCCTTTCCTCTTTCTTCTCATGAGTTGGACAAATACTATTCTGTCAGATCTTTCTCTGATTCACCCTCTTGGTCTACCACTCAATGAGACATCACTTTCAAGCATGGCTGCTTCCTTCTACCAACTAACTTTATTTTCACTGTTTGGGATTGAAGGTTGTGTGCTAAGGGCTGAGCCACGCCATGAAAAGCTCTGAGTTACGAGAAGTGAATCTGTTACTCTCTCATGTGTGAAGACCAAGACTTGAATTTAAGGTTGTCTGTTGATGACATATTCATGACTCTTAAGTGTTGGCCAGCTCTGCTGCCCGATCCAAACACTCCCTGTCTCCATGACATTGGGTGGGGCATCTTATCTATTCGTGTACTTATTTTTGAGCCAGGGTCTCATGTAGCTAACTCAGACTAACCTTAAATCTATGAGGAAGCTGAAAAGGGTCTTGAATTTCCGATCATCTTATCTTCACCTTCCGAGTGCTGGGATTACAGGTGTGCACCACCACCCCAAGTTATGGGGTGCCGGGGATCCAATGCAGGGCCTGGTACATTCTAGACAGGCATCCAAACAACCGAATCACACCCCTAGCCCACCAAGACTCTTTTTGCTTCTAATGTTCTGCATGGTTGATTCACACACACACACAGTAGGAATGGATCACTTGCAGGAAGATGCACCACGTGTTATGGGAAAACAAGAACCTCGGGCCAAATTTCAAGCCAACGCTTTTCACAGGCCATCCGTGGGGCCGTATACGTGGCTAAGAACATGGAGTTTCAAAATTCACTGTGTGAGAATTTCATGCATGTGTATAAAAATGTTTTGATCAAATCCAACTACTAACCCCCCACGAAGCACAGATTTTTTTTTAAAAATCAGACTTCACATTTGTAAATCATAAAATTCCTCATCTTACCCGCCTGAATGCCTTCATTTAAACTTGAGATTTAAGAGCAGTACTTTTCTGACAGACATGCGGTGAGAGTTAGCTGACTAAAGTATGCCAGTTCCTGAGACAGAGCCTGACTGTAAGGGGCGTATCTGCCTTCATATCAGTTTACAGTATGTTTCCTTCCAACCATTTACACTGAGTCTGCAACCATCCCCTTTGGTGGAGTCAAATTGAATGAGACAGACAGACAGACAGATGGGGGCGGGAGGGGGGAAGCTGACATCATTGTTCCTAGTTATAATGGAGAGAACGAAGGAGAAGGTTTATTGTATATATGAGGGAGAATGAAGACATGGCTGTCTTAAGGCTCTGGATAAATGGGTTCTTACACAGAGACCTTCATAATACCAACCCCTCATGCTGCAGGATTCACCCAGGACTTACGCATCTTCTTGGACCCAGCCAGCCTGCTGCCCTTTGGTTAATACAGCCCTAGCCTGTCCTTCAGTTTCTGCTGTGGTGAAATTTAATTTGTCTCAGTCAGATGATGGTAAGCACTGACTGAATCTCAAAGCAATTATTTCTAGAAAGATCCTCCCAGCGAAGGAATTATACACGCTGATGAAATGCCATAGCATCGCACTCTGTGTTTGATGAAGATTTCGCGGGGATATTCTCCAATGTGCCTGACAACCAAAATCAAACTTGTTTTTATATTGGTGCTGCTGACACCGATAGCTTGGGCTGGAGAAGAGGCGAGAGAGCTGAGAGCTATAACTGTCAGAGAGTAGCCAGTGCAAGCAAGTCTTCCCCGTTGTCCCTTTGTAAGCGCGCTCGCACGAGCATGCACACACACACACACACACACACACAACTACAACAAAAATTACATCTAGCATTTTCTATCTCAACTAGCTCAGTATACAGCCTCCTTTTGATTGTGATTTGCAATGCCCAGGCCCCACAGGCGAGTGGATTGAAGAACTGACCGAGAAGCCGCAGCATGTGAGTGTCCATATCTTAAGCTCCACCACGGCCTTGATGTCTTGGACATCTTCCCAGGAGAACTACAACAGCACCATTGTGTCTGTGGTGTCCCTCACCTGCCCGAAACAGAAGGAGAGCCAGCGGCTGGAGAAGCAGTATTGTACCCAGGTAAGAAATAGGACAAACACGCCAAGTTTCTGAAGCCCACTTGAAATTTTGGTGATGGGAAAGGGAAATGTCCTCAGGCCATAGTGAGTTCTCCTGGAGCACTGGGGACTGAAATGAGCCGCCCCAGGAGGCAGCCCCAGGAGACTGGAAGTTAGTGGGCGTGGCTGGCCAGTTCCATTTCTCTTTCCCTTTGTTAGAGGTCACATTCATGGGATTCTGCTTTCTACTCAACAGAAGTTTCCTACTGTGTGTCAAGAGCTTAGAGAGATGTTGGAGCCTGTGGCCAATTTGAAGCATTCTGATCTTACAGAGCAGTGCTGTTCTCTAATGAGATTGACCAAAAATGTGTTTAGGACAATTTCACTACACTTCAGAAGTTCAGCCAGCAACTGATGATGCTTCTGAGTTCACAGAAGAAGGATCTGGTTTTATCCTAATATAGATTGTGAGGAAGGCGCATCAACACCCATCCAAGAAACACTTGCGAGGCAGCCAAGTTCCGTCTTTCAGAGGTTTAGTGTCTGTTGCCTCTTTTCCTCTCTTATTTTAACTTTCAAAGCAATGTGGACTCAATAAAACAAGTTAAAAAATAAAAATATATATGAACCATAACAATTTTCTCCCCATCAATCCCAACTAAAACGTTTTGAAGGATAAGTGGAACTAGACAACCACAGGAAACACGGGAGCTGACAGAGAAAATATGCAAATCAGTGGTCCTGTGATTGGCTAGGTATGAATACCTACAGCCAATCAGTGCTGGAGCCCTGTCCTGTGTCCTGAAACTCTAGCTCTATTTTCCGTGTGTGTGTGTGTGTGTGTGTGTGTGTGTGTGTGTGTGTGTGTGTGTGTGTGTGTGTGTGTGTGCGCGCGCGCGCGCGCGCGCGTGCGTGAACATACAAAAAAACATTTCTATTCCTCTTGCGAAAATTAGGCATCTGTGAAATTCAAGGAGTGAGAAATTTCAAATAGATAAGACTGGAGAACTAAACACTTTGGAGTGCTGAGATATGCCCTTCCTAGAGGCAGAATCCACCCCCTGACTCAATCAAATTAAAGAGTAAACATGCTAAACCAATTAACTAGCAATCACAGCTCCTTATTCAGTTCACTAGTTTCCTTCTCTCATGATACCCAACATAACTGTCTTCAAACTGCTGGGAATCGTTTTTCCTGCACAGACAGTGACCTGGAACTCAGCTGTCCAAGGTACATTTCCTTCTTGTCCACTCAGATGTAACAAATTATGTATCTTTGGCCTGGGAGCCCAAAACAAAAGGTTCTTATAGCTACTATAAATTACAGCTACTATAAATTCTCACTCCATCCTCTGGAAATGCAACAGCAAACCCTTAAGGATTAGTAAGAGGCTGATGTTTAAAGACACACAACAAGCAGGCTGCCATCCAAGGTGTCCTCTCAGTCACTACAAGACTTCCTGAGGATCATCATGGGGTTATACCTCCAGCATCCGTGCCCTCTACACCACGTGCATGTGCACAAACACTCACACACACACACACACACACACACACACACACACACACTACATATATACTTACAGGTAATTTTCAGATGGGAAAACTAAATCTAAACTGTCTTAAGGCTGGAGAGATGGCTCATCAGTTAAGAGCACTGGCTATGAAACCAGGGAGTCCAGAGTTCACAGGGATCCCAGGATCCACATAGCAAGCTTGGCATCCAGAAAATACTGGTAACACCCACTCTGAGAGATCCTCCTACATTTCCTGGCTGTCATATGCACAAGCAGAAATGAATACTTTTTAGTCTCAAGAGAAGCTGGGTGAATGGCTCAGTTGGTAAAGCACTTGCTGTACACGCACGATCCTCTGTACCATGGAAAAACCCCTCACAGAATATTCACTGCCAGCTCTAAAATAAACGTGACTCCGATTCAAATGCAGAATTAAAAAAAAAAAATCACCTATCCAAAACTCTTGGACTCAGCAGGATTACATACATTGAGCTATGGCAGGAGGAGGGAAATTTTTACGTATACATAATGGTTGTGTGGGGGTTCAAACAGTATAAACAAAACATTCACATGTGCTTCCCATGCGTCCCACACACATAATTTGAAGGCGGTTTTCAGTAATGTTTTAGTGTTTGCTCATGGCATAAATATTTATGGTGTGAAATTCACTATGACGGTGGTATCGTGTTGCTCAAAATGTTTCAGATTTTGGATCTTGTGTTTTGGGATTAGGGATGTGGAGGCTGTAGCCAGTCATTACAGTCATGGCCTCACCCTTAAGGATTGTGTTTCTTGATGTCTTCATCTGCGGAACTGGGAGAAATCAGTCCTGCCTCTCGAATTAGAATGAGGTGCATTGGGCTGACCCGGTGTCTGAAGGATTTTCTTTTAAGAGGAAACGAAGGGCCAATGTTGGTGATTATTTAGGCTTAGCTAGGTCTCGTCTGGCGCAAGGGAGAGTGTCCCAGTGGCTGTCTGGGTTCTGAAAAGGAAAGCCCTGGTGTCTGGAATGGATGGACGTCAAAAGGCCAAGGAAGGAAACATCACAGAGGGGGGACACAGGACCACCTCGGACAGAGGAGCCTCTGTGTTCATCGCATGCAATCCACCTAATAACAGACTCCGTGTTTCTTCCAACTGTTCTTAGTGTGTGTCCTCCTGTGTCTTTAGCTCAGTAGGGGCAGGTAGACCCAGTGACTTCTGGGAGTCATATTGAATTAGTGGCGTCCCTGGGATTGAAGTAAGACAGTAATGGAAGAAAGAGCTATAGGATGGATATGAATTATGTGGAAAGATTGGTTAACATTTTTTTTAATTTATTATATTGATCATATATCATACATCATGTTATATTTATTCATATATTAATTTTAATTGTATTTATCCATTTGATATTGACCAGTTGGTTGGCTAGTGTTTAGAAAAAATTAGAAACAGTGGCACAGAAGAATTAAAGTGTTTAATTCTATACTAAGCTTACTATATAGTTCAGGCTGGCTTTGGACTTCTAAACTTTCTTGCCTTTACATCTCAAAGTATTAGGAATCTGCAATATAGGTTTACACCTTAACCCTTAAATACTTAGGGGTTGATATTTTTAATTGTTTTTCACTAAGACAGGCAGTTTAAAATGGCATTGTTCTCTGTCGGTTTTTACAAAGCAGTATGACTTTTTTCATGTCTCTATCTTATCTGAAAGACATTATTTCCATAGGTTAATGACTGCCACATATTTCAGTCTCTATAATTTTAGGTGTTCACTCAACACTTAGAAAGGACTGCTGCCTAAAAGATTATCAAACTAAGGTGGGGGGGGGGTAACACCTGATCAGCCTACATGACCTGTGTCTTATGTTGGCCTAAAAAGCAGTATAAAAGATTAGAGAGCCAGTTGGGTATTTACAAGTGTGTCAGAGTATTCAAATGCCCTGTCATGGCAAAATTAAATTCTCTAGCAGTGATGCTAACGGACCCCACATGTGTGGTTCACCAGCACCCTATTCATGCGTATGTTAGCGAGCAGTCAGGAAGAATGCCAGACAGAGGCTCAGGGGAAGAGAACAGAAGGTTTGGTCTGCTGCTCTTGTGTTGGGGAACAACTGATCCACGGAGCAAACAGTAGTTTTGTTACATAGAATATAATCTTAATAAAAACAGTATTGTTATGTCAGGCGCAGCATGCACTATCTCTTCTTATTTTTATTTTTACTTGACTTTCTAAGACCACAGTTTCACATAGCCCATGCTAGTCTCTAACTTACTGCACAGGTCAGGCTGGCCTTGACCTCCTAAAGTTCCCTGCCTCTACCTCCACAAGTATTAGGATTCTACAGTGTGCCTCCATGCCTAGATATTCCTGTTCATAGTCTGTATCTTTAGATGGCAGGCTTGCTGAGGAACTCTAAATGAGGGTAAGATGTTACGGTAAGAGGGTGTAAACTGGCAAAGAAGGGGAGAATATTAATGAACTGTTCCAGTGTAATCATCTCTCCTGTGCCTCAACAGTTTCAGGGGAGAGTAGGCTGTATTCTACACAGATCATGACCTGTTTAATACTCATAACCAGCTTCTGAAATTCATGACACTGAAATTCACATCACAAGTACTGTTTACCTTTATAATTTTAATGAGACTTTAAAAAGCACACCATAAACTGCCCATAAAATTGCCATCCATTTAATGTGTTCATTCCTGTAGAAGTGTCAAATTTTATGTATCTTGGAGGCCAAAACAACTGATCTTAAGAGTTGTGAGCATCTCACAACCCTAAGATGCATTATTACTGTTACATTAATATGACAAAGACACAAAGGTTTTAATGTTAAAGGAAGTATAAACAAATCATTGTGTTTATAATTAACATAGTTGGGGTTTTATTCCAAACAACAGGATGAGAATTAGTTTTTCTCACTAAGTTAGACTGTCTTAAATATTAGAAGCACTAACATCAAAGCCAGGGCTGGGCAGATAACTCAGAGGATGGATATGGTACCTAACACAATGTAAGGACCTGGGGCAGGTCCTCACCACCATGTGAAAAGCCCAACAAGGGTGCACACACCTGTAACCCCAGCTCTGAGAGACGGAGACTCGTCAGGCAGTTTATGCAACTTGAGTACCAGGTTCTGTGAGAGACCTTGTCTCAAAGTGTCATGTGCAGAGTGACAGAGGAAGACAACTGACAATGGCCTCCGACCTCTACAAATGCAAACATGGGTACACAGGCATACACACAGACTTCATACAAATGTGCCCACGTGAATACCGCATACACAGAACACATTCTCTCACCCACTCCTTAACCTTGAACTGAGCATCAGTCTTGCATATGCATGTATTGATTTTTCATACATTCACTTTGTTCATATGCATGCCCCTACTATTTCTCTCCGTGTCATTCTGGTCACATAACCAATAAAAACCGAGAGCTGAGACGCAGTCTCTATGACATCATTTTATAAGGTTACAATAGACTCTGCAAAGTGCTGACAGCTGTACCTTGACTTTCACTGAGTGCAGATTAGAGGTCACAGCACTCAGCTTCTCTTCCCAACAATAAATGTCAGCATCTGACCTTGGCTCTTCTCCGGCTTTTTCTCTATCCATTAAATCAGAGATCTAAATAGATAATCTCTGAGGTCATTTCCATCTCTATAATTAGGTATTATATGCTTCTAAGTGACGAGAGACTAAAGACGATTCTGTGCTGGTCTTGGCGTGTCATCAGCTGACACCACAGTTTAGGATGTCAGGCTACCCTCATGGTGTTCCTGATTTGATTATGGTTCCGGGAGGAGGATGCTCTGGTTATGTGGTTACACTCGACAGTGATTCATTGGGGGCAGCCCACAGGGCATATTAAATCCAGTCATGGGATTTCAATGTCCTGGATCTCCTTCTGAATTCACATAAACTATCAGTCACCCTTATTTTGAAATCTAACCTTCCTCAGCATGAGTAAAAGATGCCAGACCTCAAAGTCACAATGTTTACATTCTAACAACTTGCAACATCATTTGTGTCTCATTCTGAAAACCTTGGTCTACGTGAATCTCTTTGGGTGTTTGCTTTAAGGTGAACTCAAGCAAGCCTGTAATTGAGAACCTGGTTCCCGGTGCCCAGTACCAGGTTGTGATGTACCTGAGAAAAGGCCCTTTGATTGGGCCGCCTTCTGATCCAGTGACATTTGCCATTGGTAAGTTGTTAGCCACAATAAATAGATAGATAGATAGATAAATATATAAACAAACAAACAAACAAATAAATAAGGTCTGTTGTTACCAGACTACTGGTTGAAAGGGTGTAGCCTTCAATCTGAATCCATCACAAATGGAGGAGTTATGGGCTGTGCTCAATATCCCCACATAAGCTTTTTATATGTATGAGATATAACTTCCAGGGGATGCCTCCCCGTACACAGAGATCAAATGAAAGGCCATAGATGTTGCAATTCCTGAATATAGAATGATGTGGTGTATGCATTTTACCTATGGATACTTCCCCATACACCTTAGCCCCTGCTGGATCAATCTTTCATTGTATCCAATGCAGTACAAATATTACACAAAGAGATTACTATGTTGTTTGGAAAAAAGTAATTTTTAGGAGTCTGTCCCTGTTCTGTACAGATGCAATGAAAAACTGAGGACAAGTCCCCATCCGTTGTTCACTGAATTAAGTTAAACAGATTCTAGTACCTGCTAGATATGGGGGACTGACTACCTCAGATAAGCAGCGATGTATATCTGGAAGACATCCTTCTATTTGCTACATAGAGAAGAACGTCAGAAGTAAACATCTATTTACTTTAGTGTCTTGTGAGGAAGCTAAGAGAATGACAGCCCTGACTGTTCCAGTTGAAGCCACTGTACTGGAAGTACTAATGCCCCTTCTGGTTTTCTCTCTTCACCCTCTACCCTTCCCTCTTTTAGTTCCCACTGGGATAAAGGATTTAATGCTCTACCCCTTGGGTCCCACGGCAGTAGTGCTGAGCTGGACCCGACCTTACTTGGGAGTGTTCAGAAAATATGTGGTTGAGATGTTTTATTTCAACCCCACCACCATGACCTCTGAGTGGACAACCTACTACGAAATAGCAGCGACCGTCTCCTTAACAGCATCTGTGGTAATCCTTCCTCAGCCAACTGGGTCACCATGTGAATGGTCAGGCCTCTGTCACAACTTTGTTAGGGAAAGTCATCCGTGGCCATTTTGGAAGATAGCTATTTGATCTGTATAGGTAGATAGCAGTTTTGAAGGACTTCGGGGGTTTTCATTGTTGGGTTTTTATTTCCTTTAATTAGTTTTGTTTTGTATTGTTTGGTTTTAAGAAGGCCTCTCTCATGTAGCCAAGAACAGCAGTGAGATTTGGGGATGCCTGGTTCTGCTTTTACAGTGCTGGGATCAAAGGCACCCCAGGCCACTTTTGCTTCTTGGCTGCTTGTCCATGGCGTTATATTTCTTTTAGGTTTAGATTCTGTCTTTGTCTTTTGAGAGAGGGATAAAGTTGGTTATGCAACTAGCTCTCAGCCCTGAGGGTATTTTTTTCATGAGTTTTCTCCATTCAGAGCAGAGCTGCCCCATACTTCACTCTCCTCTCATCACAGGAGACTTCCCTCTTGCCTTCCACAGTTGATTGACACTGTCTGTCACTAACCATGGCTCCACGTGGCCTGTACGAGTCAACAAACACTTGCACTGCTAACCCTTTGGAAACAGCTTTCAAGGCATGTGTCATAATTGCTCCTCCTGAGACTACATTCATTTTGCAAAGTGTAGATGCCCTATGCATGACGCCTGAAGCAAACAATTGCTCTCCAGACAGCCTGGTCATTGCCACCCAATGAAGACTTGTTCATCATCACGCTAGAATACTATGCAATTTTCCTAGAAGCAGGGAAATAAATAATGTACTAATGCTTACAAATAAGTGTTATTTCATTATGCAGTATATCTTTGCAAATGGTGAAGCCCATATTTACCCTGGCTTTCAATCATTTTTTTAAAATTATATATCTCATTTCATTTATGGTTCATTTCACTTGAAAAATAACTCTGAAGACATGGAAAAAGGAAAGAAAAAAATTATTGTTTATCATGACCCGCGGAAAGTAAATCAAGTTCATAAATACTGTTTTCCTCTTAGTCTTTTGTCTCCTGATTTCCCTCCATCCTTATTCAGAGAATAGCAAATCTATTGCCAGCGTGGTACTACAACTTCCGTGTAACCATGGTGACGTGGGGAGATCCAGAATTGAGCTGCTGTGACAGTTCCACCATCAGCTTCATAACAGGTGAGTCCTGAAGGAAAACGTGCCCCAGGAGAAGCCATCTTGAGCAGGCACCTTGGGGTCACATGTGCAGAAAGTGCCAGTCATCAAGTGCCTTGGCATCTTCATGGAAGATACACCCTTGATTCTGGTGTCTCAGATTTAATTGATCAGCACTAGGAATGAAGGTATGAGTTTAAAGTCCACAGTTCCTGCTCTCGACGTTTGTTCATTTGGAGTCAGCGCCCTTGGCACGCGCTCTCCAGCCAGCATCGATCAGAACAGAACCGGGGGCAGCAAACATAGCTTTCAGCTTCCCCTGCACGCTTGACCGATGTAGTGCATTAGGTCATCGGATCTCTGAGAGTGTTCCATTTCCTCATTAATTACTCCATTTCTGTGCTCACCGGCTGTTGCTACTAGACTCCACTGAGGGCCTCCGAGGAAGAGTTCACACCAGTGGGGCTCTGCCTCCGGTGACTGTGCATTTGAGCGCATTAAGTTTCCCAAGCCTCAAGTGTGTGTAAGGCACAGAAGAGAATGGAACGGGACGCTTCTTCCATCGTGACAAGCAACGGTGGGTGGCTTCTCTATTAAACCAGTCACTTAGCAAATTGCATGGCACCAAATTCAGGTGCTTAAGTTACGTCACTCTTAATTTCCCCAGGAGCTTTAAGTTGTGCAGATACATGGACAACGATTGGAGGAAACAGTAAAAATGAGTAATTCATTCAGTGAGGCCCAGTGACTAAAGACACTTGCAGCTCTTCCAGAGGAGCTGAGTTCAGTTTTCTGCACCCAAGCTGGGTGGCTCACAGCCACCCGTAATGCCAGCTCTAGGGACTGGAGTCCCTCTTTTGCCCTCCATGGGCACCTGAGCTTGCACGTGTATAACCTCACACAGACGCATACATTCATACATATAAATTAAAAACAAAATAAATCTTAAATATAAAAGAAGCAATAACCCTTGTAGTTTGGACCAACACTGCTCAAGAACTTTCTTCGGGCTCAGAACTGTTATTGGGAAGACAATGGAGATGACAAATGCTAGGTGTACCACTTTCTTTAGTCTCCAGGGTCCAGCATGCTCTCTGTCTATATGTCAATAGTCATGCCAGAAGGGGCAATGAGAAAACCCCAAAGGAGGAGGTGGTACCAATCACTAGGTAAACACTGTGGTCAGTTCTCAAACCGCATTAACAAGCACATGTTTAATTATAATTAAATTTTACTGTAACACCGACTTTTCCATGGTAGCTCTATGGAGATTTGTTTTCAGAGGATGGGTACCCTTCCCTCCCTTTCAAAAGACTTGGCCTTTGACCTGATGCTCTTGCTGAGTACCTGGGTTTAGTTCTCATCATCCATGTGAAGTGGCTCAGAACCACCTGTAAGCTCATCACTGAGAGATTTGACACCATCTTCTGACGTCAATGGTCCTTGCACTCCTGTGCACAGCCATCCACCCACACACGCACACATTCACGTAATTAAAAATAAGAATGAAATCTTAAAATAAAATGAAATTGGGAGCGAAGCAAAATTTACAACAGTAAACGAGACGTAGCAAGTCCAGATCTGTGTCTCTAAGTGATCTTTGTACATTAGTGACTAATTTATTATCTTCAGTGACGTGGTCTTTGAGAAGGCCGTGTTTTTCTGGATGGACAGCTTAGTCAGGGCGGTATTAGCAGGCTAGAGGCGTGCCTCCACCGTTTTCAAGTCTCACATCTGAAATGTGGGTCTAGTAATAACACAGTGTGAGGATTAAACTATATCACATGTGAGGTGTGAGGAGCTAGCTCAGTGAGCAAAGTGTTTGTTGAGCTCAGACAAGGATCTGCATTCGATAAGGGCCCAAGCAAATGCTGGATATGGCTGCCTGTGTCTGTAATTCCAGCAGCGAGAGGCCTGGTTCTCAGGGATCACTGGCCTGAAAGGGAGAATTCCTAGCTCAGAAGGAATGCTATCTTAGATAGGTAAATGATAGATAGATAGATAGATAGATAGATAGATAGATAGATCAATAGAGATAGACAAAAGGTAGGTGATTGATAGATAAATATTGGTAAATAGATGATAGATGTTTGATAGAGACATATAGATAATAGATAGATAGATGATCGATAGATAATGATGGTAGATGGACAGACAGACAGACAGATGGAGAACAATAGAGCTAGATGTCCTTTCTTACCTCTGGTCTCTGCATACATATGCATGAGCAAGCATGCCTAATTTCCCCCCTACGCATACACATACATCACACAAACACCACAGATCTACCAAAAATGAATAAATTGTACATATACACGCATGTATACACACATATACCTATATGTGAAAATTTATATATTGCCTAAAATTCCAGCCCTTCAGTTCTTTGTTTGACTTTTATCATTTCAGACAAGAAATCCATGTTTTAAAAGTGAGGTTCTCCTGACTTTCTCATCTATGTTTTACATTTTAATCCAAATCGTCAAATGGTATGGCGTAAAAGGACACTAGCCAGCTGGTTCTAAAGGTGCAGACCAGTAATCCCAGCCACTTGTGCACTTGAGATGAGAGAATGACAAGTTCAAGGCCAGCCTGGGAAACTAAGTGAGATGCTGTCTCAAAATGAAGAGGGCAGGAGGCTGGTGTGTAGTTCAGGATTAGAGCCCTTGCTAGCTTGCAGGAGGCTCCAAGGTCAGTGGTTCAGTATTTCCCTCGCCAAATTAACTTTGACTCATTCAGACTTCAATCTACTACCAGGGTTAGGCAACTTGTCCGAAAGCCAAATTCATAGTAATTATTTTAGTGTATACCAAATAACGATTAGTAAACACCTAGTGACATCTTGTGGCCTTTGGCAATATGTGAGATCTTAAAGCAATAAGTACCGAATCTGAAGGCTCAGCCCTATGAAGAGGACCAGGTACATATGTCTTGGTTTGTCATTTTAAGTGTATTTCACTAAAATTAGAATATAAGGAGAAACTCCATTGAACAAAACAATCCATATATATATGCCCATATATATAATAATGTATATTAGGATATATTAAGAAGCTATCAAAATATCCCGACAACCAACTTATAATCAACTTATAATCAGGAACAGCTTCTGGGGTTTTCATATAACAAGGTAGAGCACCATGGCATGAAACATCTGAAACAGCCAAGCCCCTCACCTCCTGGAATCTGGAAAGTAAACTGGACAGAGCAAGCAGAAGAGACCCGGCACAGAGTATATGCTTCCAGGTCCGACCCCCCAGTCACCTCCTTACTTTCACTAGGCCCCACCCCTGAGGTTTCCGTCACCTTCATAGCCTCTGAATGGGCATTCAGGGCCTAAACGGGGAGAGCATTGCTGATATTTAAGGATTGTGTTGTTACACACAAGGGAAGGACTGCTCATACTTCACAGGAAACATACGTGGATGGTGCAGGTATGCATGCAAACATACATGCTCCATACAGATGCTATGCAGCTGTTACACATTACACATGAATATGAACATGTGCTTCATATAGAGTCTGTGCAGCTGTTACACATTACACATACATGTGACCATGTGCTCCATATAGAGTCTGTGCAGCTGTTACACATTACACATGCATGTGAACATGTGCTTCACATAGAGTCTGTGCAGCTATTACACATTACACATGCATGTGACCATGTGCTCCATTTAGAGTCTGTGCAGCTGTTACACATTACACATGCATGTGAACATGTGCTTCACATAGAGTCTGTGCAGCTATTACACATTACACATGCATGTGACCATGTGCTCCATTTAGAGTCTGTGCAGCTGGTACACATTACACATGCATGTGAACATGTGCTTCACATAGAGTCTGTGCAGCTGTTACACATTACACGTGCTCTAAGTGACTAGTTGGCTTTGAAAACATCATCTACTAAGAATCTTTGTAACCTATTAGTGTCCTATCAAAGGAAATGAGTCTCATGGTTTCTAGAAATTCTATTTTAAAGATTTTGGTTGAACTTATCATATGTCTTGGGGTAAAATGTTTGTTTTCTAGGCACTTTTCACATGCAATTTAGATTTAATTGTATATTTGTTCCTTAAGATCTTTAGACTCTTAGAACACTTTAAAAATAATTTTAAATGATGCTCTCAGCGCTTACATGATATGGAAGTTTAAATAAAATTTCCTCCTCAGCAAAATACTACATTTTAAATTAAATTGGAATTTAATTCAAAAGTGTTAGAATATGAGTAAAGAAATAGCCTCAATGCTAAACTTAAGCTTTGAGCAAGACTTTAAAAATCTTACTCGGAGTCCACTTTCTGCAGAACTCAGGGCTAGATTCTATCAGTGAAATCACGGTTATGTCAGAAATAAGAGTCGTCAGATCTTCTTCCAGCACCGTTATTTTATCTTTCTTCCTGTCTCCCCTGCTGTTCTTTGGTCTCCTAAATACCTTTCATGTGCCAGAGTAAAGCATTTCATAGTACAGGGCCTCGATTTCTCAATAATATTGTGACAGTTGCCAGTGTCTTTTAGTACTGAGTGATGTACCCAGTGAGCCTGAACAATCAGACATTTTAGGCATCTTGAAACTTCAGCTTCTACGGGGGGTCCTGACATCCTCAGGTGGGTCCAGTTGCTTGCATCCAAGATGGTGCCATAGAGCAAGGGCCCAGCCTGCACCACTTACATTTCTGTTTCTGAGATATTGTCATGTGGTGTGCAGTTGAATTTTCTTCTTTGTTTTTTTTTTCAAGAGAGGGTTTTACTGTGTCGCACTGGCTGTCCCAGAACTTGCTCTGTAGAAACAAGGTGGCCTTGAACTTGCAGAGATCCACTCTGCCCCCCACCCCCAAGTGCCGGGATTAAAGACCTGTGTCATCACTGCCTGGCTTGAAGTTGAATTTTGGATTTTCTAAGACAGCTTCATTGAGGATCTCACATTTGGCTGGGAAGTACTTCCACCATGAGCCTTTATTCTAAGCTGTACCTCTTTCCTCACAGCCCCCGTCGCTCCAGAAATCACATCTGTGGAGTACCTCAACAGCCTGCTGTATATCAGTTGGACCTATGGGGAAGCCACCACCGACCTGTCCCATTCTAGAATGCTGCACTGGATGGTCGTTGCAGAAGGGAGGAAGAAAATTAAGAAGAGTGTACGTTCCTTTGGGTCCTGACATCAGGCATCCGAGCCATTGGTTGCATGAGCTGTTGACAGACCTTACTTAAGCTTAGCTTTTCAAGTCTTTGACCGGGAGCTGAAATCATTGCGGGTCCTGGTTTTGCCTATATTTAACGTTGTAATTTGAGAGCTGAGTTTAGTAGTATGGGAGAGGGAGTTTCAAGTCACCTTCAGTATGTAGGGAGTTCAAGGCCATCCTAGGACACGTGACAGCTCTTCCGTCAGGATGCTGAGTATTGTCAAATAGCTACCACTCCTCCATGTCAGTCTCTTCAGAGTGATCCACACACCCGGATGTCTGAGTGCATTTGGGATACTGATATCTTCTCGATGCTCTATTAAGCTTTTGGGCCATGATTAAACCACTACAGCTACAACAAATAAAAGGAAAGTGCATTGAATAAAATAGAGGGTGAGAGACATTCTGGTCTCCTCTGCTGCTGCCTGACCCAGCTCCATGTGGCTTGCTCATTTAGGCTTTGCTCCTAATGTCCAAGCACTAGTCTGAAGGAAGAGACAGAGCAGCGATAGAGACCCAACACTTGCAAGATGGGAACTACCGTAGAAGATGCCTGTTCTGTTTCCATTTGCAATCTATTGGTCAGAACTGGATCACATAATCCCCTCTATAGGAGGCAGGAAGTAGAGTCTCCCTGTAAACGACCACGTATGTACAGACATGTCTGTGTTTCTTAGGAACCACACAGTAAATGTCTTTTCTAGAAGCTATTGTGAATATGTGGGATAGCACCACAGTAAGGGACAACACTTTGGGAAACTGTCCAAGATGATATGCATCATGCACTTTAGGAAGGTTTGCATTCAAACAATCCAGTCCAGCAATATGATAATAGTCAACTGTTCAGTGTGAATTCATGGGTCCACACTGCCTGATAGAGCCCTGGAGTTCGTATCTGTGTACTTGCTGTGTAGGGTGAGGTGCTGGCTCATACATCCCACACTGAAATCACAAATCTTGCTGGTCTTGCAGGTGACACGCAATGTCATGACGGCCATCCTTAGCCTGCCTCCAGGAGATATCTACAACCTATCTGTCACAGCATGCACCGAGAGAGGGAGTAACACCTCCACGCTCCGCCTCGTCAAGCTAGGTAAGAAGAGTGCACAGGTAAGGGCTGAAGATGCTTCGTGGGGTTAAGGAGAATTTGCAATCCTTATTCAGCAGGGGCTCCTCAGCTCAGTGGAGCCAAAACAGAAGGACAAGGAATTCTCGCTGAGAATTACAAAATGGACACACTAAAAAAGAATACAACCACGTTGGTATGAGGTTTTTGTTCGTATGAGTGGAGTGCGAACCAGGCGGTGACATGGACCTTTGCCACTCTCAGCAGTACTGGAGGGACCAAGGAGCCTTAGGAACCTTAGAAATGGAAGGCCTTACTGGTTATCTGGCTTGGTGTCTTCGCCCACTCTGATAGCATTCTCTTTCATACAAATAGTATTTCTTATTGACCTAGGTTGAATAAAATACCTTGACTTTATTGAAGATGGTACCATGTCATAATTCCAATAGAACTGACATAAGAGGAGAATAATTTATAACAGGGAAAGCCAGATTACATCAATTTATTATGAATTAAAATGATATTAGAGGAAAATAATTTATAACAGGGAAAGAGAGATTATACCAATTTGTTACATAATAATCTAGATTCCAAGCAAGTGGATTCAGATGCAGCTGTTTCATCCAATGGCATTGGTGCCCATGCATAGCAAAAATGACTAAGTTTGGGATGTAAGAAATAAGAAAATGAAAGATCAATAGTAGGAAAGGGGGTCTGTATAAATGCCTTAGTAGTAAAGAGTATTTATGGATCTTTCACAGGTTTTGAACCTCAGTGCACCACACCAGGCAGCTCACAGACACCCATAACCCTAGCTCCAAGGGACCTGTCACCTCTTCTGGCCACACACCTGCAGAAACAAACACACACTCTTTGTCACATACACTCACAGACAAAAGAAAACAAATCCTTAGAAGGAAATGAAGAAATGTAAAGATTAATTAGTTTATTATGAGTAACTGAGCAAGCCTAGATAGAAGGTGGCCCAGAAGAAAACTGTAGTTAGAGTGAGTGATAGGAACCTAGGAGGGCTTGCGTTTTGTGAGACACAAAGGAGAATTACCTTAACTGTGGCAGATGTTTCAGAGTTAGAATGTGTAAGGTGATAAAACAAGTATCTCAGATAGGTCCCATGGCTTGCCCCCATCACCGTTCAAACTCATGCCAATTCCTCACAGGCACTTGACCATGTTCAAGGGAGTTCCAAAAATGTTTCTGTTGTTCCTTCTGCTCTCATACCTGTAGCAATGAGCAGAGAGGCTCACACAGGAACATCTCTAGTAGAATCATGAGCTCTCGGCAGTCACATTGCTCTCAGCAAGGTATTTTGAGAAATGCTCAGGAAATAGGAAAAATGAAGACGGCTCTGCAGACAAGTGCTCACTGCCAGCCCGACACAGAATTTGATCCCTGGGATCCACATCATGGAAGGAGAGAACTGACTCAGGGAATTGTCCCTGACATCCACATGCAGGTGCTGTGCCACAGTTTCCTCATCTCCTCTGACAAATAAAGAAAGGTAGAAACTAGTTCTTAAAAGAAAATAGGATCCCAACAAAAGAAAACAGCATTTTCTTTCTTTAATCCAATACATACATGCCTCTGTGTCCACCCCTTCTGAAGATGGCCTCAGGTTCTTAGCTCAGTGACAAAAGCTAAATTCTTACTGAGATGCTGATGCTACAAATGGAAATAAAGTGTTGGGTGGTTTTAATGTTGTACTTCAATTGCATGCAAAAATCATGTTTATGACAACTGCTAAAAAATTAACTCACCTAATTCCTTGAAAACTATTTAATATTATGAAATAGAAAAGCATTACAATTTTTATTCATGACGATTTATTCTGTTGTCATATTAGAACACCATGAGGGGGCCAACAAAACAGTTCAGTGCTTGCTGCCAGCATGATGGCCCGAGTTACATGCTTGGGACACACATGATGGAAAGGAAGAACCAATTGCCAAAAGTTGACCACCATACAAGTGCCATGGCACACAGGGTATAAGCAAACACACACATATGCATATACACAAATACATACACACATATACACATATATACAATACGCATACATACACACATGCACAACAAACACAATCATACACACATATATACATGAACATACACAGACACAGAAACACATAGACACACACATGTATATATAGTTGTACACATGAATATACACACATATACACATGCACACATATACACACATATATTCATGCACATACACATGCACACATACATGTACATGTGCATACATACATACATGCATGCATACATACATACACATGCATACACACAAATGTCAGAATCAAGAAGAAAGCATAGTTAGATCAAAAATAAAAGTAGATGATTCCTTTTGAAAGTTTAGTTCTCCAAATATGAAGATGACCACTGTGATTTCATCAGATTGGTTGAGAAATAGGAGCAACTCTTGGGGAGGTGGCTGTTAAGGAAATGGAGAGATTTGGACAGGACTAAAGAGGTATTTTGGAGACTGAGGTTCCAGAACCTTCTTTTTGGACAAATGTAGGAAGTGAAAAAAATAGAAATTAAGAATACCAACCCCCCTCCTGCTTGGGTCTTGAGTAACTTGGTTTGATGTTTGTGTAACTCAGAGAGACAAAGAGACAAGCAGGACCGGTGAAAGGTTAATGGAGAGGGGTGTGTTAAGAACCCATTGTCCTTCTAATTAAAACTCTAATTAAAATAAGTGATTTGAAAACTTTAGAAAACAAAAGCACAGGTGTCCAGCAAAGAGATGATTGATCTGTGTCCAGAGATCACGGGGAACCTCTGGTCTGGGGTGTCTGAATTAGAACACCAAGTACCAAAGTGACCTAAGTGAGAAGCCCTGGGTGTGGCCCACATTCCAGTACCCAGAGACTGAAAAGAGAGAAGATTCCAGAAAGAGAGGGTGGCACGGAGCAGCCAGTGAAGAAAGGGAAAACCCAACTCCACCCTTGAAAACCACCCTTGTGAAATTCTGCTTTACCCAAACCTCATATGGCAAAGAAGAGAGGGTTCTTGCTTGACTCTCAGGAGAATCAGCACTTAGCAATGTGCAGTTCCCTCGTGCCTAGCCTGGAGCTGGAAACAGAGGCCTGTTCCTTCCTTCTATGTGCCTGCTTCTCACATTTTCACTGACTTAAGGAATTTCGCAGCAGACATGTGGGGAACCACACACGACCGCTCTGTGGTTTTCTCTTCCCCTTTTGGAAACTAGATCTTAGGACATCCGCTTAACAGTCTTAGCCTCGGTCATAAAAACTTGGATGTAAATGAAAAATTCTGAAAGACATAGTTTGGTCCTGAACAGGGATTTTTAAGAAATTTAAAAATATTATGTATGTTATAAATCTAATGAACATTCTCCCCACTCCCACCCTCCAATGTAAATAAGTTTTATTTTTAATCAGTAGTTTGCCTGCATTCATATCTGCCCCATATGCATGCCTAGTGCCTACAGAGCCCCGCAAAAAAGTATCAAATCTCTTGATACTGAAGTTGCAGTCAGCTGTGAGCCTCCGTGAGGGTGCTAGAATTGAACCTATGTCCTCTGAAGAGCAACTGGTGCTCTTGGAACCACTGACCCATCTCTCCAAACTCTAATTCATAATTTAATACGTATTCGGTTGCTAAATGTTTGCTCTTGATATTCTTTAGTATTCTTCTGAAAGGTGTTCAAATTTGCAGTTACATTCAGGACAAGTTTTCCTAGGTAGATGAGATAAAGTCTAAAACCCAAATCTGACAGAAGCCCGTTAAGCTCTTCTCTTCCAAACTTCATGATCCACTTATCCTGACACACTTGTCCTGACGCTATGGTCCTGACACACTTATTATGGCATACTTATCCTGACACACCCCCACAACTCATCCTGAATAATGAGTTCCCTCTTGTATCAGCTGTCTCCCCCCGCCCCCAGCTCTCTTCAAACTGCTTTTCTCTTGCAGAGTTTGTTCCCATCAATATGAGCACCCGGTTGCTTCTACTTGGGGCCTCTACTGCTTCTATGAGTGTAATTTTAATTCTTTTCAATCCTGATTTTTAATGGTGTCTCTCAAACACTTTAACCTCCCTTTTAGCCCACCACCCACCAGAGGTAGTGGGAAAGGATACAGGGGTAGGGGAGGGAAGTGGACCTGTTCAGAAAGGTTCTTTGGAGCAACTCCTGTCTATATTATCTGGAAATCGGCAGTTCAGTTCATAGGTCAGCAGCGGCTGCTCTATCCACTTGCAAACGTTTCATGGATAAACCAGCAGTCCGGTTCAGGAGAGTCAGGTTAGCAACAGTGTTGATTGACACTACCTGGCAGAGACAGCCAGGCCTCAGCCTTGGTTTGAATCAGCAGGAGGGGTCAGGAAGAATGTCAGAAGTTCTCAGCTGTGTTTCTCTCAGGGAAGCGAAGATCAGCTAAGACAGAAGACCCACAGTGCTGCACACTAGTCTATTAGCAAGCCTAGCTCAGACTCCGTAGCTGTCTGTTGAGTCCTCTTTGTGCCCTCCACGGGTCTCGCCTCAGCACAAGAGCCTGTCTCAGCTGACATCTCCCTGCCTATTAGCCCGAGGAAGAGGGAAGGAACTACAGCACACCACCAGCAGGTCCTTGATGTATTTCTTCCTATGGAGTTCTGACAAATGCCGCTCAACTACACGATGTAAGGCAGACCGATACATGTGTGTTGTTAACAAAGAATCCTTCATCACATGTTTTTTCACATGTTTGCTTTAGCAGAACATCCTTTTATCTGTGTCTGCTTTAGTGAAATGTGACTTCACAAGTCTGCCTTAGTCTTTCACTTGTGTCCATGTCAGCTAAACGTTCCTTCACGTGTTTACTCCAGCAAAACACCATCTAAATGACTTTCTAAAGAACCCTTGAAATCCCACTTCATATGGGAGATGATTTGTTGGTAATGTTGAAAATAATTTAATTCAAAATACTTTGTTCTGCTGTAAAAATGTAATTATGGAAAAGACTCTCAACCTGCATTTCTACATATTAAGAAAATTCTAGAAATTCCTCACAGTGAGGCTGAAGATTGGAAAATAGGGTTTTCCTCATCAGATATAGGGATGATTTTTCTCAGCATCACTATCAATGTCACATGTTTAAAACTTATCAAGTTTAAAAGAATAAAACAATCAGTGGGAGTGTGCCTGTTCGTTTGGATATAATAGGAAGTCATAAATACAACACTGAGAGGCATCAAAATACACAGTAAATGGGACACAGTGCCTTGTGCCTTGAATCCCCACATTTGAGAGGCTAAGGCAGGAGGATTGCCATGAGGGTAAGAATGGTCTAAGCACATTAGTGATTTTCAAGGTGGAATAATTTCTCTTTTATTCCCCCCTGTCTCTCAAGAAGAGGAAGGAAGGAAGGAAGGAAGGAAGGAAAGAAAGAAGGAAGGAAGGAAGATTAGCAGAGAAAGACAAATTTGGAACAATAAAGACATTGGGTTCTGCTCCAAGACTAAGTGTTCCCTTTGTGACCTCCAAGAGAAAGAAAGGTTTTTTGTTTTGTTTTGTTGGGTGGTTTTTGTTTTGGGGGTGTTTGTTTTTTTTTTTTTTTTGTTTTTTGGTGACCCACGAAGGGTTATGTGCCTGCTCTGACTTCAGAAGTCATTGCACTTGCTCCCAGAGACCCGATTTTGAGCCAGCACAGTCCCTGTAGGTCTTAGATCTAGCTCACAGCCCTGTCAACAGTGAGAGATGTGAGTGGGGCCGGTGACCTCTGACACTCGAGGTTTCATCGGTCTCTTTTCTTCAGAAGTGACACAGAGCCCTGCCTGGAGAAGGGGGGTGACACTTGCTAGTAAAAAGGAGAATCTGGCATCTGCTGGGATTCCCCAGGGTCTGAAGCTGACTCATCTCTTCTCCCCTTTAACTCTCTCACCTAAACTTATCACTTCCTCACAGACAGTGACAATCGTGGAAGACCCACAGCAGAGATCTGGCTCTCTGAAAGGAAGGTGCAGGTGGAGGAGCACACTGCCAGTTCAGCCTAGACAGGGAAGGTACCGCATGTCCAGGTAGCCGACGTCAAATGTATCTGCCAGCAGGTCACACAACCCAGTATCCGGCCAGCAGTGCTAGCTCAGCAGTTTCCATACTGAATGATCTAGAAAGAAAGATCACAGCATCCACCACACAGAGCCCACCAAACAGCATCCGCAATACAGGGGCATGAGTAGAGGAGAAGACATTCAGAAATGAGAGATAGAATTGTGCATGACCTACTAGAGCAGAGGACCAAGCCCGACTTAATTACTGGAAACAAACAGAAAATGGTCCAGATAGCATAGTGTGGGGCCTTCAACTAACGGATTAATTTATTGATCAAGATAAAGGGTCTATGATAAAACTTTTATCTCTAACATGCTACTTAGCATCTGGTTCCCCATCATCCTTTAAAAAAAATAATAATGTTATCTACTTTTATCTTTCTTAATTTTCAATAAAGTTTCAAGGATTCAAACTTCTGACTTAAGAAGACCATGCAAAAAGGACAGGTTGATACTGTTCACCATTTTAAGGGAAAAGAGCTCCTTCTTTATTTTTTCTTTCTTTTTTCCTCCTCCTCCTCCTCCTCCTCCTCCTCCTCCTCCTCCTCCTCCTCTTCCTCCTCCTCCTCTTCTTTTTCTAACTCTGTGCCTCACTCAAAAAGTTATGTGTTGTCAGGACAACGCTAAGTCCAAGATGGATGACACAGAAACTATTAATAGAGTCTGGTTATAAAACTGAAGCAGAAAACAGAAGTGTCCAAAAGAAGAAGTGGAAATTACAAGCAGAGAAGGGCACAAACATTCTGCCTTTGGCAGGCTTTGTGGATGGGCATATTCAAAAGCTGCATAAAAACACAGGCGATTATCTACCTGCCTGTGAGTTCTTGGGACATCCACCCCGTTACTACTAAAAGAGAGTGTGCGTGGTGTGCGTGGTGTGTGTGTGTGTGTGTGTGTGTGTGTGTGTGTGTGCTTAAAAAATGTGCTCTTCCCTTAGAACCAGCTCCTCCGAAATCACTCTTCGCAGTGAACAAAACACAGACATCGGTGACGCTGCTTTGGGTTGAGGAGGGTGTAGCTGATTTCTTCGAAGTCCTCTGTCAGCAGCTTGGCTCTGGCCACGATGACAAACTCCAGGTATTGTTTACTTTGACTATCTTTCTGAACTACTTTTGACTAAAGCTAATGGAGTAACTAAAAATTTTCGTTTCATGGTGTGACTCTGTCTGCTTGGAGTTTTTTTTTTGGGGGGGGGGGTATGTGCAAGGGCTAAGATAGAAATTAGCAATATTTGTAAGACATACCCATGAAGACCTTATCATCTAAAGTCTACTCTAACAGTTAAGAACTGCTAGTCATATTTTTTATTTAAACTTACTTTAAACTTAAAAAGACATTACAAGTAATCATGCAAATGTAGAAAATAAGGAAAGTATATGTTCTCCAGCAAAGAGTGGGAACTTATATATTGTTTAAAATAATTTAATCATAATAATTTAAAAGACAAAAAACCCAGACATTGTTACTGCTAAAGCTTTGGGGATCATAAACAACAAAAATGATAAACTACTTTGTTGTCATGGTGGAGAGTAGGAGTGAACACTCAGCTCTGGGAGCAGCTAAGTCAGGAGAGAGGGGGGTATGGGTGAAGAGAAGGGGAGGGGGACGAAGGACAGGAGGGGGGAGGAAGAAGGGGAGGAGAGAGAGGGAGGGAGGAGGATGGGGAGAGGAAGAGGGGAGAGAGGAAGGGGAGAGGGGAAAGGGGAAGGGGAGAGGAGAAGGGGGAGAGGGAGAAAGAAAGACAGAGAGCTTTAAAGCCAGAGCAGGAAGGAAAAAGACAGGTTATGAGG
The DNA here is from genome assembly GCF_963924665.1 of Micromys minutus. NCBI lineage: Eukaryota > Metazoa > Chordata > Mammalia > Rodentia > Muridae > Micromys > Micromys minutus. Next base: position 11,034,925 of record NC_137972.1, on the reverse strand, counting down.
GAGTTCATACACTACAGGAGGTAGAGTAATTCTTCCAGCATAAATAATTGATGTCCTTTCAATAAATGAAGGCCTTGTGCCTGAGAGGGGAGAGGATTGCTGGGAGGACAGGTCTTTTCAGACTGATTGCTGAGATAATCGGCTTTGATTCCTTTGCCCCTTTGATAGTCTCATCTACGAATTTCTCTCTTTTGATCTGTGCTGACGAGCTCAGTCCTGTCTCTGTTCTAAGAACCCTTTTGGAAAAATAACTGTTCTGCCAGGAACGGATTTTCTCCTCTGTAACTATAGTGATGCCTTCCATTAGAGACACAATGGTTAGTCAGCTACCTGCTGCAATTCAGCCCTGTTAGCAGAAAGCCTTCTTCCCTTGCTGTAATTCTTTTCTGGCCTAGGCGATGGTGGGATGAAAAATCAGTGCTGTTGGCTGCCATTGGGTTAGGCTGCAGTGTTTCTCGATTGTCTTTTGAAAAGGGCAGCATGCTAATTTATAGAGAGCAGCGTGTGTGTGTACGTGTGTGTGTGTATGTGTGTGTCTGAACATAAATCCACCAAATTAGCAATTTACTCTTTTTAAGAATGAGATATTTTTGTTTTGAAGCACCTACTATCACCATGCTTTGGGTGAATATGATAACAATAGAGAACAGAGACAAACAGGTAGGTTTCTTAATATAGAAAGAAGCACTGCAGGTAAAAAAGACGGAGACCAACAGATAGGGAAACAAGAACAAAAGATCCATATAAAAAAGTGGCATATAAAAAATTCCCCCTCGTGATGAAAAATACAAGATATAACTACAGAAAAATATGCCACGTCAGAAAGAAATCAGGAAAACGGTCATTAACACACAACGGAGGTGAACAGGTAATTGGGACTGCAGAGGATTAATTTTCAATAGTTTTCAGTATTAAAAAGGCATACTTGGTGACTGAGTAATTCAACTTCTGGAAATGTATGAGTATACATATTTATATACCTTCACATACTGTGTGTGTGTGTGTGTGTGTGTGTGTGTGTGTGTCTGTCTGTCTGTCTGTCTGTCCACACATAGTGTTTTGGTCGTTCTTGTTGCTGGGATAAAATACCCCAACCGAAGCAGTTTCCAGGAGAAATCTCTTCCAACTCATAGTTTCAGTGCAGAATCCTTCACGATGGGGAAGTCTTGGCAGAGGAGCTGGAGGAAGCCTCTCGCATTGCACTCACAACCCAGAAGCAGAGGATTAGGATGTCTTTGTTCAGATAGCTTCCTTCTGTTCGTGCTGTCAGGGACCCAAGCTCAGAGAACCTCCTTTTGGGTGGGTTGTTTTCTGTCAATTAACCTAACCACAATACTCTCTTATGGGCATGCCCAGAGGCTAACCTAATCTAAACAACCCCTCACCCCAAAGAGGATTCCAGGCCCTGCTAGGCTGGCGATCCTAATAACCGTCACATGTACACATATACACTAAGTGTCTGTACATGTACAAGGGTCTCTGTGCTTGTGAGATGATGTTGACTTACCAGTGTTTACAGCAGCACATGGGGAAATCTACCGACCACGAGAGCCTGCATCAGTGGCAGGCCAGTGGGATAGAACATGAGCTTTCAATGGGCTTGTGTGCCATCCTTCAGAAGGGTAGAGTGGGAGCTGGAAAGATAGCCTTGGGGTTCACAGTGCCCGCTGCTCTTGTAGAGAATTGACGTCGGCTTCCAAGAACCTACATGGTGGTTGACAACTGAGAGCAACTCCAGCTCCAGAGGATATGGAACCCTCTTCTGGTCTCTGCAGGCACTGAATGTTTGTGGTACCCAGACACAGACAGACATTCAAAAAAAAAAAAAAAAGATAGAATAGCTTAATATGAATTTGTAGCAAAGGTGACTGTCTTAGTCAGGGTTTCTATTCCTGCACAAACATCATGACTAAGAAGCAAGTTGGGGAGGGAAGGGTTTATTCAGCTCACACTTCCATGTCACTGTTCATCATCAGAGAAAGTCAGGACTGGAACTCAAGCAGGTCAGGAAGCAGGAGCTAATGCAGAGGCCATGGAGGGATGTTACTTACTGGCTTGCTCTCCCTGGCTTGCTCAGCCTGCTTTCTTATAGAACCCAGGTCTACTAGCCCAGAGATGGCACCACCACAATGGGATGGGCCCTGCCCCTTGATCACTAGTTGAGAAAATTCCTTACAGCTGGATCTCATGGAGGCATTTCCCCAACTGAGGCTCCTTTCTCTGTGATAACTCCAGCTTGTGTCAAGGTGACACAAAGCCAGCCAGTACAATGACAAAAGATGACACAAGTGCAAATAAGCAGAGCAGTGTGTACACCACATCACTGTTTGTGGCCACCAGCTGTGACATCAACCAAGTCATCAGATTTATACCACCACACATAGGCATAAGGAGAAAACCACCCAGGAGTGATGGTTGCTTCCAGAGAACAGAGGGCATGGAAGGAAACAGAGAAAGGGAAAGATTTTTCACTATCAACCTTTTCTATCTTTTCATCATTTTTTTACTCTACTTATAACCTCCTTAATATGAAAGGTGGTTTCACAAACAAGAGGATGATGTGGAGTGTGCTTTATTGTCTCCGTCTCCAGGAACCGGTAGCTGTTTCCTCCCATGTGGTGACCATCTCCAGCCTCCTCCCGGCCACTGCCTACAACTGCAGTGTCACCAGCTTCAGCCACGACAGTCCCAGTGTCCCTACGTTCATAGCTGTCTCCACAATGGGTAATGATACAGATTAAGGCAACCTGGTCTTTGGAAGTTTCTATATTATATTTTTTCATGTTTCCTTCTAAGTAGACATAACCTGCCTTTTTGCTGGAACCAGTCTTCCGCGAAAAACATCCCACAGGTTCAGGGAGTGCTTGACTCCTCTCCCAAAGTGCACCATGCTAGAACACATGACTTAGAAAAAGACTTGTATTGTCTTCAAGTCTTTTTCCTTAAAATCCTTATATAAATATAGGATATAAATTTTAGATTTGAGTTATTTATATGTTCATGTGACTGAGTATGATAGTCTTGCTGCATGGATGTCTGTGTTCATGCCTGGTGACAACAGAGGTCCAAAGAGGGTATCAGACCTCCCCCATCCCGTTGCCCAGGACTGAAGAGAGAGATGGTAATGAGCAATCCTGTGGATGCTGAGAACCAAATCCATGCTCTCTGCAGAAGCAGCCGGTGCTTTTAACCGCTGAATCGCATCTCCAGCTTCAGCCTATGTTCATTAGAAAATTACAAGTCAACACAGAAAAGTAATACAGAAAGCCCTAAAGGCATGCACCAGTCCAAAAGGGCTTACACCAAGAGAAACCGCCCAGGTCACCATCCTTAGAATCCTCAACAGGGGTAGACACAGTCCTGACCAACTGACTCTCATCTGTACCGGTCCCTGCCTGGCCCTGATCAATTAGTAGTTAGCATTTGTACTTGAAATCACAGCAGGAGCTGCTACTTTAGCCGTCCGTCCTCGTGGGCAAATCTGTGACTAATGCGGGGTCTGGCACAGGGCCGGTCTCCTTGTGCTTTTCTGCAGTACAGTATATGTACTGTTCTCAGCAGGAATTGCAGACCATCTGTGAAGACCCGTGTGGACAGCCACCCTTAGAACGCTCTGTCCCTTTAACGGATTTGCTTTAGTAACGGCAAACTAGCGGAGTGTTTGTCTGCATAAAGGACTGATGAGTAGTGTCAGCTTTGCCTTGTTTGGATTTTCGCCGTTCTATTTACGTTTTCTTTGCTAGAAGAAGAGACAGACGTGCACACGGGCGATGTTTGAACACCCCTTCATCTCACATCTCAGGACGTTTTCCTCCAGGCTTCCTGTCTGAGTGTTCTTGTTCGCTTGTGTGGATGGTTTGGTTTGGTTTTTGACGCAGAGTTAAGTTGAGACATGCTCAACTACATAGTCCTGACTAGCCTGGAACTCGTAGGAATCCTCCTGCATCATTCCTTCCTGAACTCATGGGGATCCCCCTGCATCAATTCTTCCTTCCAAAGCTGGAGTTACAGTTGTATGCCACCCTGTGTGGCTTCTGTGACACTTTTTAAAATGCACTTCACTGCCTATGACTTCTTGTCCGGTCCCTGGGAAATGAGAGCAACAGGTGACATTTTTTTTTTTTTTGTCCAGTGTACTTACAGGTGTAAACAGGCTTGAGAGGTAGCTATGGCTCCCAGTGAAGCTGGTAGCATGCTCTTCTTTCTTCCCGACCTCTCAGCCACAAACCCGAGCAGATGTGGCAGGTAGCAAGCAGTTAAGGCATTAAGGATTGGCTCTGTGGAGTTTGTGAGATAGATTAGCATTCTCAGGCTGACTTGAAAATCACCATATAGTCCAAACTGCCCCCAAGATCCTAATTCTCTTGCCTCAACCTCCCAAGTTTTGGGGTACAGGCATGTGCCCACTAGTACATCAGCTCTCTTGGTTTCTGACCTGTAAAGAAGGGCATGCATCTCCCTGTCTCTCCTCGAAGACTTTTATAAAGACATTTTTTTAGCCTGTTTCCTTGCTTCCGGTTTCCCGTTCATATGATCAGCAGACCATTCATCAGAGAAGTGCTCGAGGGCAACCCCACTCTTAGGGACTCTCCAATGTAATAACAGATTTAATCTTTGCCTCTATGCAGACGGGAAGCCTCTGAGCATATGGCCACAGCCCGTCCAGATGCCTGCTTCTGGTAAAGTGTAAAATGCTGCCACGGATGGCAGCTCGCTGATGCTTTGCTCCCATCCATTATCTCCCAGAAGCAAGTGATCCAGCTCTGATTCCTGACTTTAAAGTCCTGGGCATGAAATAAGAACCCGGCACCTTGGATGCGTTTGAGCATGTTAAAAAGTAGTAGAGCGTGGCAATGACTTCTACAGGCTTAACTTTGAAATAGTTGGAAGCCACCGCATCGATACCTCTCAGACGTTCAGCTTTTGCTTATCAGAGTGTCCTGCATGCTGGAGGTCTAGGAAACAGACTCAGTTTCTCCATTTGCCGAAAGACCACCAGTTAGCCTCCCTAGAGCTCCCCTGGAAGACAAGCCAATGTTTCCCTTAGACAAATATGTTGTCATTATCATCTTATTTATACACTCAAAGTTCCTGGGACGGGAGGAGGTACAGAAAAGGCTATAAATGGCTCTGTCATTTTTCATGTCCTGTAATCTATAGCAACGTGTGGCTCCTTCCTCTAGTTACAGAGGTGAACCCTAACGTGGTGGTGATCTCAGTGCTGGCCATCCTCAGCACACTTTTAATTGGACTGCTATTAGTGACCCTTGTCATTCTAAGAAAGAAGCACCTGCAGATGGCCAGGTAAGAAAAGTTCTGTTGTTTGTCTGTGTGTGAGAGTATGCGTGTACGTGTGTGTGTGATTGTGTGTGTGTATGTTCAATGATGATGATGATGATGATGGTGGTGGTGGTGGTGATGGTGATGGAGGAGGAGGAGGCCAGGGCCTAGTGTCCACAAGAACAAGCCTCAAGTCCTTTTCCTTAGATACATTCTCAAATACTTTCTTCATATTGCAGAATAATGTATCAGTTTTCTGGAGATATTGCTGCTCTTTTGGTAATCACTGCATCTGAGAAATTCACTTCAAACATAGAGTTGTACCGTTGGCTGTTTTCAGAGAAAGAAAAAAAAATAGGTGTCTTGGTTAGGTTTTTATTACTAATAAGAGACACCACAATCATAGCAACTCTTATAGAGGAAAATACGTAACTGGGGCTGGCTTATAGTTTCAGAGGTTTAGTCCATTATCATCATGGTGGAAGTGTGGTGGCACGCAGGCAGACATGGTGCTAGAGAAGGAGCTGAGAGCTCTACAACTTGATCCACAGGCAGCAGAAGGAGACTGTGTACCCCTCTGGGTGTGGCTTGAGCATAGGAGACCTCAAAGCCCACGTCCACACTGACACACTTCCTCTAACAAGGAAACATCTAATAGTGCCACACCCTGTGGGTCAGACATTGGAACGTGTGAGTCTATGGGGTGGGGGACATTCCTATCCAAAGCACCACAAAAGGCAACAGAAAGATACTGGTGAGAGCTAGCCAGTGGAGGAAAATGAAAATGACAGTTTTCAGAAGCCAGAGAAAGTTCAGGTTCTGGGAAGCAGCGACTGTAACCTGCATGCGGTAGACAATATGGGAGTAGTGTGATGTAATGTCCAGCTCAGGGGAAGCATGCAGTGAACAGCACATAAGCAGTGGCAGAGGGTCAGCTATGTACATTAGAGTCAACAAGTGCAGAGGTATGTTAGGGTCAACGATGGAAGTGCAGAGGTATTGGGGTCAATTATGGAGGTGCACTGTACTTTAGGGTTATGAACACCTTCTGACAAAGGTTGTGGGCTGACTCTGTTTGGCCTCAAAGAGTTTGATTCGATACATTTCAAGGGGGCAGTTTCTTTGTGTTTTATCTTTATTTTTGACACTGTATGCAAAACAGAATCAAATAAAACTTACCTTGCCCACCCCACCCACCCCTTTTTAATGCTATTTTGATAAGCTGCGTCAAGGGCTCTCCTGCCCCTCATGTCAGGTAACGAGCTCTGTCAAGTAATCACCTTGGTTTTGTCTCTTTCAAACAGGGAATGTGGAGCTGGCACGTTTGTCAATTTTGCATCCTTGGAGAGGGAAGGGAAACTTCCCTATAGTTGGTGAGTATTGTATCGGGACATGTCTCTAGCTGGCTTAACTGGCCAGTACTTGATTTGATTTTATTGTCTTTAAGGCATACGTGACTTTTTTTTTCTGGTTGTCCTTTCTTTAGTTTAGTCGGTAGTCAATGACTAGATCATCATGGGCCAGAACCATTTCTATAAACTGAATGGGATTCTTAAGGAGAGGGAAAGGGGACAATGAAGTCATACAAAGGGTCAAAGCTGTGCTTCAGGCTCCAATACAACAGCCATAATGAACAAGTGGCAGCCACAGGCCCAAGGGTGACTTGAATGAATAATGTAACATAGCCAAGTGCCTGGCAATGGGAGCCAACACTGCCATTCAAACAGTAAATGAAAGATGCAGGTCAAAGGTCTCACCTCTTGTATCAAAGACAGAGACAAATTTGAAGATTGTATGATGCCTTTGTCACTTACTACTGGGAAGGAAGGTCCTAGAAGGAGTAGATGTTTAAGGAATTAGGAAATGTCTTGTGATGAATTCTATTGCACTCAACTACAATGTGTAATATACATCAACCCTGTCCAGCTTAGCATCCAGTTCAGAATATCCAAGAGTCTCGCCAATTAGGTAAGCTTATTTCAGGAGCCAGTGTTCCCTGCATCCTGTAGTTTGCAAGCAACCATCAAAGAGTTTAAATGAACCCACCTTCCCCGCAAGTGACCAGTGTTAAAAAACCAGATGTGAGAGACCAGAAATTTTATCTTACAGTGTCAACAAGATAAAGCACTTTATTTAAAACATGTAATCTCCCTCTCAGAGTGTCAGCGATGGCCACTCGTTGAAAACGGAGTTGAAATGAGATTCTGTTTGATATGACTGCACTTTGGGTCATTTTAAAATTTTTAACATGAATAGAGTTTTCCCATTAAAATATGATCAATCCTGTTATGAAGAAAGAGAATGTGTAAGTCCTTGATGCTGACAGTCTCAGAAACATGAGAAGGTTTGTTCAAATGTGTTAGGATTCTTCTCAAGAATAAGAGACTCACCTACTCCTGCTTCTTCCTTTTAAAAGACTGGGTCCCCAAACCAGTGGCAAGAGGCTCATCAAGAAACTGCCCCAATTTGTATTTGTGACCCTAGAAAGCTGTGTGTTAATGAATTTCATGGCTAGTAAGATTTATGGACTGATTTGGGGAAACTAAACTATCTCCCGAAGGGACATTTCTATAAAAACCAAGAAAATTCCCCTGCCGCTTGTAGCAAGCTTAGCTTCAGCAGACACAGCATATTCTGAGGAAGTGAAGTTCAATACCTCAGTGGGATCTGTTCTAACTGAACTGGCAAGATGGCGGCTTCCTTCTAGTTTTGACACTAACTGTGGTGCATCAAAGGGTATTTTTCAGTCCACATGGACGGATCGTATGGCTTGAGTGCTCTTTGAATATGTAAAAATGGATTCCAATCAGACACTGAATTAAAATTAAGATTGCTTAATGTTTTTCTTTTACTCCGTAAGGACCAGTGATTAAACCCCAGGCCAATGGATGATCTGTTGGTTCTGAATAAATGATACTCAAGTAGCATATTGAATTAGTGCTTTAAGAAGTAGCTTTAGAAATTGGTGAAGGTTTAAATTGGAGATACTACTAGATGTCGTATCGAGTGATACAAAAGCCTGGCTCTCCCCGGAACCCACATAAGCGACCTGGCCACTTGTATCTCATACATGCTCCTGAAAAAACCTGGCTTCTTAAAATCAGGTTAGGTGGCAAAGGCTGATGGCAGAGAAAAACACGCCAGGCAGCTACCGAGCTTCAGTGAACAAAGGGGAAAGTGAGGTCTCCTCATAGCAGAGGGGTTGATGCCAAATGAGTTGGAACTTGTCTCTGATTTCAATGAGGATTTGTGCAAATAGAAGCCAATCTTGTCAGGATTGTAGACTTTAAGCCTTCATTGGAAGCCTACAGAGGGAAATGCGATTTAACTGGGGTGGGGAGAAGGGGGGAGTCGACCCTGGCAGGTAACTTATTGATATCTGTGCACAGCTGAATTACTAACCCTTAACCACATTTTCATCTTTGCATCTGTTTATTAATGCTCACAGGCGTAGGAGTGTGTTTGCTTTCTTAACCCTGCTGCCTTCATGTCTTTGGACTGACTATCTTTTGGCATTTTATATTAACCCTTGGTAAGTGACTTCATTTTTACTATTTACCCAACACCCTGTCTCTAAATGTCAGCTCGAAGAAAGTAAACTAGATGAGTTAAGGGATGCGTTTCTCCTTGCTAGGCTTCATGTGGTTCTCAGTGCATGCCATGACGAAGTACATGGGGAGGCACGGAGACTATGAGTGGTACCCAGATGCCTACAATGTCTTCCTAGTTAACTGTCCTGTATGTCGAGTGCAAGCTTTCCTGTCCCGAGTTTCTCATCCTTTGTATCTTCCTGAGGTTGGTCTGTTGGCCTTCCATCTTTGAATCCCACTTTTTTCCCCATCCCCACACATGAAAAAACTGCTTATTGCCAAGAAGGTAAATATGGGAACGCAGAGGCGGCAGCCTCTGAATCTGGAGACCTCTGCTTTCCTAACAAGCTTACTTGTTTAACTATTGAATATCTAATTGCATATAAGCCTCTCTGTGTGCAATTATCTTCTCTAATACCCCCACAGTCTCCGGCGGGTGATAGTCCTTTTAGTGATGGGAAGACAGAACTTTGAACCCTGAGCTAAGCAGCTAAGGCTGCTCTTGAAGAAAACCCAAGTTCAATTCCCAGAACCCACAAGGTGGGGGCACAGCTGAAAAACACCTGTAACTCCAGCTTCAGGAGATCCAGTGCCCTCTTCAGGCCCCTATACTAGTGGGCACATACTCTTACATACACACATATACATATCATTTAAAGATATTGTCTTTAACCAAAAGAAAAAAGAATTTACCCCTAAGGAGAGTGGGTGTCTTGCTATCATGAGCTATCACTATAAGAAATAGGTTCTGAGTGTGGAAAATCTCCTCTCTCTGATCAACAGAATAGAAGCACCTTCTTTTAATCTTTTATGTTCATAATATCTAAATCACATGGGTAATCATGTATTGAAGCACATTTTTCTTGACTTTTGCTATGCAATAATGATAATAATTATGAAAATAAACTTGAATTCTTAGGCCAAAGAATCCAAAATTATTTTACCCCAAAACCATCAGAGAAATAGTCCTCCATGAAACTGACAAAAATCACACACACACACACACACACACACACACACACACACAGAGGTATGCGAGAGTGCACACACATTTTATTGTTCTTAAGTATTAATACATGGTTGTTTAGGTAGAAAATAATAAACGGCTCTCAGAAATGTGGGCAACATGAAATAGACTTGGAAGGAATAAAAATATCTCATGGAATGGAATAGTAGTTGTGTGTCTGTGATTGTGGGTGTGTCTGTGATTGTGTGTGTGTGCATGTGCATATGTGGGGCATTAGGCAGAGAGTCACAAAGAGAGAGGACAAAGGGGGTGGGTAAGGGAGAGAAGGATGAAGAATCTCAACAGCGATATGTGCACACAAGCCACTGAAATATTCTTCCAGTTCTCTGAGGGGAGAAGGAATACAGGTGCTGTAGTTCATGATATCAAGATACAAATCACTTAAGATCTCCTCAGTATCTATAGCTACTACAAAATTTGCTCATTCTTTTTTCTAAACGTACTAGAGGGAAGTTCTTTGAACAAGGCCAACCATGCCCCACTGTAGTGGCGTTCAACGCCATTATGTAGGCTGCTGCCACGTTTCAGGCTAAGGCTTTGCCACCATCAACTCAGTGGGTCCTTTAGGTAGCATCAGATAGTCCCCGGGTAGGAGCAGGGCATGTAAATTCCACCCTGACCTCGAAAGCCTGCACTACCTTTCAGCTAAACACCCTTTTGACCATCCTAAGGAATCGGGTCCCGGTTCAAAGGAAACTGTGAACAGTGTCATATCCCTGTCCCAGCTCGGTTCCTCAGCTCTTCTCACTTTCTACAGTTCACAACTTGTGTGTCTTTCTCAAGGACCCGCTGATGAACAGGTGGCTAACCCCTTCAAGGTCCACTACAGACAATATTGATCAAGTAGTGTGAAGCCCTAGTCCAGGGCGTGAAACGCCCTACTGGTTTTAGAAGAACATCCTGAGGTTGTAAACAGTTACTTTGACGTGAGAAGAGATAGTTCAAGATAAGAAAATAGTCTCTGTTGTCACATTAAAAAAAAATGTCCATGCATCCCAACCAGAAAATGCAGCTTAAGTTCCCCTGTGCTCCATCTGTGAACCCCTCCTTGTGCTTGTGTTTGCTAAGCCTCCCAAGGATGTGTGTGTCTTCATATTTCATCCCCCTTGTTAACAACAGCCACGCACAGCACAGTTACACCCCACAGGCTTTCAAAGCATCGTTCAACTTCCCCCAGAAGCAGGGGTTTGAAGAGATGGGTTGCTATTGATTTGCTGCCTCGGGTGCCTGGAGAAGATGAGAGGAAGTCGAGAGATCCCGTCAGACAGTATCACGTAGTCTTTCCCAGGTGGCAGAAATCATGTCTGGCACCAGTGCCCTATCAGATTGGCTTCTGCGAGGATTGCTGACTTTAGTGGCCTTGGAGCCTGACTCTTTAAGGGTTATCTCCTACTCAGAACTAAATTCACTGTTGCTTCTTCTCTTTGCCCTAGCCACCTGCACACCAGACTCAGATGTCCATACATCTGCTCTGGCTCCTGAATGACATTTTAAGCATGGGTGGGTGACATTTAGTTGCAGTGTTTATCTGTAGACATGACTGCTGTGTACTCTGTGCTTGGAGCAGGGTACAAACTGAATGACCTGTGTCAGGTTTTGTGGTGGCTTTGGTTTAGCATGTGAAACAGCTGCATTTATGAACCTAGGGTCTCTAGGGTTCTACACTTTGTCTCGCACAGTCGACATCTCTGTCATTGCCTTGGACTCTTTTAAGGAATGGGCAGTTGTGTGGTTGGTTTTCTTAGACTGTTGTGTCTCTAAAGAACTTAGAATTCCCCCTTAATATCTCTAATATTAATATCTTAATATCTGATTGAGATTTTAACCTTGTCCTTCATAAATCAAAAGGAGAAATTGGAGTGCGTGTTTCTATATCTGTCTGTCTGTCTCTGTCTGTCTGTCTGTCTGTCTGTCTGTCTGTGTGTGTGTGTGTGTGTGTTTGTGTGTGTTTGTGTGTGTGTGTGTGTGTGTGTGTGTGTGTGTGTGTGTGTGTGTGCATGCCTGTCCAAATATTGTGTCCAAATATTCATTTGGTTGTTTGGGTAATCTTTATCACTGGAAAAAAAAAAAAGAAGCCATAAACTTTGCTCAGTTCTTTGACTGTTACACGTGCACACAGCTTGCCCCATCATGTATAGTGTAAATTGCTAGTTAAGTCTTAATCTACACATACATGAGTTCTCCACTCCTCACTCTTTGCAGAGGTCTATTCGGCACAGCACTCAAAAATGCAGAAAGAGGCTGTCCGTGTGGCTGTGGTCCGTCATCAGTCAATCTTGGCATATTCCACAGCCTTCTGATACAGGAACACTCCTGATTCAGCAGAATCTACACAGAGCAGTGAAAACAGCCACAAATCACACACAGACACTCATGGCCACAGCAGACCATACAAATTATACAGTGGAGTTTTCCGTGACATTGAAAGTTCACTCCGTAACAAATGGAGTCGGATGCAAAATACACGTGCATCTGATCTCCGTGAGTAATTTGCATAACTTACTCACTAAGTGAAGTTGTGAGGATAATAGGAATTTAAGATAGTTTCCTTCAATTCAACATAATAATCGTTTACTGGCCACCCGCTTTGTCACCCACTGTCCTTGCTCGGCCCTGAAGAGCACAAATGTCTAGCAGGTGGAACAACAAAGATCTGCCATACCCCCTAAGACATAGCCATGTGCCAGGTGCTATAAAAGCTTGGGGAGAGAACTGTTTCATGTTTACAAAGGCTTTCTGGAGCTGAGACATCTATACAGACACAGTTTTAACGTACAAATCAGTAATTTGATACTCAAAGTTCTTGTACCTAGAACTGATTATTTTCTACTGACATTTTTTAAAATGTGCATGCCTTTGTTAAACTGTTTAAAGATCTGTGATGTGGATTGTAGCAACATGTGCTATCCTTGTACAGATGATAAAATACGACAAGGTACTTCCAGTAGCTGCTGTCATGGAGTGAGGTGACCAAGGGTGGAGACCTCTACCTGCTGTGTGAAAACCATCGCTTTAAATTGCCCTAAGTAAATGTAAAGAACTGAAGCATACACTAACACTTCCTGGGTTTGAGTTTATTGGTTATTAATGAATTAAGAAAAAAACATGGCAGGTCCATGTCTTCCTATTTATTGAAATCGTGAGTGTATAGAATTGTGTGAGTCACACCCTCCTTTCAGCAGACACGCAGTTCACACCACCTGCGGAGAGGTCAAGGGAGACCATTTCAGACTGTGACTAAGAATCCTGCCCTCTGCTTCCTTGGTATTTGTTCTTTATTCCCCACTCCCCCAACTCTTCTTTCTTGTCTACAGACTCTGGAAATCAGGAAGCGGATATCTGTGTTACTAATAAAACTTCCTATTAAGGGAATCACCAGGAGTCAGCAATTGTATTTGTAGAACTCAGTTTTCAGAAAGTGGGAAATACAAAATGCAGGTGTGTTCCTGCAGTCCTAATAGTTTCTTACCGTGAATCAGAAATTGTTATCTTTTCGTGGGTAGAAATTTTAAACACACCTGAAGTATTTAATAAAAATAAATAAACCCACTTTAACATTACATTAAATTTAAACTTTAATTGTGTGAACCAACTTTTTATCCTGATAAGTTTTTTTTTTTTTTTCAATTTTCAGGAGTAAAAATGGCTTAAAGAAGAGGAAGCTGACAAAGTAAGTCCACAGCACCGTTGCTCTCAGAGAGTTATCACGATCTTACCCTTCCAGATTGAAACCCACTACAGCTAGCTTCTGGATTCCTAGTGACAAGAAGCAGCTGCAGAAGCGTCAAATCCAGCTTTAAGATCAATGCCTTGCTTTAGCAACCCTCAGCAGAGAAAGCAGCTTTAACAGAGTGTTGGACATCTTTAGCTGGTATTTTGGAAAGAGAAAAAGATTCAAGTGGGGGACTTCTCTGAAATAGGACTTGCTCAGCCTGGGCTCCTGCCAGACGTCTACTCCCCAGTGGCGCCATGACAGATTCCTCACTTCCTTCCCTTAACCATGACTCTCCTAGGTTTTCTCCGCTCTGCCGAGGAGGAGATGGAAGGTGAAGGGTTGTACATGTTAGTCAGGCCATTAAGCTATATCCCAGCCATGTGTGGCTTGTGTGGACCCACCAAGCATGTCAGTATAGTTCATGAGCTCCCATGTGTTTATGAGCCAGAACCATTATTTCTGTAAATTCTGATGTAAAACACTAGAGTTTAGATGGAGTCCCAAGAACGATCTACTAAAATTTTAGCTAGAAATGAATGTTATAAATTAACCTATCAGGAAGATTAGCTGGTCAACAGCTTTAACCAAATACCCAACCCTTGCTCTGTGGTTGCTAATGGGCTCTGGAACTGCAGGCAGATGGGAGATGCTGGACATGTTACAAGATTAACTCAGAGGCTAGATGTGTAGACCCTGCCCATACGGGAAGGCTGGGTCTACAGGAGAAAATACAGCTTCAGAAAAATACCCAAAACACCTAGAGACTCCTAGATTTATACTTCACTTTTCATTTAAGTCTTAGTGTTCTAGGAAGTCTAGTGAATCTACACTTTTTCTAAAACTGTATTACTAACTGGCAGCCTTCATTGAAGAATATAGTGACAATGAGTGTTCACTCCAGAAAAGGGAAACTTCCATTTTTGCCAAGAAAAGTTCACAGGTGTGGTGTTGGCCAATGTACCACCCGTTAAGTTGATTTTGACGCATTCCTTTCTTTGTGTTTGACAAAGCCCTGTTCAGCTGGACGACTTTGATTCTTACATCAAGGATATGGCCAAGGACTCTGACTATAAATTCTCTCTTCAGTTTGAGGTGAGTGGTCAGGCATTCTCTCTTTCCCTTCCTCCCTCCGTCTCCGCCCCTCCTTCTGTGACTGGCAGGCTGTGGGAATGGTCAGGTTTGCACTGGGACTGTTTCCCTGCTCACCGGGTAGAACATGAGATATATAGTCTGCTAAGCAAGGAAGGCTGGCGATGTCAGAACCGCCTTAACTTCTGGGCTAGACCAAGGAGCCTCTGCTATTGGCAAGAATGGGGGAGCACAGAAAACCCAAACGCAGGGAGGGAAAGAACAGGAGAGGGTTCAACGGTGAGAAGATGGGACCAGGAAGAACCATCTTTGAAATATCATGCACAGTCAGGAGGAGAGAGGATCAAAAGCAAACCAATGCCTGGCATCGAACTTACCTTCCAGGGACTTTGCTGTTTCCAAATGGCATGGACCATAGACTGCAGATGGGTGGCAGTCAAGGTGGGTGGCAGGCATCCATCCCTGTATTTCCTAGGTGTGTGAAAGCTGAGAGCAGGGTGCTCATTACGCTAGGATTCCAAGCAATGCTGTTGAATGCATGCTGCCCTTTGGCTTTTCTTTCTTTTGAAAACCTGGGGAGAGAGAGAGAGATGCTCATGATTTGTGGAGACAAAGAAGGACGCCATCCGCATTCCCTCCCCTTGAAGCACTCACTGAGTATGAGGCCATGTGCCTGCACAAGCAGAAATGAGCTAATGGGTAGAACAGAGCGGGCCCTTGCTTTGCCTCTCTGTGGCTCACAGCTCTCAGAAGTTGTACATGCTTCAGGCTCCATGGCATCTGCACTGACCCATGATGCGGGATAAACGGGAAGACAGCGATCTTTCTAAGTCTCGTGGTTTTCCTCTTAAGCCTAAATTCTCTTTCCCAGTAAAGTAGCTGGCTTTCTCTAATCTATTTTACCCATTGCTCCTTTTCCGTCACCGTTCGAGAACCGCTTTAGTTAACAGAGCTCAACAATAGTCTGGGTGTGGATAGTCTTTCAGGGAGTTTGGGGGTAAAAAGAATCTTTAAATGTTTACCTTATTTTTTTTATATAGTAAAAAAAAATACTATGAGCACTCGAGTGTGTGTGTGTGCGCTCACGCGCTCATAGATAAGGAGACAACTTCCACAAGTCAGTTCTCCCCTTCAACATTTAGGGCCCAATGATGCAACTCGGGCCATCAGACTTGGTAACAAGAACTATCACCCATCGAGCCTTTTCATTGACCTGTGGGTCTCATTCATTACCAAGTGCAAAACCCCCTACCTACCACCTGTCTTGATAAATCTCACATAAAGCTTGGCCAGTTATCTATTTCCTCCTGGTGCCTATGAAATTACCAATGTCACCCCTCCCCGGTGTTACATCTCAAATCGCAGGAATTCGATTGTATTTGTGGAGTCTACAATAAGAACGACATTTCAGAAGGTAAGTCAGTGGAAGGAGAAAAAAATAATATTAACAATAAGCCAAAATTCTGTACAAATGAATAGCCAGATGAATATCGTGGTGGAGATGAAAATAATGGTATGTGGTTTGGTCACACCTTTCCATGCGATGAAAGAGAGAAGTTGGGAAAGAAAGGAGTTTCCAACCACAACTCTAGGATGAGAGAGTCTGCCCTTTCATCCTGGTGGGGATGGCGGCAGCACCAAGTGGGAAGCTGGGTATCTCGGAAGTGGGAACCAGATTGTAAAGTCTCTCAAAGCTGGTCCCTGGGAATATCCATCTTCCAGCAAAGCTCACCCTCCTGAAAGTCCCATTACCCCCAAACAGTACCGCCTGCTGGGGACCAAGTGCTCAAATTCGAGGCCTCTGGGGAACCTCCATCATCAAACCACCATAGATGGTGCAGCTGAGGGTCAGAACCTTTGCTGGGGACTCACAGGTTAGGCCATCAAACGAAAATGTAAATATTACACTGTCTCGGCATTGTGTAGCCATTTTGAAGTTCAGTGCCATTTTCCTGGCTTAAAAAATAACAAAAATGCTTTTATTGTTATGGAAACATCATTCTAATCAGCCTTTACCTAAGTACAGGAGGTTTTCTTGAGAGGATATGAATGTATCTTGTGGGAGCCAAGAAAAGGCTTGAGTAGCTAAACTTCCCGTGGGCTTCAGGGGTGGCTGGAAGTTCAAGCCAGATCCCTGAGAAGTTCCTTCATCTCTCACTTCTGCTCCCCTCCGGTCCTGCCTTTGCTGTCTTCTACTGCAAGGCAAGTTCCTTTTACTACTAAAGAAGGCAAGCAAGATAATATGACCAAATTACCCTAACCGAGAGACAACCATATTCCTGGACAAAGATGGGGGACTGCAAGAGCCAACCCTAACCAATTTATGAACTAGCCTAAAAAAAACTAAAAAAAAACTCTTCATCTCTGTAAGACAGAATCGTAAGCTCTACATGCTAAATGTACAGTGTATGAATGAACATTTCAATTTAGCTGTTAACATTTGTATTTGTATGTAAATATTTTTATTTATTTGGTCACTAATGCTGGGAGGAGGGGTTAACACTTTTCAAACCTCAGTTTCTTTACCTATAAAATGGGTAGGTTGAACTAGACTAGTGATTTCCCACTGAGCAAGAGCTAGCCAGTCCCCCTTCCCCCAGGGAGTGTGGTGATGTGTTTGTGTGGCTTTGGTTAGTGCTTTGGGTGGACACGACTAACAGGATTTGATGAGAGAAGGGCAGAGGAGTTAGATTTTCCTCAAGGTGTACTATCAGGAATTGTCTTCAGTGAGTAGTACTCCTGTGAACAACATTGGGCTGTACGTGGAGCACGGGCCAGCACGCTTTATCATGCCTGTCTAATATGGTTGTTCAGAAACCCAGTGGGATGAGTGCATAGAAGCAGCAGGAATCCATAGAGAGTGGGCTGTCTCAATGAACTAGTGTATGGAAAGCTTGGGCTTCAGGGCGAGCTGTCCAGCTGCTGAACCACAGAGAAGCTGGGACTGCAGTCCTGAGTCTGAAGGCATCAGGAAGCAGAATTGCCTCTGTTGGGATTCTGTAAACCCCACCCCTCAGTTACTTGGCAACACCCAGGTAAACCCCACCCCTCAGTTACCTGGCAACAACCAAGTATGCTCTGCCCCAGTTACCTGACACTATAAAAGAGGCTGCTTGCCCCCTCCTCTCTCTTTCTTGCTCTCTTGCTCTCCCATCCTTCCCCTTTCCCTTCCTCTTCCCCTTCCCCCTCTCTCTCTACATGTTCTGGCCGGCCTCTACTCCTCTACTTCTCTATTCTTCTTCTTCTTCTTCTTCTTCTTCTTCTTCTTCTTCTTCTTCTTCTTCTTCTTCTTCTTCTTCTTCTTCTTCTTCTTCTTCTTTTTCCTTCTCTCTCTCTCTCTCTCTCTCTCTCTCTCTCTCTCTCTCTCTCTCTTTCTCTCTCTGTCTCTCTGCCTCTACTACCTTCTTAACACCCCATGACCAGAATAAACTCTATTCTGTACTATAGTGTCATGTGGTGGTCCCTCGGGGGAAAGGGATGCCCAACATAGGCCCCCCAGAGGCATCTCCCTTGCTCCCAGACCTTGCTGCACCTCCATGGGCCATATCTACCCCCACTCTCTTCATCCTTTTCCTAACATTGGTGCCAAAACCCAAGATGTCATCTTTTAAGAGCATTGGTGCCCCATGTGAGGAGATTAGATTTTCTCACAGCAGGATATCTCTTTTTCCTTTTGGCCTCCTCCACAAGGAATTTGCTTTTCCTCTTAATTAAAATTAATTGATTGGGTAAGGCCTGCCCTTTGTACAAATAGCAACCTACCCTGAATCCATTGAGTTCATTGCAACCTCGTTTACCAACGTCATAACAAGCTCTGGTTTCCTATGCGGTCAAGCTCGTGGGCACTACAGCCTAGCCAAGCAGACACATAAATGCAGTCATTGTGCCAGGGTTTGAAGACATGCTTGGGTCTTTCATCCTTAAACATTTTTCATACATCTTTATTGTGAGAACACTATTATTTCGTAATGTGCTTAGCACCGCTCTGACTGTGTGCATGATTTAGTGGGAAGTGCAGGGATATTTGCCTCCCTTGCTTGAGCTGTATGCAATGGACTAGCATTTGCTCAGCCAAGGCCCCACGCTGGTCGGGTTTCCTTCCTCCCTCACATCCTCCAGCCCGTTCTTAAAGCTTCACACCCTACAGTGCTGTGGATGGAGGGTGACTTCTCAGTTTTCTGGGGACTGAAATACTCCTGACTGCCTTCTGTGTATACGCCTGACTTTCACCTAACAGTCTTCAGATTTTCTACCACTTCTTGTTCATAATGACTGAGACGGAGGAGGAGCAATGCTCCTAGTTATAACAGCACCCCTGAGAAGGTTTAAGATGGCTGAATCACTTGAGTCTAGCGAAGCCTAGGGGCTGAAACAGGTATTTGTTCTGCTCATACGAATGCTCAGACTACTTCAGTCCATTTCCATACTGGCACTGAAAGTTCAAACATGTATTGAAAAGTTGCACCATTTGTAATCATTATGCAAACTGAAGACAACATCTGAATTTACATATCTTACAAGATGGCTGTAGGTCTTACATGAAGCTATATGAGTCTCTGCCTCTTATTCGCTGAGCAAATGCCCTTCGTTCTCCGTATCTGATTTAGGGACTGTGAGAAAGATTGATGACTCTTCTGACAGGAGTATACATCTTCCTTTAAGGAGGTTGGGAACCCATAAGGGCACAGCTTCATTTCTGATTTTTCTGTAAGAGAGCTTCCAAGAACCAGAATTCAGAGCTTGAGGTGGGGAGCATTCCACAGCATGTAGTTCTTGCTCTCCCCTTGATTTCTGGAATTTGGAATCAACTAAACCACAGGTAAAGGCCTTCACACTCTGCTCAGAAATATGGCTACACATAAAGCTGTGTAGCAAGCTCCGTGTTGTAGAAGTGACATAGTGGCGCCATCTCAGCCTGTCTCAGTTCCATTCCCTGGAGAGTTCCTGCAGCCCTCACTGGCATACATTAACCCAAATCTCCCCATCACTTCTGGGGTACAATCTTTGCTCCCAGCCTTGATTTTTCCCTCCTCTCATTCCTTCAGTCCCAGAATTTGATCTGTTGCCAAGAGCCTGACCTAGCACCCAGCATCGGTCTGTGTACTGCCCCTAATAAGTTGCATCTTGGTCTTCAGGTCTTCAAGATACTGTAGACATCCCTGGGTTGATGTCTCTTATTTCTACTCTTCCATTATCTACCCATCTGATTCCCATAGGTACTGGACGCTTTCCTCGAGATTTTTGTGATGCTCTGAATTGTATCCTCACACACCGGCTGAGGTTCTACTGTCTCCTGGCCACAGGATGATGTCTCATGTTCAGATAGGCTCATGATAGATGCAGACAGTTAAAATGGTCAAAGGTTAAGAGATCATGCGCTGGGAAGCTGAGCTGTAGGTAAATGTCCCATCAGAAGCTAAAGAAAGCCAATGAAATATTCCTACCACAGCCATCACAGAGGGGGTGCGGCCCTGCTGATACCTTCTTGGTTTCTGATTTGTGAACTCCAGAGCCATGAAACAATAAATTGATTCGGTGTTTACTCACCATATTTGTGGTACTTTGTCCCGAAAGTCCCCAGAAGGCTTATACAGTATCACACTCGACTAGAACTTACTCACACTTCACCCCCCCTTGATGGTCACCTGAAGATAAGCAATTCTATCTTTCCATTAATTTGCTGCAGATGGGCCCTCTGCTCTTTTCCTTTGACTCCCCTGTAGACACATGGTCTATTGGCACAAATCACTTGCATCTAATGCCCAGTCTGTTCCAAGGTCAACACTAAGTATTGCCATCTGCTGACAGTACTACTAGCCCGAAGAGCAGAACACAGCCTATGTTGCTTGCCTTACATGATGACAGGCTGACTGTGTTCTTCCAATCTGTGGACGGCTTCCCCTCCTTGACAGTGTTTGAAGATGAGGCCCTTTGGAGGTAATTAGGATAGACAGAGTAATGGATCTGGGAGTCTAGTGGTGAGATTGATGCCTTCCTGATAAGAGAAATCAGTGAGTTTGCCGTCCTCTTCTTCCCCCGAGCTTCACATTGATGAGACATGGGAATACACAGAGCTGACAGCTGCTTACAAGACAGAGATGAGCAAAGAAATCTACGTTGTCGGCACCTTGGTTTGGAGCTTTTCAGACCCCGCTGACTATGAAAAATAATAGCATACTTTGGTTAAAGCCACAACTCTGTGGTGTTTAGTTATGGCAGTACACACACACACACACACACAGAGAGAGAGAGAGAGAGAGAGAGAGAGAGAGAGAGAGAGAGAGAGCACATGTTTGTACTTTCCTGAAATTGGGTGTTTCAGCTGTCTCTGGCCAGATATAGACTGCCACTGGGCTTGGTGACCATATGAGGTCCCTAGCAAGTCATCACAGTGTTCTTGGTTTAAAACAACAGATCTTTGTTCATTGTCAGATTCGGGAACTGAACTGAGGAAACCTCAGAGCTACACTCCCTCTGGAGCCTCCAAGGGGAGCACTTTCTTACCTTGCTCAGTTTCAGATGGCCCCAAGTGTTCCTCAACTGGCAGCTACATCAAGCCAGACTCTAACCAGTCTTCCCATGGCTTCTCATCTGGTGATCCAAACAGAGTGACTTATCCCCACAGACCTATACAAAAAGATAACATTCATAGGTTCTGATGAGAGCACAGCTACCTCCCTGGCGAGCCCCATTCAACCCATGGAGATGTCTCCGATAAATAAAAGCTATGATTGACTATATTCGAAGCAAAATGGGCAAACAGAAACTCGACAGCGATTCACGTGCCTTCAGCCCATCACCCCTACACTTTATCATAATGAAGATGTAAGTCTCTGCAGTTTCTCCATGTGAGAGAGAAAATCCATGCAGAGTTACTGAACTGGAAACTTGTTTGATTTTTCCACTTGGTGACAAGCTAAATTACGAAGCTTCCCAAGCTGCTCTAGTGTGCTCTCGCCTGCTTCTGCTCTGCTGCAATTCAACTTGGCTAATTTGCATTTATGGTGTTCAGCCAATTAAGCAGCTCTTACCAACTTAGGGCATTTTCAACTGGGACCGAAGGCACACTGGATTCCAGGTCTTTTAGAGAGTGGAGCCCCACGTGCTCAGCAGCTCTCCAGCCCCCGTCTGTTTCCAAGGTTTCTTTTGTATCTGAGGCCTTTTCCAGTTGCTTTTTAGTCTGTGTCCAAATTGGGGATAGAAAGCTAAGGAGAGTTGTGACTCTATCCACACAACAGGGAAGAAAGGAGTAATTATAGACCTAAGCCAGGCAAAGCAAAAACAAACAGAAACCACCCGCTCATTGTTGAATGCTTCACATTTGGTGTTCAAAGGGCAACGTTTGCCTTTGTTGAGTTTAGTGATTTTATTTGATAGTATATAAGCCAGCAAAGGATGGAAAAGTTATGAGATTTGTTTGGGGATGATTAAACTTATGCTGAGTAGTTCTGAGCAGCTTTCAGAGACCTATACTTTTTAAGTGTAAGCTAAGGAAGGTATTTTGAAACATTATTTCTTTTGGAAAAATTGTCCTTGATGGTTCTTTCTAAAGAGAATCCACTTGTAAAATAACTTAATCGATGGAAAAAGCATTATTTTAATAAGCTCATGATTACTCCAATTTGGGTTAACTTATCCAAAACTAGAGATTGTGTGTGTGTGTGTGTGTGTGTGTGTGTGTGTGTGTGTGTGTGTGTGTAATATAGTAATATAGCAAGCCACTGGAAAACCTTGATGAGAACCTTGTACAATTACAATGGTGTTGCAGTAAATATTAAAAATCGATGGCTTATCTCTTTACTGGCCCCCACGGTCTCACTCCTCGGAAGCCTCTCTAGTATTGAGTAGAACACAAGGACTCTGTCACTCGGTCCACGAGCTACACTCTCCACAAAATTCCCTTCCCAAGTGGTTCACTACGAGCACCCTGGTGCTTCTTTCCCCATGTGTTTCTTTACCCCACCGCCCGGCACAAACATGACTCTAAGGCCCAATAGCTTTTCATAGAAGTTTATATAATACAAGCTCAATCCACAAACCCTCTATACCATAAGATTATATAAAATAGACAAAGATACAAACTGCCCTTCTAGATGAGATAAAAGACCTATAGAATCTCTTAAAATATTTCCATCTACCTACTGCCAATTATGGCTACCAGGACCCTGGTCTGCTTTCTCTGGCTCCTTCTTGATTTCTTCTCCTCCATCCCTGTCCCTCTTCCATTTTCCTCCCTTTTCTCCACCTACCTCTCCACTGTCCAATCATGTATCACCTTAACATAAATCTACACAATGGCAATTTTCTGCTTTAAGGGCACTGGAACAAAGGTTTTATCTGAAATGGGAAAAAATTAACTTCATACTGAGGCATCTACTTGCCAGTTTATCTTCAAGAACAACTGACTTCCTCGAACCCCAAACAGTGCAAGATTTGGTAATCTCAAGAAGCCAAAAATGATGAAGCATCAAAAAGAAAGAAAAACCTGAACCCCTGAGGTTGCCTCAGTCATGTTGATGGCTACTGTGAAGGCCAATAGCATTTGACAGTAAGGACCTCCACCTTGAAGGAGGCCCAAGACCAAACGCTGGATCCCTGAAGCATGTGCATTGTGAAAAATGCTTCAATCAAGATGCCCAGGATATGAGGTCCTCTCTTCTCAATCAATGTCTCTTCCCTTAAAACTCTTTCAGAGATCCGTAAGTTCCTCTTCCAGAGTCGTTCCCTAGTTTCCCATTCCTTAAAGTAACCACGGAGAAGAGACTGGAAGGGTGAAACTTGAGAATTTTGTTGCATCATGTGGGGCTAGGAACAAATTACCTTGGCTAAAGTGTGAGTACCCCAGAGTTTAGATCAGTGGTGTCTGTGTAGAGGCCTTGTAAGAGGGGTGACCTGTAAACTGCAGCACTCAGGAGACAGAGTCTTCAGGGCAAGCTGGTGAGCTGTCCTTGCTAATGGCTTAGTCAGAGTCCCCGACTTGGCAAATGAAGTGGTGAGCCATTAGGGAAACCACCACAGCCCTCTGCCTCACCACACAGGCACAACCACATACATGCCAACACACCATCACACATGTACACACACCTTACACATATACACACAGGGGGAAAAAGCTGAACTCATTAAGTGTAAGCAAAATGTATGGCAACTGAACTGATTTCTCAGCTGCCTCAAAAAGCTTATAAAAACGACACACACTTTACTTCATTTAAGTAAAGCCAATACCAAGGGTCTCCAGAACACACGCATGCACAGAGCCTTTACTTGTACTGACAACATGCATAAAATGAAAACAATAAAAATGCCTTTTGAAGTGTTACAGGGTATTGTAAGACTTGCTCCTTCAGATGTATGTGGTACAAGCCCAGAAATCACCATTCCAACAGACCATAAGGCAGACTGCTAGGTGACCTGGGAGTATGCAACCTCCTTATTTTTTTATGAGACAAGAGGATCAACAGTTGAAATGCCTCTTACAGTTGCTTTAGCAGCACTAAGATTCTTTTAGATACTGCACTGGTTGTCTGCTTCTAAGAGAAACACCAATACCTGCTGTGATAAGGACTGTGGTAAAGACACCCAACAGGTCATCAGATGTCCACCCAGTATGCAGCCTTCCATTCTAGGGCTTGCCTCCACACTGCCGACTCATCTCTATTCTTTGGGTATCACCACCGCTATTTAGAGACTGTTAGTCTGCTATTTTACAGCGTCAGATTGCTTCCTGCTCCTTACTCTACCTTTTGCTACTTCTTTGAGGCTCATTTCTACCAGGAAACAGAAAGCCACATTTCCTCGCAGAATAGGAAAGGTTTATGTGAATGATTTACACTCGAGCTACCGTCCTTATCATAATCCCAGAGCATTTTTCCCCCCAAGCCTCCCACATTCCATCTCCCATGTAGATCTTCTCCGAATGATCTGTGAGGAGCTCAAGCTGTTTGGATGTCATAGTGGGCGGCGCTTCACTGCAGTCATGCTAACAACCTTTAAGATCTGAGTCCCTGAAATGCTTAGCTCTCACACTCACAGGTATGCCGTTTCAATGGAGTTCTTTCTACTTCAGGCCCTGGGTACCAGTCAGTTGTCTCCTCATCCTGACACTGGCAGCTTTCCTGACCAGGGACTCTTTCTCCTTGGTGGTAGAGGAAAGGAGAAGAAACCAAACTAAAGAAGACCATAGCGAACTTGCGATTTCACCCATGTTCTACCCAGATTCATTGACTAGACCGAGCTGACACAGTGAATCAGCCAGCACATTCTGCCCTTAGAAGGAATCGCTGCATTATCAACTATCGAAGGGCATGTTGAAGTTTGATCCATGAACAGAGTCCAAGGCGAACTGTAAGCCATCCAATCTGCACTGTGTACAGAAACTTCAAACCTGTTCTCTCTTGTTTGCAGGAGTTGAAGTTGATTGGACTGGATATTCCACACTTTGCTGCAGATCTCCCGCTGAACCGATGTAAAAACCGCTACACAAACATCCTGCCGTGTAAGCTGGTCAATAGCCCTGATCCCAGCCCTGTCTTTTAAAGGTCAAAGCTTTGCTACTGCAGCTCAATCAGTCTCAGGCAGACTCAGGTGTGGTCTGGATCACAGGGCCACCACCGAAACTACCTGGGCCCGGCTGCTGCATTGATCTTATTCGGTGGATGGAGGGTTTTATTATATTATTATATTATATTATATTATATTATATTATATACATAAATTTCATCTGAGCAGTGGACCCTCCCTACCACTAGACAAAAGACTCCAGGCAGCTAATGACTGCTAAGAAAGGGAGAATTGATCTCCCCAGGGGTGAGCTCCCTATTTATCCAATG
The DNA here is from genome assembly GCF_963924665.1 of Micromys minutus. Taxonomy (NCBI): domain Eukaryota; kingdom Metazoa; phylum Chordata; class Mammalia; order Rodentia; family Muridae; genus Micromys; species Micromys minutus. Next base: position 11,009,395 of record NC_137972.1, on the reverse strand, counting down.
CCAAGTGGTCAACCCCGAAGTCATTTACATATAAGCAATACTAAATAAACTGAGCGGGTTGCACTTATATATTTATATAAGTAACAGTAATAATCAAAGAAAAAGAGCCCATGAATTTGAGCGGGAGTCCAGTTGACACCTGGTTACTTTCAAAAACCACAGATTTTCTTTATGAAACTCAGCACCACAGAGTAAACATGCATCAAGAAAGAAAGGTTGAGAAAGAAGTTAGTAAGATAAACAGGAATAAGCTAAAGAAAAAAGAGAGGGGAGAAATAACAGAGATAAAACGCCGAAATCAAAGAGGTCAACAATAACACACAAGAGAGAGCCGGGATTGGGGTTGGCAAGAAATAGGAGGAGGACGTCACACAATAGTTTTACCGAGATGAGCGAGTCTAGGGAGTTTAAGCTCACTACAAGGACTGCAGTTAATAACATTGCATGGAACCCCAAAATTTTGTAGTGGAGTGAGCTTTATGCACACTTTTACACAAAAAGAATAACAGTATGAGATGGCAATATGCTTCTTTGCTTAACTCTATTAGTTATTTCTTAATGTGCAGGCAGGTGAACACACACACACACACACACACACACACACACACACACACACACACGAGCATTCACCTTAGACATTACATTTCATGTCCATCAATAAAAAATTAAAGTAATAAATGTAGCAATAATTTCAAAAGGCTCACGTGACTTTGTTCTCTGGGTAAGGTAGCGGGGATCTTTGGATGTTGCTGTGTGAGAAGAAATCATAAATTTATTTACACTCCGTACCATAGCTTTCCATATGGTCTCAAAGATACTTTAGTCCCTGTCTGAAGCACCAGCAGGTGACTTCTCCGGAAACAGAAGAGCCGAGGAAGTAGTGGCTAGAAGAAGGAGAAGCTAAAACTACAGTAGATTACCTCCATCCCTGGCATTTGATTTAACCTGGTGTCCAGTAGAGACTGTCAGACTAGTTTTCCCTTCCATCTGATTTTTTTAATGTGTTCTTTCTCTTTGCTCTTCACAGACGACTTCAGCAGAGTGAGGTTAGTCTCCATGAATGAAGAGGAAGGAGCAGACTACATTAATGCCAATTATATTCCTGTAAGTAGCAACAAAAAAGAAATCTAGTCACCCAAAGCTCAAAACCACACAGGCCAGGCAGTGGAAGGCCACAGGGGCTAAGGATACATGTGTTGACGAAACAGCAGCTGCCGCTACCCAACAACCGAGCGCCAGGGGCAGTGAGCAGTTTCTGTTGCTCCCATTCAGAATACAGGATCCAATGGTTTACACCCTTCCTGATGCTGACAACCCTTTAATACAGTTCCTCCTGTTGTGGTGACATCACCATAAAATTATTCCATTGCTCCGTCATAACTGTAATTTTGCACCAGCATAAGTCATAATGAAAATATCTAGCATGCAGGCTATCTGATATGGAACCCCTGTAAAATGGTCATTTGAACCCCAAAGGGGTCACAACCTGCTGGTTGAGAACTACTGTCAGATAGAGAGAAAGGCTCACAGACCCCTATGAGAGACTAGCAGAGAGAGAGAGAGAGAGAGAGAGAGAGAGAGAGAGAGAGAGAGAGAGAGAGAGAGGCAGGACGGTCACACCAAAAGGCCTCTCCCCTGGGTTTAGACTCTAGAGCCCAGATTCACAGGGCTGCAGCTGCACACCCGTGCACTTAAAACAGCGACAAAGACTGTGGGAGACACAAAAAGGTATGGACATGGTTGAATAGGCTAAAATGCAGAGCTTAAAAACCCACACCAGCCCACAAAACCCCTCTGATTAACCGCTTTCACGAGAAACTAAAGGAAACGTGATGCAGGTGTGTGATCCTTTGCCGACTCCATCGTCGTCGGTGGCACACTGTCAGCCATACTGACAGGGCTAGAGCGGCCGACCGACCGCACTTGGCGGTACCGGTACCGGTGGCTGGCGGAGTGCTGACGCTCTCGCTCTTCTCTCAGGGATACAACTCGCCTCAGGAGTACATCGCCACCCAGGGTCCGCTGCCGGAAACCAGAAATGACTTCTGGAAGATGGTCCTGCAGCAGAAGTCTCACATCATTGTCATGCTCACTCAGTGCAACGAGAAAAGGAGGGTGGGTACCTGTGCGTCACGGCGCCCTTGGCCATGCCTGCCCCATTCACAGCCCCGTGTGTGTGAAGTTGCTTAGTCAGCCTGAGTGTTTTGTTTCTTTTGATCATTGCTGCCCCTCGGTGAGCACAGGCTATTTCTTCCCCGATTTTTTTTTTTTTTTGTTGTTGTTGTTGTTGTTTGTTTGTTTTTTGCCTTGCTTTGACTTTTAAAATGGTGATGTTGCTGCCTCAGGTAAAATGTGACCACTACTGGCCATTCACGGAAGAGCCCATTGCTTATGGAGACATCACCGTGGAGATGGTGTCTGAGGAAGAGCAGGAGGACTGGGCCAGCAGACACTTCCGGATCAATTATGTGAGTTTCCAACAGATTCAGGGAGGGCGGTCAGGATCTCCACATCCCACCAGTACCCCGCCCCCCCCCCACAAAGCATCACTGTGTGAGATTGTAAGCAGGCTCTGCCATGCTGCCACCTTCAAGAGACAGAAGGATCTGACTTCCGTACAGTTACTCTCTATTTCTGTCAAGGGTAGTTTGGATGCAGTGCTGTCTTCAAAGGCCGGAGGAGATGAAAGGAAAGTCTGCATTGGTCCATCTCAAACTTGTGCAGGCTGTTAGCCACAACTGTAGAAGGAGGTGTTCTCATCAATTGTGGTAATCAGATAAGAGGGGCAGCAAGTCATGGGGACATTTCAAATTAAATGTTGGAACCGAGGCTCTCTAGTTAGAATTTTGTTCTGTGAGTTTCAACGTCTAGACCTAGTAGGTCACGGTTCCATGTCTCTCTTAAAGTAAGGTAGAGTTTCCGAAAGCCCATTTTCCTTGCCTTGCTTCTGTCTCTGCGGACAAGACTTTAGGCCCAGGCTGATCGTGTCAGTGCGAGGCTCCGCTGTCGGGCTGCAAGTCGGCCTCGAGAGCCAGCTGCTCAGGAAAGGCAGAACAAAGCCCATCACAGGAGTCCCAGCCATGTTTCCCTGGTGAGAAACAAGGAGGTCTGGGACAGATACTATGGTTCTCTGTCTTCCATGTACCCAGACTCTGGGCTACTGCTGGGAGTTGGAAATGAGGGTCTGAGGGTCCGTGCTCCCCATCAGGAGATTTAGGAACCAGGCAGGAAGGGAAAGACAGAGAGTCAGGCAGTGAGGGAAGGATCGGCTGGTTCTGAGTGAGAGAATACAGAGCAGCTAGAAGAGAGAAGGCCTTCTCCCCTTCTCCAGGAGATTTAGGGTGCCTCTTTATAATAAAGTCCCGCCCCCACCCCCAGCAATCCTTGATGAAGGAGATAGTCCTCCTTCCTTGTCCACACTGCTTTATTTGATGGTGGATGTGAATGCAAGCATCTGACTCAGGGTGTACCCAGGATTAAATATCCTTTGCCGGAAGGAGTGCCCAGGAAGGGAAGCTCATTGGCTAAACATCCAGGGCCTGTCTGGATATCTAGTTCTCATTAGCATGGAGAATTCCAGGTTCTTAATCTACATGACCAATTGTCACGGTCCTCTCATGGGGTGTCATAGTCATGTGTTACGGATCAGGTAGTTTTGGCAGGGAGCTGGCCCCAGGCCTGCTGTTCTCAGTTCTGAGTTTCCCCTGGGTTTGGGCCTGATTAGCCTTACAGGTTCTTCAGTCCACTTTCCCACACTCCAGCGCTCACTTCAGCCAAAGTCATCCCATTTGCTCTTTATAGATAAGCGTTCTATAGGATATAGTTTCTACTAGTGTAGTCCCCTTGGAACAGGCTATATCTGTTGAGAACCTTACACACACATACACACACACACACACAAAGGAAAGAAGGAATGAAGGAATGAAGGAAAAAAGCCATCCTTAACTACTAGCTGTTGACAGTAGCTCACTCTGGGCTATGTGACCAAATCCAGGCTCACCTCAGTGAGCATGTAGCAGGCCGTTCCATCTGATCCACTCTTTTGAACTGTACAGCTCGTCCTGTTCCCTAAGCAGGCCACTCAAATGCAGTGTCCCTCCTCTATCCAGTTGTCCAGGTCTGAGGCTTTCAGCTCCTTCCCGCTTCCTGCCTACCTCAGAAACCCCTGCATGCCACTCCATCTAAGCACTCTGTCCTTACAATTTTCTTTCTTCTCTTCCTCTCACTGGACACCACCAGTTTCACCAGCAAGTGCCCTGTCTCCATAGAATGAGCCAATCAGAGACCGAGCTGCTTCAAAACTAATAAAACACTATTCAAGTCAATAGATTACCTACCAGAGGTGATAGTTCACAATCATAATGCCGTTTAAACCAAGTCTGCTTTCTGGATTGTTTTAGCAAGGATGCCAGCACCAGCTGCTAAAGAATAGAGAATGAATCTTTCCCAGGACTGCATCTAGGGACAGAAAAACCAAACCAAAATAACAAAACCATGCAGAGTATCTACAGGGAAGATTTTCACAGATCATCCTGTGATCAATAACGTGCTTCTTGTCCTTAGTCTTAAATGATGTCCCCAGCCTTCAATGACAAATGTGAAGAGTCTCAACAGCAGAAATAAAGCAGTAAACAGCAGTGTTTGTCCATAGGACAGTTTAGAGGTTACAAGCATCTTGTGCCCTCTTTTGGCTCTAAGCTGACCATCTAAATTGGCCAAAAAACATTAATTTGTATAAACCAATCTTTTCCTCTTAAGTTTTTTTTTTCTCACATCCACCCTCTTTGCTTTGTTCCACAGTGAGATGTGTAAAGTTCCCAGTTATCTTCTCGAAAAGATAAAAACATGTAGATGAGAAAAATTAGACTAAGAGAATTTAGGATAAGCGGGTCAGATCAAACAGAAGGAAAGGACGGCAACAGCAGCTTGCTACGTCCCAGTGCGTGGAGACTTGTGTGGATTGAGTAAATACCAAAAACTTACCCATTCCCGTGGATCCTGAGCCTTGCTAACAACCGCCAGTTCCATGGTCCTGCCTCAGAACCGTGGGAACACCAGGGACAGTGGGTCTCTTCATTTTACATGCACTTGTATTTATTAGCTGACTGAACTTTCAGATTGGCTGTACTGCAATGTGGCCGTGCAGAGGTGATATGATGATCAGCACGAGGACGAAGCTGACATGTTTTGTGAGCCTTTCTAGACGAGCCAAGCTAGCTGATGTCTAACTTTGAATACCTGTGATATCGAACGAACACTTGCTTTTCTGCGCAGTTTATTATGAACGGGTTACTTAGAACACTCTGTGCTGCCCGTGGGTGGTATACAGTGGCAAAGGGGCCATGGGTATAGCTGAAGAAAGGGATCGTTAGCTCTGTAAGTCTTACTATGACTCTGCACATATTGCTTATATCAAATCTACTTGCATAGATGCGAATTCTGCTCCAGACTGCTCAGTCTCGCTTTTTGCAATTCATTTCTTTTTGCTTCCCGAATATAAACTTGAGTTCCAGGCCTTCCAAGATGTTTGCTAGAATATTCTATCCACTGAGTGGTTTGTAGTGTCCTTTGCAAGTTTGAGGAATGAACCAGATCGTTGAGAAGAGCCTAATGTGTGAACCAGCCTCAAGGCCAATAACGAGAGAAGAAATCGTTCTTCTAACTTATCGAAGACTAAATGATGTTGATCTTGAAAAATCCTTATCCTGGTGGCTATATATCTAGCTTAAGGAGGATTCAGTGCATGGGCCAATATGAATAGGATTAATATACCATTGGGGTGACCCACCCCCACAGATATTGTATCAACTGGCTATGAAGGTTTGTCCCTGTTGTCCCTCAATTGCTAATCACACCAGCAGCACCAGGCTGGCAGGAAGTATAGATGTTGATCTCTTTCTGACCTGCCTGACAAAGAAACCTAGCCTTCATGGGGGAGGAATCTCTCCCACTAGGCAGGCTAATAGCTTTTTCAGTGTGAGAAGGAAGTGTGGAATTTGAGGGATACAGAGCCGGGGCAGAGGGAGAGACTGCCCCAGCAAACTCGCCAACTACCTTATCCGATACAGATGTCTCTGTGTCTGTATTATCAAACCTGAAGCAGGACCCCAAAAGCCCCACAATCATATACAAACTGACTGACCTCAGAACAAAGCACAAAAGTGACTGAGAAGATGCTAGCGACCCACCCATTACTCACTTCCTGTGCTAGGTTTCCTCACCTCAGGCCTCAGGACAGGACTTCTCAGATAAGTGCCTTCCGTGGTTGTTTGGAAAGTGTGTTTTTGGCAAACATGCAAGGGTCAAAGGAACATGCCATCTACAGCTGTGGATGCAGCTGGTCTTGGACTCCGGTCAGACGCCCTGAGAATCCTGGGGTAGGGGGTAGAAATGCCGCTGTAGGGCTGGCCAGTTCTGATGGGGAGATTCATTATTGCTCACCGGCGGCGCAATCTGCAGAATGCACGTGAATGTGACCTCTTGGGAATTTCCCAGAAAAGCTCATCATCTGGAAGATGCCTCTAAGTGAGGGACCAGGATTCCACTGTCAGGAAAAGCGACATGTTGGGCTGTCAGAGAGCTCTAAGAAGAACAGCAATGGTAGCCTCCAAAATTTTACTGGCCAGGGCTGCAGCAGCTTCTAGCTGGCAGAGTTAGCATGCCAACCCAGGTCTGCCTAAGCTCCGATTCTTAGCTACTGGCAAACAGATGTCAGTCAACCCACGCGTCTAACTCTTGCACCTTCATACAATAACTAACCTTTCCCCTCAGGTGCTCAGAGCTCGGAAGAGATGGGTGATAAAAAGGAGAAGACTGTAGCTCCACCTTGGTCTTCCACGTTGGCTCTAGTCATGCTAATTGTGGATGAGGTGACTGATAGGTTGTCTTTAAATTTTCTCCCCTACAGGCTGATGAGGCACAGGATGTGATGCATTTTAACTACACGGCCTGGCCCGATCACGGCGTGCCTCCAGCAAATGCTGCCGAGAGCATCCTGCAGTTTGTATACACCGTCCGGCAGCAAGCCACCAAGAGCAAAGGGCCCATGATCATCCACTGCAGGTGACCTCAGCTGCCATTTTCTGTCCGTTACCTGGCTTACTGTTGTGACAAAATTACCGGACAATAGCTGCTTTAGGGAAATGGGTTGAGTTCAAGGGTTTTGTATGTTTGGTGGGAGATCAGCATGGAAAGGGCTTCAGACAGCCACGTCATGAAGCAGAGAAAGATGAATGCTGGTGATGACAAATATTCTTTTTATTCAAGCAAAGGCTGCAGCCCATATGACAGTGCCACCTGCCTTCGGGTTGGGTCTTCCCACCCCAGTCAACCTGTCTTGAAATGTCCTCTCAGGCATGCCAGGAGTTTGTCTCCTAGGCAAACCTGGATCTGTTAAGTTGACAGTATTGGCCATCGCAAACAACGTGGTTTTTCCTCCCATCAAACCTTGATCAGATTTGATCATAAGTTGTCATTTTAAAGTATGTACTTAGTTGATTTTTTGCTGTAAGCACTGTTTACTTATCGTTCAGCTATTTTGTAACTACACTCTGTAGAGGACAGTTTTTTAGTTTGCTCTTTTTAAAGAATCTTACATGTAGTCCAGTCAGGCCTCGAACTCACTCTTTAGCCCAGGCTGACCTCAAACTTCCAGTGATTCTCCTGCCTCAGCTTTCTTAAGTATTTCTTAAAACATTATTATCCTAATTTTAAAAGCAAAAGAACACGAGAGAAATACAAAGACTTACAAAGGTTAATTCATCTGGAGCATAGAAAAATTAAGATTCAAATCTACATGCATGGGTCTTCCAAGGTCAGGTACCATGTGACATCACTACCAACAAGGACAAATTCTACAATGCTTCTTGCGGCTCAGAACAGTCGAAATAGCCTTAAGAGAAGACAGAGGGTAAGGAAACACAAAAATATTTGTATTAGATAAATGCGGTTGCACTTCAAACTTGCTTCTGGGAATTCAGAACCTAAAGTACAGCAGGACAAATGGCTTATAACATTCTTTTAAATCACAATTCATACCAATTCCTTAAGGGAAGTGTTTTCTCTGATGTAAAGTTTGCCTGCCCACAAATGAACACTAAATTCTAAAATGACTAGATGTGATAAAGTGGTCATATAGCCTCAAAACTTAAAAAAACTAACAAATAAACAAACAAACAAAAAAAGACAGCTTAAAATGTTTGTTTGTTTTTTTGGGGGAGGGGGTTGGGTTTTTTTTTTTTTTGGTATTTATTTTATGTATGTGAGTACATTGTAGCTGTCTTCAGACACACCAGAAGAGGGCACCAGATTTCATTATAGATGGTTGTGAGCCACCATGTGGTTGCTGAGATTTGAGCTCAGGACTTCAGTCAGTGCTCTTGAGTGCTGAGCCATCTCTCCAGCCTGGGTCAAAACTTTTGGATGTATATTAAAGAGGTAGAAGTGTGGTGGTTGATGTTAGGGGACAGATCCAGAGCGATCCCACCTGGAGCAAGTGCCTTTCAAGTAAAGATTTAGCACCTTGTCTTGTTGAGCTAAAATGTTGATCCTGTGATGTTCCCTTTCTCTGTCTCTCTGTCTCTCTGTCTCTCTGTCTCTCTCTCTCTGTGTGTGTGTGTGTGTGTGTGTGTGAGTGTGTGTGTGTGTGTGTATGTGTGTGTGTGTGTGTGTGTGTGTGTGTATGACCAGCAATGCTTGTAAGCTGCTAAGGTGCTGTTGAAGGAGCTGTTCCTTCTCATCGGCCCACCTTAGACTTTTTGCAGCTTCAAAGCATGTTGCTGCAAATGAAATTATTCTCAACCCAGTTCTCTGAAGATAAAGCTGCTGGCAACTGTGGGGGACAAACCCATACACTCCTTTCACAGCTGCCAGCCAGTGCCATGCGGGATGTGACTTTACAAATGCACATTTGATGGCAGATCATTTTATCTGAAAAGCCCCAAGAGAAAATAATTATCCAATAGAAAAAGCAAACCGGGCTCTGAACTCAAAGGCTTTTAGATTTGGGGTCTTCTTCTTTTCTTCTTCTTCTTCTTCTTCTTCTTCTTCTTCTTCTTCTTCTTCTTCTTCTTCTTCTTCTTCTTCTTCTTCTTCTTCCTTCTTCCTTCTTCCTTCTTCCTTCTCCTTCTCCTTCTCCTTCTCCTTCTCCTTCTCCTTCTCCTTCTCCTTCTCCTTCTCCTTCTCCTTCTCCTTCTCCTTCTCCTTCTTCTTCTTCTTCTTCTTCTTCTTCTTCTTCTTCTTCTTCTTCTTCTAGAAAATTCCACATCTAAACAGGCTCAACTGTCTCTTTACCCAAAATGTCAGTGTAATAGAGTTTGGAGCCCTCGGCTCTGGGCTGATTGTCAGAAAAACCTTACTGACTTTAACACGCAGGACCAGAGACTGGGGGGCTGGCAATGCTGATCTACGTCTGTCTTAGCACTGGGGCTCAGGCTGGATGAGAAGAATTCAACTGCTAGCGATTCAAGAGATTGCTGGGAGATTCGTGCAGATTAATTGCTGGGCCAGTAGAGAGGCACATGTCCTGAATGGCTGTCTAGACGGTCAGCTGACCATGTACAAGTGTTTATGGCCCCAGAGCTGGATTTAGGCAGTGGGTTTGTCAACTAAACCTTTGAGCTGGGTTGAGCTGGTTTCCAGGAATGATGTGTGTAAAGGCTACCCCAGAGACAGGAGACTGTAAATATGCACCCAGCCTTAAGGGGAGGGTGAACTATCTCCCTCTTGAGGTGTTCAGTGTATGGTCTTCACCTTCCTCTAAAACAACAGAGAGCCCAGGGCAGAAGTGGTACGAAGCCTTACCTCTTTAAAGAACGAGCAGGTGATGCTCAGAAAAGTGGCATCTAACCAGCACCAGTCACCACAGCATTTCCAAGACCCAGCTAAATGCAAGGCACTATGGGAGAATCAGTTCCCCCTTCACTGCTGCCTTGAGATTTGGCTGCATCTCAGAGGTAGAGGCTGAGTGGTGGTTTCCAGCGGCTCAGAAGACCCGGCATAGCTCACCATCTGAACCTTCCTTTGTAGTGCCGGCGTGGGACGGACAGGAACCTTCATTGCCCTGGACAGGCTCTTGCAACACGTTCGAGATCATGAATTTGTGGACATCTTAGGGCTGGTGTCAGAAATGCGCTCATACCGAATGTCCATGGTACAGACAGAGGTAGGAACAGAATCGATATGCATGCTTAGATTTGCTCTTGACGGAAAACACCCCACTACCCAACTTCATGCTTTAATCAGACTGCCCCAATGTTTTTACATCGCTCTTTCCCGTTTTCTTGATGTGTATACTTGAAACCACCCCATTCCAAATAAATAGGCGTCAAGCTCTCAGAAGGCCATGGTGTGTAGACTATACTTGGTAAAGATACTAGCTTTATCTGCCTTTTAGGGATATGGAGCATGCGGGAGGAGGGGGCGTCTACAATAGAATACCTTTTGTGGGCAGTGTGGTATTCACTGAAGGTAGCAGCCCATCTGGAGAAAGAGGACTGTAAGACAGATATAGATTTGATTTATATTTGAGATGACAGACTGGTCAGTAAGTTTGCCATTGGGCTTTTTCCTCCACCTGACTCTGTCTCCACTCACTTCCGATAATGACCTTCTTGGTTTTAAGGATTGCCACACACCCCCCATCCACCACTACTCTCCCATTCCTTCCATCAATAGTTCTCAATCTGTGGGTTGTGACCCACGTGGAGGCTGCAGATAGATCAGTTATCCTGCCTATCAGACACTTATATTACGTTTCACAACAGTAGCAAAACTACAATTATGAAGTAACAATGAACTAATTTTATGATGGGGTCAGGTTGACCACACCATGAGGAATGTATTCCTATTCGTTAGGAAGGTTAAGAACTAACACCTTAAACGAAGGAGTGGTGCATCCCAGCATCCCCCAGTCTTATTAACCAGTGTTCCTTTTGCCCCCTCTTCTTCCAAGTCCTTTCCCTTGAAGCTCTAGAATGCGCTCAGCCTGGAAGGACAGCTCCAGGCAGCCTTCTGCTGCCCACCAGCTAGGCAGAGTGTACCCGTGTGACTGCAAAAACCCACGTACAGTGGCTTTTTTTTAATAATCCAAGCCACTGGGCTGCTAGTTACTCCCTGGCCTCAGGGGAACAACAGAGCTTTCCCTGGAGAAGCCTGTGGGTGGAAAATCTTCAGGACTAGAACAAGGTCAGACTTGACTTCTTCAATGCCTTGCCCTTCCTCCTGCAGCTTCTACCCAGAACCACTAGATGTCAGTATAACTCAAATAGCCTGGAGGGCAATTGCAGTCTCTCCATCGCAGACTTTAACCAGTTTATTTCCCACCCCCACACCACCTCATCACCACAGCGCCATCTCAGCAAAGCTTGGCAGTGCCATTCAAATGTATTCATTGCCAGGCTGCTCCTAGGCCACAGTAGTTCGGAGCTGGTGACTCATGAGCGAACGTCTTAATGATAGGGAACATTACCCAGGGAGGATGTTGTCCCCGTCACAGAAGTTTCTTTTTGCCGTAGATGGCGACTCACATGGCAGTCACACACAACTGGTAAGCGTACAGCAAAGGACGGACTGCATGCAGAGTGACCTGCCATAAAGGGGAAGTCTGAGCCACACCCCCTTCCTTTGGAGGGTCAAGGAGCATCTTGACAGAGGGGCCAGAAAGATTCCAAGAGCCACAAGAAGTAGATCACACTGAGCAAGCATTGTTCTTCTGAACACAACAGAGCAGCTGAAGACATGAACTTGTAGCAGTAGTAACAGCATGCTCAAAATCTGAGCAAGATCAAGCCAGACAAATCCCAAGCTGGAGAGGGGGAGGCGGGCATTGGGGTTCTATTGACAATTGATATCCTTTCGGGAGAGGCAGGCAGTTTTCTTCAGGGACACAGGGCCTGGGGAGCTACCCACAATTCAGTAGATGTCTCACACCTATGTACACGACAGAGACAACACTAAGTAGACTCAGTGAGTTTGAAAAAAAGTGAAAAAAACAGAGCATATGACTTTGGAAGGGGAAAAGTCATGGAGGGACAAGGGAGAGGTGGTGAGGGAGGGAATAAGGGCTGGATCCGAGCCTGAAGTTTACTGCCTTAAATACATATCCTGATACTCAATAATCTATCTCCATTACATTGATATGTAATAGTTACTTTCCAAAATATACTCTCATGGGGTAGCTGTTCTTAACCTGTGGGGTCTCTACCCCTTTGGTTGTCAAACTAACGACCCTTTCACAGGGGTCACCTAAGACCATCAAACCCCACAGTATTTACACTACAGTTGTGAAATAGCAACAAAAATAATTTTATGGTTGGGGGTCAGCACACATTGAGGAATTGTTCTAAAGGCTCCCGGTGTTTGGAAGGTTGAGAGCCCCTGTTTTACAGTCTATGTAAACCCCACACTTCGAAGGTTACTCTACAAATCGCGTTTGATAAATTGTGTAACTTGCTTCCTTAATTTATACCTCTTACAGTTTTGCTGATGTTGGTGATAGGCTGGTTACTTTTGATTTTTCACAACCACAGAACCCTCGTCGGTTTTTGAAAACCACCTTTGTACACACAACTCCTCTGGCTCCCTCCCAATCTTACTGTTTGTCTTCAGTGTGATAATCTCAGAAAGCAGACCAGCTTCTGGGGCTTCCTGCACAGTCAGGTCTCTGCTTTGTCTCTCCCTTATTTTTGGCCCCAGTTTTAGTTGTCTGGCTTCCTTCTTTACAGTCACATTTCTGGTTGACTTCTTCATGAAAACTGTCTTTTGAAAGACCGCGGTTCCTTCCAGGAACTTGCTGGGAGATCCTAGGGGTCTGGGTCTCTGAGCTTCATGGGTCTCTTGGCTTCCTTCTTTTCCCAACTCCCCCAGCCTTACCCTTGAGTTCCCTCAGGAGTCCTGAATGGACATTTTCCCAGTTCTTTATTTATGCCTGCTTTATCGGTTCTATCTAGAACATCTTGTTCACTTGCCTCATTTTCCCTTGTTTCTGCTTTCTCCCTGGTCCGACCCGTATTTCCCAATACAAGTTCTTTTATCTCTTGTTTGTCCTTCAGCCCACTCACACTCAAACCCTGCTGCCTGCTAATTCTCTTAGTTAATAAGTAAGGACCAAAGAACAAAATGATTTTCCTTGCACTTGTCAATCAGGCATGACAGTCGGAAGGACAGAGTCAGTCTCCAGTGGAGAACTGGGCCTTATGAACATAATCAACCCTAGAGCTGAAGAGCTCATCCCTCCCCATCTTTGGTTGATAAATCTCCAAGCACCTACCTCCTGGACTCCATCACAACTTGCTAGTCCCCCTCCTGCCCCCAGAAATGGCAAAGGTGACTAATTGAAGTAGCCTGTTCTCAGGGCTTGCCTTGGGTTGCATCAGGGCTTCTCCATCCTTGCGGGAGATAAAACAGAGCCAGAGCCTCAGCTTTGGGACTTCCCAAGTCCTGTCACCTCTTCAGAGTCTCCACTTCTCACCTCTAAAACGTGACTGACAGTTGCCATGTGTTACCATGAAGAGAGCAGGGGACAGGCTGACAGGATCCATGAAGACACTTGGAGTCCACAGCCCGAGTATGTCACAGATGGCTCGGACTCCTCCCGGCCCCCTGCGCTGTGCTCTATTCTTAGCAGACATTTTGCTTGGTTTTCTTTCAGTCCCCTCTCTGGGGGTCAGTGGAGGCTTTGCTTTGAGCAGATTGTCCTCACTGTGGGCAGCTTGGCTTTCTCCGGGTCTTATGGATGTGTCTATAAACAGTCTTGTACTTACTTTTCCTATCTGTGTGGCTCTGACACTGTTCTCTCTCTTTTATTTTTGCTTAGTTTGGAGTGTGGGGCTTTTTTAATTAGCATATATCAATTATATACAATTAGATGGATATACATAATGATGAGCTTTGTACTGCATCTGTAGACATGTATATGATGTATTTTGAACAGATTCACCTGCTCCCATTACTCCCCTACTTCCGTTGAGCCTCTCCCTTCCCCATCAGCTTTCCTTCGGTTTTCACATCTCGCTGTGCACATACAACCCGAGGAGTCTAATCACAGTGCTTTACAGCGCACAGACGAGTCATTTTTCTCAGGAGTGTGGACAACTCATCTGTGCAACACCACCGAAGATGTGCTTGATTTTGGTTTTGACACAGAGTTTAGCCACCGGGCAGCCATGGTGCATGAGTCCAGACCAGAGCCTGGTCTGTTCCCAGCATTTGAATGACACCAGAGCTAATGGGGTGACGTGTGAGGCTGGCTCAGTGTAGTGAGATGTTATCATAACATAAGGGAATGTGTTGTCTCCAAAGGTTATTGAGAACACAGAGCTGAGGTTCCTACCAACTTCGGCTTACAGCATTTGCTTTTATCTTTTGTGTGAGGCTGCTTGCACAAGGCTGTTTAAAATCCTGTGGACATCTTGGATGCACTTTATTTCAGGGTAATGTTTAATTGAACCACTGATAATGAAGCAGTTGAAGTAAAGAAGGGGGGAACATGAAATTAACTTATTTCATGGCACAGAGACAACTAACTGTAATATCCAGGGGCTTTTATCTCAGCTTTCAGGCAGGTACAGCTACTCATGTGTGCATGCGTGGTACACACATATACACATGCATTCCTGTGACGCTGAATTTTCACATAGTACATCAATATGCAAAATATTCTGTGATACACATATGTCACAAATTACCCAAAACTTTTAAATCCCATTTTAGAAATTGCTTCTTTCCACTGTTTTCTCGTGTGTGAAACATTAAACATTTTTCTACATTCCCGGCCGTCTGTGACTGTTTTTCTATTGGAGCATTAGCTTTGATTTTTTTCAATACTTTATCCGACTATCTGTGTCCAAGCCATTTACTTATTTTATGTCTCCAAAAATAAGAAATAATGGCTACCTTATAATGCTCAAAATTATCACCAAACAATCTCTTCTTTCTCCCTTCCTTATCTGTGCTCAGTTCATAGATGAAAACCCACCATTTTAACTTTTTTTTCTTCCCTATTTGGTCTTTATTTATTCTCTGACACATGGCCACACTGTGCAGTCCAGGCTAACATTCAACTCTTTCTGTCCCCTAATACCAAGATGACTGTCATGAGCCACCCCCACCAAATTACTTGGCCTCCATTTGCCTATGTTTTAAAATTCCCTGGATTTGCTTTAAGTCACTTAACTATAAGCTCTTACAAACAAGGAAGAGAAGACACTTTTTGTCTCCCAGGAGTGACTCGTATAGTGGTTGTTTATTTGTCTATCTGTAGGTGTTCCTGGTTTATGAAACCTTTCAACAAAAACCAACTCCAACTCATTGGGGCTGTGGAGTAACTGAAAGCATCTCCCTTCCAATGTGCTTCTCCCTCTCACCTTTTTTTGGGGGGGGGTTGGTTTTGGTTTGTTTGATTTTTACATAGGGGAACTTGTGATTTTTACTTATATTTTTCTATTGCTTATAATTTTAGGATCTCCTTTTATAATCAGAAAATAATTAGCCCATCTTTTCCTTCTCATTTTTTCTTTTGTTATTCCTTTTATACTTCTGGAATTCGTGTCCACATATGACGGAGGTGGGAAATTTTCAGTTTTCAAAATTCACCAAGTTGCACATCCTTTGCCTTCAGGACTGTGGAGTGAGAGTCGGCACAGCACAGCAACTTCACCTTAGAAGGCTGAGGACCGCATACCTGAAATTTGCTCAGAGAGTAGTTCCTGGGGGTTATTATTGTCACCAGAACAGAGAATGACAACAACATGACGTCACACCTGTTCACTGACATAACTAATTACCATCTCGCTGAGTATCAGATCACCACATCTTACACCTTATATCCATACATTATTCACTATATTTCCATAGGGCTGGAAAAAGAACATTAAAGGATTCTGATGTGGGGGACACCAGAGGCGATGGCCCAGTGGGCACAGGTATAATCTGAGTTTGGGACCTTAGCACTCACATTAAAACTGGGCGTCAGAGCACTGGCCTATATCCCTGGCACCAGGAGGAGGAGACTGAAGGGGCCTTGGAGCTTGCTGTCCTTGCCAAATCTGCAAATGAGGAAGCTAGTACCACAAAAATACAGGGGAGAGGATGATAGACAAAGCTATCTGATTTTGACCTCTGGCCTCTACCTACATATTCACATCTATGTACAAGTACGGGCACATATGAAGACATGTGCACACACACATGAGTTCTAAGGAATGATGTCCTAAGGGTTATCACTAGTAAAATACCTTTAAAGCGCAGTCTCTTGGGTGTTAAGACTGTAAGGTTGTCTCTGCAAAGTCATGAAGGTGGTTTCCTTTTGCAGCAGATGCTGATCACCACACCGTCTGGTAGCTTCTCCCTCTTCACGCATGCTCCTCTCTGAGGCCCATTTGTGCTTCTCCCTAGGAGCAGTACATTTTCATCCATCAGTGTGTGCAGCTGATGTGGCTGAAGAAGAAGCAACAGTTCTGCATCAGTGACGTCATCTACGAGAACGTCAGCAAGTCCTAGTTCAGAATCTGGAGTGGTAAGTAGAGAAGGCCTTAGCATGTGGGGATTGTGTAGACTCTCGATTTCATGTGCCCCTTTCTGTCCAAGTCTGAGGCACCCAGAGGTGGCCATAGTGTATTATGTGTCCTGTATAGTTGGCTTGAAATGTCAATGCCCTCTGTGGGTCTTAACAACAGAGGAAGCTTCTGAAGTTCATGGATAGTTTCCCCTCTACCCAGAACCCTTCATCATACTGATACTGGATTTCTATCTGGCACTTAGAAACACAACCTTCCACCTATACCTAGACAGGGGTGCAAATGTTATGTAGATTACAAGAGTTATAAGCTAGAGTCAAGATCCCCAAAAGAGTTTGAATTGGAGTGGAGACTCCTCCAAAGGAAAACAATATTGGTCATAGAGCCTCCTGGACGTCACTTACCACGTGACCAGCTATTTGGGGGGCTGGGGGGGGGCAGAAGCAGAATGACCATGTTCAGTAGTTTGCACTCACATTTTAACTACAAGACATGACTTGGAGATATGAGAAATCTTGACTGAAGTAGCATTTATCTCAGTATCGGAGCAGGATTTCTGACTACGGAAGGGTGTAGAAGCCTTTGAGAGAGTGGGAGGCATCCAGGGAGAAATACAGGAAGATAGGAAGCATGCGCTCTGTGACCGTAGCAGGATAGCATCATTATGCTACCTCGGTATCCACCAGGGAGGGGCCAGAGCATCACGGGCCACCTGGAAGGAAGCAGCGTAAGGGAAGAGAAGAGATGAATGTGTAAGTGTAGAGAAAATATTCAGAGACATTGGAAGGACAAATCCCAAAAAAAGATAGATAAATTCAGGGCTGCCCAAGAGTTGTGGGGCTGAGTATGGTAGGAAACGGAGGTGGGAAAGGATGGTTAATACACCAGGATGCTAACTATGTCTCTCTCATGCACAGGTGAGGACATGCCATCTACCCATCCTCCCTTGCTTCCAGAGTCTTTAGAGGGGCCTTTAGTCACTCCGCCAAATGGAGTCCCCACCTTGCAGTATGTGGACACAGAGGAGGTTTACCTCCTAGAACCGAGAAGACTCAGCCTTAAGGAGCCTACAGCATCGTTTGGAGTCTTTTGGAGTCTTTTCACTTCTAGATGTCTGATGGACGAAAATCACTAGGATTCCAGAAAGATCAAAATGCTCTTCACAGGGCAGGAAGTGAAATACTTCCTGATGGTTTTGTTGGCTCTTTGCTGCTTGGGCTGGGTTGATTTTTTTTTTAAGTGCAATAATTTCTGTATAATTGTGATTTACATTCACAATTCAGAATTTTTTTCTGCCCACATCATTGATCAATGCCACAGCCTTGGAAAGAGCCAACCTTATTATGGAGGGTTATTTCATCACTGAAGAGACATGGCTATGCAAGAAGGCGTGGTGACAGATCTCCTTCAAAGAAAATGAGCGAGTGTGCCTCTCGCTCCAACCTTGAAGCTAGGGGTCAGGAGTAGGTGGGCAGGCAGGGAAGAGAGAGGTTCTACTCACACATCAGCTAGCTTATCTTTTCCTATTTCGAGTATGAAAACCTGTGTTTCAAAGTAGAGTAGGAAAAACATTACTTGTCTGACTTGTTCTAGTGGGTTTCTTCCTTGTTGACAGTTGGGAGTTTCTTCCGTGGCCCTTTTGAACTGATGTCACGGTCCTTTTCAAATAGCCAGAGCTGATTCAACAGTTTTGAGTTTGACTCTGAACTCTGAGAAATCTTGGTGCCTAGCCTTCATGTTTATTTTTCTGTCCACCTGTGTACACACACACACACAATAGTTTCTCCAAGAGCTATAGGCTGTAAAAATGCACTTTCTTCCTACCCAGAGGAGCTGGGAATTCAGAAGTCGACATCGAACTCAGCATGTTAGGACAGTTATTGGATACCATTCCTTAAGAATGCTGTTGAGCACCTCTCCAGATTCTGACAGGAGATTCTCTGGGCCTTCTTTGCATTTCTGTTGTCAGATTCATTTTAACCTGTGTAGCTAGTGGCATTATATTCTTTGGATTTTGTATAATTAAAGTACATGATTGTGTGTTGTGACCATGAAAGTTGTCAAAATGAACATCAATGCTGTCATGGGCATCTGATATTTCATGCTACTTTCTAAGATTAGAGGAGGTAATAGTCTAGACCAGTGAGTCTAGGCCTGTGGGTCACAACTCCCTGAGGGTTTTAAAGATCTTTTCATATGGGTTTCATATCAGACATTCTACACATCAATTGTTTATATTACAATTCATAACAATAGCAATATTTTAGTTATGAAGTCACAACAAAATAATTTTATGGTTGGGGAGGGGGGTCACCACAACATAAAGAACTATATAGTAAAAGGTCACAGTGTTGGGAAGGCTGAGAACCATTGGTCTAGACATCCTAAAGTTAACATTTGAGTTAAAAGTGATACATTTCTCAGCTTCCACATCAGAATGAGGTTGTTGTGAGCCCACTGTGTGTCTGATATTTGTCTCCCTACCCCAACTTTCCCTCCATTCCCAACTATCTTATTTTTTTTAGGATTTATTTTATTTGTAATTATGTATGTGTCTGTGTGTGGATATATACATGGGTGAGAACAATGCCCATGGCATTCAGAAGTGGGCATCAGACCCCCAGGCCGAGTCATAGGCAGCTGTGAGTACTCTGACATGGCTGTTGGGAACCAAGGTCAGGTCCTCTGCTGAAATATCTCTCCTGGTCATCTTCCTGAAACTGTACACACCATCAGCTTAGTGTTTTGTCAGTGACCTTCATGACTGTAAAGTGAACAGCTCATACCCCGCTGACTCTTACGACTATAGAGTCCTGGACACAGTAGAACTTGGTGAGGTCCTGAACGATCAGGCCAGTAAGACTCTTTGCTTGACAGGGGCATGGCAGGATGTGTCTGTACCCCGCAGGCTGACAGCTGGGACACCATGAGGAATGCCAGGCTTTCTCACACAGGTCTCCCACCCAACTCCTTCCTGCTGCCTCCTCTTCCTTCCAGTTCGTCAGACCTCTTCCTGGAAATTTTAATGCCGTACCATGCCAGTCTCTGAAACGAACAGGATTTTTAAAAGGTTACAAGCATATGCGTGATATCCTTAGAAACTCATACATAGGGAGATCGGGGACAGGCTTGTGTGACCATGGAAGAGCTGACAGGAAGTTGTAGATCTCTCATGGTCACAAGATGCTTATGTAAATTCCATAGTGAGGGCTGTTCCATCTCACCGGAGCTAGCACTCCATACATACCTCCTTGCTTTCCTTGAGCACCCCTTCACAGGAGGAATCTCCCTGAAGAAGACTTGAGGAGACCAGGGCTGCATTGCGGACCCAGAGTCCAGCATATGGAAGGTCACACAGAGGCAGCTTCTAGATCATTCTTTGAGACTTTGCTGTTGTCACTCTGTTCCCTGTTGACCCCTGAGTTATAGACTTTAAGATGTTCTGCTAGGAAAAGATTTAGCCTTTCTGTCCCCTATGGATTTGTTGTGTTTCAGTGAACACACTGTAGAATGCTATGCAGATTATCAAAAGGGATAAACTGCTCACAAATGCTTTGCTTGGTTCTCTGATGAGCACTAAGGTCACCCCAAGCAGCAGCTTCTACCCTGGATCCCACCTTTATCACCCAAAAGTGAGGTCCCCAGAGAGTCTTCAGTATTTTCTAGTTAAGTTTAAAACATTTTTTTGAGTAGGGTGTTATATTGAATCAGATCAACAGGCAGATTATTGAACACAGTTCAGAATAACCGGCACAGCACACAGAGAGAGCTAAAGAGTACAGAGTCGTTTGTCTATGAGATGGAACTTTGGAGCTGAAAAAGATAAGCTACAAATTTAGCTCACAAACTTCCACTTGGGGGTTGACTTAAAAAATGTAATAATTAACACTATCTATCAATCTATCTAACACTGGGAATTGTAAGATTATGTTTTACTTGAAAAGAAAATGAGAGATTGAGCTTTTTTTTTTTTTTGACAGCTCTTTAATATGAAATCTTCATTTCTCACTGGAAAAGAAAAAACAAAACAAGAAAAACAAAACAAAACAAAAACCCTCCTAAACATTTACATGTCTCATGAGTGAGAAAAATCTACTAAGATGTTTTTAATGTCAGACTTTATAATGCCACTCCGTTCTTACGGTTGACCCTCAGAGGTCAAAATATCTTCTAGAATAGGCTGCAGTGTCCATATGAAAAGCCAGAGCTGGAGGCTCTGTGACCAGATTTTCTCCAGGCCCCATAGTAGCTGGAAGCTAGAGGACTGGCCTTTTGCCAAGGGGTTAAAATTACTGAGTCTGATCTCTGAGGGCAGAATTCCCCCTGCTTTCTAGCAAGGAGGCCCTTCCTTTACACCCCTGGGAATGTCTGATGCAATGTGCTTCAAATCGCTGGCCAGCTCCCAGCTCCCAGAGCTCCAGCCTGGTGCTTGGCACAGGGCACAGAGTCAGGAACTGTGCCCAGAACCAAATATGACATGCACTTTGGCCAAATGGGTTATAAAGCATCAAAACACAACATGGGGAACTGCAGACACTCACCCCTGGTTTTCAGCAGCTTCATTTGGATGCCTAAGAATGAAATCCCAGCTACAATACCTGTGACTGCTGACCATGGAGAAGAGGAGAAACCCTTTTTGATTCGGTGTGGGGCGTGTCTCAAGACAGTCCGTCAGTGGCTCTCTTATAAGCCAGTTCTCAGAACCAAGCATGATACTCATCTTTAGTTCAATCAATAGAAGATTTTGTGACTGCTTTTGTTACACACTACCTTAAGCACAAAGAAGCAATCGCCAGATCTTAAAGCTAGATTTCAAACTTCCAATTTTAATTGGGAGGACTAGCAAATAACTGTCAATGTTCCTCCGATGTTTTCTTCTGTCTAAATCTCAGTCCTTACCTGGTAACTGGGGAGGTGCAGGGTATCCTACAGATGCTCGGGACACAGGACAGGATCCCTGCAGGCAAGATGGATTTACACCTGTCCCTCAGGACAGTGACAGTTTTTTTCACCTGTGCTAAGGCCTTTGTATCATAGCTTATTAACTTCAAAATAGCATTATGGAGCTAGAACGTCCACTTTCCACATGATGGAGTTGAGAAGCAATTATGTCAAGGGGCAGTGTAGGCGAAAGTACAGTACATACTTGTCATCTCAGGTTCTGAGGGACTCTGGTCCTGCCGGGAACAGACAAAGTGTTACAGCTCTCAGAAGGGAAGCCCACATAGGGCAGGTAGCCGGGGTCCCAGGTCTCCCCCAGTACAGTGGCAGCACCAATGCCAGTGGCAGGGACAGTGACAGTGGTGAGTAGTAGCAGTGGATGATCCTGGGCAGCAATGGTAGGGGGCTGCAGCAGCAGGGGCGGAGTGGCAGGGCTATAAATCCAGTCTGCCCGGTAGGCCCAAGGTCCAGCAATGAATGCTTTGGGAGAGAAAACACTTCCCCAAAGTGTTACAGTTCAGTAAAACAGCCAGTCTCAGACAATTCTCAGTGAAATAACTCACACACCTTATTCCATGTGATAGAGAATTTATCAACATCGAGGTGTAGGGTGGGATCCAGGGGTAGATGCTTCCCATTGGCTCATTTCGAGATGCTAGTGATGCTCTATTTGCATAGGGAAGGACTCCAGGTATTCCCCCTCCCGCATGGGAGACTGATTGTCACGATTCTCTCAGGGAGGTGTTGTGATGACGGGTTCCAGAGCAGGTAGGGTTAGGCAGGGAGTGGGTCCCTACTCTTACTGTCCTCAGTTAAGAGATTCATGGTGTTTGGGCTCACTCAACCTCGCTGGCTCTTCTGTCTGCTGGCACAGTCCACTTGTCTCACATATACTGACTTATAAAGAGACAAACAAGGTTCTGACCCCGCTCTGTCCAGCTCCAAAGCCACTTCCCCACCACTCCATTCCCCTTCCCATTCTCACTGGTCACTGAAAAGCTCTAAGAGGACAGAACCACCAGTGTCATCGCCACCTAATGATACAGAGGACACACCTTCCATTCGAGAAAAAGACAGCTATTTGCCCGAGCTTCGTTCTCTGTCGCTGTGGTGTGATGCCAGGACCTCCCCGCTAGACTGTACAATTCCTGGGGGCAAGGACCCGTTTGTCTGACTCAGTGACGTGTGCTCTGCTCTTATTCCATGTCTGGTATAATGGGCACTCCTAATTAAGGCCGGGATTGCTGTGCGAGGCACTGGCTTTCCTGCTTCCACACACTGCACATATCCCTGTGTGCTTCTCCAGGACCTCTGTCTTCCTAGTCTTCCACACTTATCCCTTGGAGTCCCTGTTTTGTTTTAAGCCAAGGTTCGTGTACCGAAGCCTGTCTAGTAGTAACTGGAAGAAGAAGGTATGCATTTTAGTTTAATTTTTCAGAGGGACAGAGTCCAGCATAGCAAGAAAGGCAAGGCCTGTCAGCTAGGA
Organism: Micromys minutus; assembly: GCF_963924665.1. Lineage (NCBI taxonomy): Eukaryota > Metazoa > Chordata > Mammalia > Rodentia > Muridae > Micromys > Micromys minutus. The sequence goes on along the minus strand of NC_137972.1, from coordinate 10,986,454 downwards.
AGCAAATGATAATACCTCATCCCTACACAGGAAGCAGAAAGAGAGACCAGGAAGTGAGGTGAGCTATAAAGCCTCAAAGCCACCCCCAGTGATGTGAGTCCTCCATCCGGCTCTAGTCCCCAAAGGTTCCCTAACATCCCTAAACAGTACCAGCAATCGGGAACCAAATTTTAAGCACATGAGCCTGCAAGACATTGCTCATTCAAACCACCGCAGCAGTTACTCGCCCCCAGTCTTCTGCTGGGTACTGTGGAAAGGGACTCAGTTTAGAAGGCAGATGCTGCAAGGCCACTCTGAGGTGTGTGTGCATTCTACCAGGGAAAGAGGGGGAGAAAATTAAGGGGCTCGTGTGCAACTATTGGCAGGCTAGAAATGCACACTGTGTGAGGTATAGGAGAGAAGTGGGTTTGTTTTGTTCCTAAAAAAGTCAGAAAAATAACGCCCCCCCCCCACACATTCAAGTGTTAAGGTATGCAGAGTCATGGTCAGCCACCACATGATACATGTCACCTCTGTGTTCAGCAAACATCCAGATAATACCAACAGCACACTAGACATAGAGACCCAAGAGTGTGGCCAGGCCAACCCTGCCTCTGAACCTTTTCTTGTTAGTCTAGGGTGAATACATCTCCCCGGGTTCCCTCAGATGGCTCTGGATCATGAGACACTCTGTTGGCAATTGATGCATTTACTATAACTGCAGGTACAAAATGGCCCATCTGCGGCTCAGGTGGGGCCACATGACTGGCTTCTGAGCAATGGGAAGAAGCCTGGGTCTCTGAGTCTCAACATGAACAAAGGACACCTGCTAGCCTAGTGGTTAACAGTGAGGTCTTTTCAACCATACATGTGGTCACTCGGAGTCTAGTGTCACGCTTAGCACTACCCTCCATTTGCATAACATCAGCCAATGGAATATTTTTTAGGACAATGATATGTAACATCTGTTAAAATCTTCAAAAGAAAGTTTCAAGCTGAAACAGCCATATAAAGTTAACCACAATGCAAACAAAGGATGGAGGGAAAGGTCTCAGATTAAGAGTTTATCTCTAACAGATAAAGTAAATAGACATTTCTCTTAGTAGTCATGTTTCTTCAGGCTACATCTGTCTTAGTTTCTGCGCTGCTGCTACTGCTTCCCAACTCTTCTCACAAAGAGAAGATCTCTTTTCGGGAGAGCCAGAAGAATGCACACCAGGCTGTTACTGTCTGTGGTCCAGATTCCATCTTACTCTACATCCCATTGGTTCCACATCACTGGAAGCCCCAGCACAGAGTACGCAGTGAGATCTTAGTATGTCAGGCAATGTACAGCAACACGTTAGGTTGTGCTGTGTCTTCCGTGGTCAGGGAGTCCAGCCTGGGATAGGAGCTCAAAGCCAGAGGACACCAAACCTTTCTTCAGTTCTAAGAACACACAAAGTCCTAAGTGCTGTCAAAAGGAGAAGTTATACCTGTTGTCCCAAACATGGTACAAAGCGTGGAATGGTAATATGGCTCATCAGGCAAGACTATTTAGATGCCCTTCCTGAGGGCTTCAGGTTTTAGTCATTGGCTTTGGAATATAACTTACAGATATACGTTTGCCCAGGTTTGGTCTTGAACTTCAACTCTCTGCTAGCACATACTGTACAACATGCAGTGTGACCAGTCCAAGCAACCCACGTGGGAAAGGTTTTCCACAAAGCAATGCCAGGGTCTGACTTACACCATAGTTGTACAAACAACTTGAATGGCACCACCATGCCTACACCGACATTCTTTTTAAAAGCTCACTGCTGTCTGAGGATTTAGCCGAGTCACTAAAGTACTTACTACCTTAGTATGCGTGAAGACCTGGCTTTGATTCCCATATAATCTGGTTGTACTGATACATACCTGTAATCCTGGCATTCAGAAAGTAGAAATGGGATGGCCAGAAGTATACAGTGAGTGCAAGGCTAGTCTGAGCTCTGTGAGGCCTTGTCTCAAAAACGAAATAAATGAATCAAAACTAACTAGCCAATCAAGATCGCTGCTTCTAAGGAGAGGAAATCAATTTGTGCAACCCTACTGTGTAAACATGCTTACTGTGTAAACATGCCTGGGTCAATTTAAGAGTAGAATCTTGGGGTAAGCAAAGCCCCGTTGGTGAATGCCATTTAATCCTTCTATGAGCCAGTTTCCTTGTTTGGTAACAGGGATGCTAAAGGCATCCTCCACTGCCCTGTGTAGAGGATTAAGTGGAAAGCCCTTGGCACGGTGCCTGGCAGTTTGAGGATGCAAAGCTGCAGAAACGGACGGCCTGGCCTGCAGAGGCACCTGCTATCTCAGAGCCCGTGTGTTCTCTCACATAAAAAGTAGTGCATCTCCTGTCAGGGGTTGTGGTGAATGAAGCACAGACTTGATTGTAGAGAGCATCGGGCAAGAGTCTGGCAGGACTAAACATGTTCTACATGATTCTTCAAATCTGTGACTCTATCCCTGGGCACACAGACTTCTTCTGGCATGACCTCTGTAGGGTGAAGGTACCCCCCATTCCCCCAGACTACCTGCTGTATTCAGTTCCTCACAAGCACATTTGCTGTGAGCATTCCTGGTTATTAGGACTGCTACCCCCACCCCCACCCCGCTAACCTCTGCTGGACTTGGTGTGTACAACCCCAGAAGACAAAGGTCTTGTCTGCACAATACCTCCTAAATCTGAGCTCAGTCAAGCAAATGCGACAAGAAGTTGGACACAACAAGGCGATTTGAAAGAGCTGCCTTCATTTCAAAGAGCTGTCCTGTAAATCAAATGAAGACTAATCAAATGTTCCACCATTCAAGCATAAAACAGCGACAGTTGTTTCCCTGTTTTTTTTTTTTTTTTAAACAATGGCTGCAATATTAATGAATTATCTGAATATGTGACTCCCACCCTGTGGTAGATTGCTCTTGAAGATGAGGCAGTAAACGTCCTCACGCTGTTTTCCCAATTTATATAAACTGTGCTCTCGTGTGTTGACTGCAGGGCACTGGATTATTAATAAGCTTCAGCTTCTCACTTTGCACAGGCTGAGCATTGTGAGCCAGGGAAGGGCCACAGGAGTCGCCTGAGCCTGGAGTCGGATGGCTCTGTTCACTTCCCGAGGAGCTGAGCAGGACCCTCTGAGTTCACTGAACAAACAGCCTCAGAGTCTCACACGGCAAATGCATGTCTTTTCCATTTCTGTCCTGTCGTAGGGGAGACTGAAAGGATTGGCTAAGGTTGGTCCTGGTTGCTGGCCTGTTATATCAAGTATGCTTTAGAGGAGGATTATCGGCTAGCTGATATTCTCTAGAGAGATAAAAGGATGGCGAAGACTCAGCACTGGCTTTCTTTCCTGCCTTCACTCTTACTTACTGTCGTCATTCACCACCACTGTCCACCTGATCAGAGTTAGAGTCACCTTCGAGACAAAGCTCTGGTGTGTCTTTGAGGGTGTTGGAGAGAAGAGCCACTCTGAAAGTTGATGGCGTCCACTCATGATCCTAAATTCTGGACTATTACAAGGAAAGAGAAGGGGAGAGGGAAAAGGGAGATGAACACCATCCTTCATCTGTTTTCTCACTCTGGGATACAATGTTAGCAGCTGCCTACCCTGTCTTCCCCACCAGGAAGGATTTTATCTCTGCAAACTGAAAGCCCAAACCAAACATGTCCTTCCTTAAGTTGTAAATGGTTAACTTTTCCGTTGCTTTAATAAAATACCATGACCAAGGCAACTAAAGAAGACAGTTATTTTAGGAAGTTCAAACAGCAGAGGAAGCAAGGCAACAGGTGGCTGGAAGAGGAACGGAAAAATTACAGTTTGAACCACAAACAAGAGAGGGAATAGGAAGTGGGGGAGGCTCTAAACTCTCAAAGTCACCCCACCCACAGCAAGGCTGTGCCCATAATTTTTACCCCAAATGTGCCACTGCTGGGAACAAGTGTTCAAATGTGTGAACCTGTGGTTTAAGGTCTCCTTCTAACCCAGTTGCTTCTGTCTGGTCTTTTGTTACATCCAAGACAAAAAGTTATTACTTTGTGAAACAATGAGCAAAATCTACTTGTAAATTCAACTGTGAGTACTTAGTGAGAAGAGAAAGGAAGAAGCCTCAGATTTTTAAATGAGGCTCCAAGCCTTTCCCCTGAAAGAGTTAAAATTTCAAGTTGGCCCCACAGACCCTGCTTTGAGGACAAGTATGCTTCAAGGCTAAGAACAAAATAACGTGTTTTAAAAAAATGGCCCAATCCCAGACTGACTAGACTCGATAAGGTCAGGGCTTGAAGCCCTGAGAGAAACAAAGTATGAAGGTACAGTGTGCCTCAAAACAGAGTGGTCTAGGGTTGAATCATGTCCAAAATGGACAGAGTGTGCCAACTTGAAAAAAAAAACAATAAAATTGCTATGTTCCTGTTGCTAACTGCCTATGTAATTTTCCCTATAAATATGTCCCCGCAATTGAGTTCAGGGTCGACTCCTCTATCTCCTGCATGAGATACATGTTGTCCCCAGAGCTCTGGAAATAAACCTCTTGCCTGATTGCAGCAAGATAGGCTCTCCATAAGTTCTTGGGTTCGAATATCCTGGTACTTGAGTGAGGGGCTTCCCCAGTCCGGGGGTCTTTCATATTGGGGGCTCGTCCGGGATTCCGCGACCACCCAAGACTCCGAGACCCTCTTGGAGGTAAAGGGGGATTCTCCAATTTGTGTCTGAGTGTGTCTGAGTATACAGCCATTGTCTGTGTCTCTGTTCTAATCTGTATCTGAAAAGCGCTTTCAGTTTCATAGCTGCTCTTCTTAGCCTTAAGGCTGGGAAGAGCTGTGTTTGACAGATGTGTCTGGAGAAATACAGGCTGCAGCCCTGGAAGACGTCCTGGGAAGTCTTGAGAAACCCCAGGCATGCTTGGGAGATTCCCGTCTGGGTGCCGGTGAGGATGTGGAAGCTCTCCCGGCCGTCTGTATTTCTGGAGTGGTTTTGTCTGTCTAGGTGGAGACAGGCATCTGTTAGTATTTGTCTGTGTGTCTTAGGTTTCTGTTTTGTGTGACTTATGACTTTGATGATAGGACAGGGTAGGATAGACAGTAATGACTTCCCCCCCCCCCACCCTGACCCTATATCTGTGGACTGAAGTTAAGGACAGAACACACACTATGTCAGTTAAAGTTAAGAAGGGAAGTGGCAGATTTTCTGTGCCTCTGAGTGGCAGACTTTCTGCATCAGCTGGCCTCCCAAAAGGCACTTTCAACCTGACTATAATTTCTGATGCTATTGTCTTCCAGGAAGGACTGGGATTGCACATAGAGGAGTTCATAGAAACGAAGAGGCTCGTGCCGAGAGGGAGTAAATGCGGGAAGCGGTAGGGACTGGCTGGCCCAAGGGTGCCCTCGGCTAGGCCCGAGACAGAGAGCAAGAAGTTTTGGGGCTGTGGTGATGGCTGGGCAGTGAGAAGGCAGGGAGTCTCTACCTGCAGTTGCTAAGCTGCAGCGGCCCTGTGGTGATGGCATGGCAGGGCCTACAGGTAAGAAAGAAGGAGGTCAGCATGGCCCAAGCAGCTTGGTGCAGCAGCAAGCTGAGGTTGCCCCGAAAGGCTACGCAGGCCATGGCGGCCCGAGTAGTGCTAGATGGGTTAAAGGCACCCGCTGAGAAGGCAGCGCTGCTGGAGCAGAGCTACGGGTGCATCAAGCTCTGTTCGGCATGGGCTTCGAGGTGCTCGGCACCCTCGGCGGCAGAGGAGCCACTGATCATGCGTCTCTGGCTACAGCTCTGCACTGTGCGGAAGGCAGAGCTAGAGCCTAGGCAAAAGAGTGGCTGCCCACTGCACCAGAAGACTTTGAGCAGTCCTGCGCTGTGCCAGCCACTTGGTGAACGGGCCCCGGGGTGGGGCAGCAGTCTCAGGAAGCCAAGCGGGCATGCGCATCGGCGCGCGTCTCTGCCAGCAGCTCTCTGCCTCCCCCCCCACCAAACTCCCGTTCCTGGGTGGTGAGTCTGAAGCGATAGCGACAGCTTGATGAGCTGGCTGGCAGTCCTCAGCTTGGGGCTGTGAGGCGCTCGGGGCCAGGGTGCGTGGTGGCTCAGTTGTCCCAGGGGACCAGCAGCCTGAGGGCCCCACTGCCACCACTGTTGCTAGCGATGCTGCCCACCCCTGTCCTTTAATCTGCTAGTTAAATATAAGCTGAGATTCCAAATAGACAACTTTGTGGCTATGGGCATGCCCTGGGTCATTATTTCTGCACAAGGAGAACTCCCACACATCTTATCAGTGTTTCAGGTCTAGCCTTCCAGCAACTTTTACAGATTCTGTACACCACAGAGGAGAAAGAGTGAATCCTCCTAAAAGCACGCAAGCATGTGCCAGGGGCCGGCAGTCAACCTACACAGCTCCCCAATGAGATAGACACAGGCTTTTCTCTGAACCGGCCTGACTGGGATTTCAACCTGATTGGCAGGTAGGGAGCGACTGACAGTCTACCGCCAGGCTCTGGTGGCAGGTTTCAAAGGGGCTGGAAGATGCCCAACCAATTTGGCTAAGGTAAGAAAACTTACTTCAAGGGCCTATAGAGCCACCACCTGTTTTCCTAAAACGCCTCATGGAGGCTTACAGGAGGTATACCCCTTTAGACCCTACCTCCCCAGGACAACAGGCAGCAATTGTTGTGGCTTTTATAAGACAGTCAGCTCCTGATATTAAAAGAAGGACTTCAAGACTATACTTTACAGGATTTAGTTAAAGAGGCAGAGAAAGTGTACCACAAGAGAGAATAGAGAGCCTGAGGGATCATAGACAAGAGAGAAATTTGACTAAAATGTTGGCTGCAGTTGTAGGAGAAAGAGATAAGTCAGGACGTAGACAGACAGGGAGCCTGGGCAACAGAAGACCTGAGACAAGCAAAGAAAAGAGGTGACTCCGGACTTGGGCTGGTGACTGACAGAGGCTAGGAAAAAGACAGTCACACAGATCCCTGTGCCTACCACCCCTTGACAAGTGAGGGAGTTCTTGGGTACTGCTGGGTTTTGTAGACTATGGATCCCCAGGTTTGCCACGCTTACAGCTCCCTTGTACCCTCTAACTAAGGAAAGAAAAATATTTTCCTGTGCCCCTGAACATCAGAAGGATTTCAATAAAATTAAGAAAGCCCTGTTATTGGCCCCTGCCTTGGTCCTAACAGATCAACTAAGCCTTTCACTTTATACGTAGATGAGAGAACTGGGTGGTTAGAGGGGTCCTTACTCAGACTTTGGGACTGTGAAAAAGACCGGTAGCCTACTTGTCCAAAAAATTGGACCCTGTTGCAAACTGTTGGCCCTCTTCCCTGAGGGCCATCTTGGCCATAGCCCTGCTTATCAAGGATGCTGGTAAGTTGACTTTGGGGCAGCAGGTCACTGTAGTGGCCCCACACTCTCTTGAGAGTGTTGTGTGGCAGCCCCTTGATCAATGGATGATGAATGCCCAGATGACACATTACCAGAGCCTACTGTTAACTGACAGGATAGCCTTTGCCCCTCCAGCCATCCTAAACCCTGCCACTCTGCTACCGGAGACTGAAGATTCAGCCCCAGCACATCGATGCAAAGAAATTCTAGCAGAAAAAACCGGTACAAGGAGAGACCTGAAAGATAAACCCTGGCCAAGAGGCCCAACCTGGTACGTGGATGGTAGCAGCTTCGTAGTCGAAGGTAAGCGGGTAGCAGGGGCAGAGGTGGTAGATAGAACTAACATCATATGGGCCAGCCATCTGCCGGAAGGGACTTCAGCACAAAAAGCTGAGCTGATAGCCCGTATCCAAGCCGTACGGATGGCTGAAGGCAAGGCTATAAATTTCTATACAGACAGCAGGTTTGCATTTGCCACTGCACATGTTCATGGGACCATATACAAGCAGAGGGGGCTACTGACCTCTGCAAAATAAACAAATAAATAAATAAAAGACATTAAAAAATACTTCGTTTTCTAAAAGCTATCCATCTGCTCAAGAAGGTGGCCATTGTCCACTGCCCGGGTTATCAGAGGGGTCTCCCTGGACCACCTAGTAGCCCTGAAACCAGATATTAAATACACTAAAGAGTACCACCAACACATGGACAAACTAGGATTCCCTCCCCTGTCAAAGGACAAGAGAAGATACACCCCAGACAACAAGCTAGCCCTACCCCAGAAAGACGGGTGCGAATATATGGACCACCTACACCATCTGACTCATTTAGGGGCTAAGCATCTTGAGACTCTGATCAAGACCTCAAATTATTATGTCCCCAAACTTTCGGAGACTGTTGATAGGGTAATAAAAAACTGTGTGCCCTGTGTTATGATTAATGCAAGACACTCGAAACTCCCCTCAGGAAAAAGGCTCAGAGGGAGCCGGCCGGGTGTACACTGGGAAGTAGACTTCACTAAAGTTAAGCCTGCCAGATATGGTAACAAATATCTCTTAGTTTTTGTCGATACCTTTTCAGGATGGGTGGAAGCCTATCCCACTAAAACGGGGACCGCCACTGTGGTAGCCAAGAAGATCATCAAAAGAATTTTTCCCAGGTTTGGGATACCCAAGTTAATTGGGTCTGTCAATGGACCCTCATTTCTTGCCCAGGTAAATCAGGGACTGGCCACACAATTAGAAATTAATTAAAAACTACATTGTGCATACAGACCCCAGAGTTCAGGACAAGTAGAAAAGATAAATAAAACTCCAAAAGAGACCTTACCACAATTGGCCTCAGAGACCCATGGGGGAGAATAGACTGTCCTTTCTCTTCGCCCTGTTCCGTGTATGGAACACCCCTGGCCCCTTTGGCCTAACACCTTATGAGATTATATATGGGAGTCCCCCACCCCTCCTCGAATCAGGTGGAACTCCCAGTCTTGAAGTTTTTCCTAAAACCCTGTTTGCTCATTTAAAGGCACTAAAAACAGTCCAAAGTAAAATCTAGAGCCAGCTAAAAGGTGCCTATGAGACAGGAAACCCAGAAATACTCCACTAGTCTCAAGTGGGAGTCCTGATTCATCAACACCAAGCCGGAAATTTGGAACCTCGTTAAAAACCTAAGTTAGTAGCTTTCATTAAAAAAAAGAGTTAGTGCAGTGCAGATTTTAATGCTTCGCCAGGAATATCATGCATTAAAGGACTTCGAGAGGGCTAAGGAGCAGGATACTGAGTTCTAAGATTAGAACTAACCACTAAAAGAAGTGGGGAATGAAAGAGTTAAAATTTCAAGTTGGCCCCACAGACCCTGCCTTGAGGACAAGTATGCTTCAAGGCTAAGAACAAAATAACTTGTTTAAAGAAATGGCCCAAACTCAGACCGACTAGATTCGATAAGGTCTGGGCTGGCCTTGCAGTCCTGAGAGAAACAAAGTATGAAGGTCAGTGTGCCCCAAAAGCGAGTGGTCTAGGGTTGAATCATGTCCAAAATGAACAGAGTGTGCCAACTTGAAAAAAAAAAACAACAAAATTGCTATGCGCCCGTTGCTAACTGCCTATGTAATTTTCCCTATAAATATGTCCCCGCAATTGAGTTCAGGGTCGACTCCTCTATCTTCTGCATGAGATACATGTCGTCCCCAGAGCTCTGGAAATAAACCTCTTGCCTGATTGCAGCAAAATAAGCTCTCCGTGAGTTCTTGGGTTCAAATATCCTGGTACTTGAGTGAGGGGCTTCCCCAGTCCGGGGGTCTTTCACCCTTACAGCATCCAAAAGAGACCTAGATTTCAGGTTAAGACATGAAATTTCATTTGATAGTGTATTTTCAGCTAGTATGGTGGGGCATACTTCCAACCCTAGTACTTGTGAGGCTGGGTCAGGAGGGCTTTCGTGAGTTCAAGGTCAGCAAGGCACATAATGAGTCCCAAGGTTACAAAATTCCTTCCCAAGAGAAAGGACATTTTTCTGCTAACACCTTTTTATACACTGACCTTTGACTTCAGACAAACAAATGCAGTTAAATAGGCAACCAAAGGACTAAATCCAAATTTAGTTGTTCTTGTTACCGGGTACCTTTTTTTTTTCTTTTAATAAGCTATGTAGCTTACTGGAGCTTTAATTTTCTCGTTTATAGAGTAGGGATATGTGTTAAAGGGCTCTGTGCCTTAGCAGGGTGCATCTTGGCTCTTAAAAAGTCTCAGTGCAAGTTTCCAACTGTGCTGTTGGATGGATAAGTAGTGCATTAGGACTTCTAAAGCATCTCGTCATGTCCAGAAGTCCAGGATGAAGATCGAAACTCTCTCCCTGCAACTGGTGGCCACAGAATCTTCCGATCAGGCAATGAATAGTTCTTAATAGCTCTCTAATTTTGTAGTACTTGGCAACTGTTTACTTCATCAGGATTTTAGCAGCTTTTTCATGTCGTAAATCATTCATAAATATGCTCAGATAAACCTCAGCACCTCAGTATCAGAAGTTGTTCTTCCTTTGTCTCCCCGTGATGAAGAAATCTCATCTTGAGGTCTTGAGGTCTGGCTTGGCTCCTGCCCTCAAGTCTGAGGAGGCACTGATGTGCAACTGACTCTAAGAATGAAGAAAAGAATGATCACGTGGGAATTGAGACAAAGGGACAAGAATGGTGGACAGAGTAGAGACACACTGTGACTGAGTTCTGGGGTCTCGAAACACAAGCCTTCTCTAATTACCACTGTGAGCGAGCACAGCGGAGGAGCTCATCGGGGTCTGCATGCATTTGCATGTGGAAAAGATACCAGAGCCAGGCCTACATGGCAGCGAACTGGGAAAGTGAAGCTAGCAGCTCACAGGGTCAAGGTCTATTGGAATAACACAGGGAGTTTATGGCTGGCCTGGGGATCCCGGCTGAGAGCTTGTCTCAAGATGAAAATACAAAGGAATACATACTCCTGAAGGGAATATTTTTTAAACAGCTTCACAATAACATTGTAAGGAACACCGACTTTTCCCCTTGTAGTGTCTCTGGCTAACTCTGGTGTGAGGACAGTGGTGGCCTCATAGAACAAACCAAGCAATCTTCTCTCTTCAAGGTCTTAGAAGAGTTCTAGGATTTGTTATGTTTTTCAAATATTCAATAAAATATACCAGTGGAGCCATCACTTTTAAGGAATTTCTTTGGGGAAACACTTTTAACTTGTGATCTAAAGTCCTTACTATTTCAGAAATCGGCACAGATTTCTTTCCTCATACATTTGTCTTAGAAGGTCCTCGGGAGTCTGTCCATTTTACTGATCCTGTTCAGAGAACATCCTTCGGATTTCTTTTTTTTTTTTTTTGGTATTCCTCATTTTATATTTTTCATCCAAGCCATCCCATGGAATTGCTCGTCCCTGGTGCTCTGACTGACTTATGAACAGATGTACCAGGGTGACATCCTCTATTACCACACTCCCCAAATCTTCTTTAAAGACGTCTATCTTAACTGTATAAAAGTCGAAGGCTATTGAGCAAGTTCAGTAGAGACACAGAAGACGAAAATGAAACTTGGACGTTTAGAGACAACGGCTATAACTCACACGTGGAACACTACAGTGGAAGTGAAAACAGCAGGATTAGAAGCCACGTCAGGGAAGGGTTGTACACTGAGAGAGCAACAGAGACTGCCTGATATAAAACACATGGGAAACAGGGAATTACAGAGTACCAGACCAGCAAGGAACATGGGAAAACTTCAAACGGCCCAACACACATGAAGCTGCAAACATCCAAGGAGGACACAATAGGAACAGGGGGAAGGGGCAGTAACTGCCCACATCTCCCCAGACATAATGACACTGGCACACAATTCCAAAGCACATCAGTGAATAAGACTACTACATGACGTGCACCAAAATCAGGTGGCTGAAAACCAGTGGACAGATCCTCAGTGCAGCCCTGACAGTTGATTCCAGTTGTGGTAGGTGACTCCGGTTTCTACCTCTTCATTTTCAGAACCAACATCCTCATTCTTCCTGGCCTCCAGCATCACTGGGTCAGAAGCCCCTTTCCCGGCACTCTCTCCAGGACGGGTGTATTTACATCTTCCAATCCAAACAGCATTTGTGTTCACTCCACTGCTCCAAGTACAGATGAATACAACTCTCCCCTTCGGTCCCTCTCCTTAGGTGTGAGATCTGCCTATTATCCCTTCTGTAGAGTTTCGGGGCTCTCCTCTTTCTGTTTTCATTCAAAATCCATACGAAACATTCTTCCTCCTACATATTTTCAGATAACATGGAAGGATGATTATATGGTGTAAAGAAAAACACATAGGCTTTTCATTTGTACATGATTTCAAATGCAGACAGGAAGGGAAGCCAAGAGTCTACGTAGGCAGAAGCTGGGACTGGACAAGTCTTCAGTCTACCCCTTTGTTCCTAACTTTGGGGTCCAGGTATTTACCATGCGGTGATTGGACAGGTTCTCTCCAAAGACACAGAAGATTTACAGATGGGGAGGTGACAACGACCTTACCTTGTTTAAGCTCTCTTTCTTGTCATCATCACCAGGACATTGTGTCTCCACTCTGCAAGTTCCAAATGACTGGCAGCATTGTCATCATCATCATCATCATCATCATCATCATCAGCAGCAGCAGCAGCAGCAGCAGCAGCAAGACTCCAGTATCCTTTCCTGACCTAGAAGCAGGTGCGCTTTCCCACCCCATGAATTCATTGACCTTTGTTTTGACTCGTGGCTTCTTCTGTTTCTAAAAACAGATCATCCCCAGGACTATGCTGCTCTCTCAAGTTTGTCTGCCAGCTCTGTGGTCTGTTTCTTCAAACTTCCCAGTGGCCAAACGCCTCAGACACCTGGACACCAGCTCTGACAGAACTCTGCCTCAGCCTTCTAAATCTCACCATTCCTCAGTGTCCTGTATTCCCAAATTCACTGAGTCCTGTGATTACTGCATCTGTGATACATTCCCTTCCTACCACACACAGATAAAAACCGTGCCCCCTTTGAATCATAGCATATATATATAAATTACTTTTCAACCAGGTGATCTTAATATCTGAATTTTATTTTGCCTTTCAGAGCTTCTTCCTTCTTCTTCTTCTTCTTCTTCTTCTTCTTCTTCTTCTTCTTCTTCTTCTTCTTCTTCTTCTTCTTCTTCTTTTCCCAATGAGGGTTTTATAGAACATAAGACATCCAAGTTCTTTCTCATCTCACATCTGATAAGGATGACGGGGAGGCAGAAGTGAAAAGTAAAGCTGCCATGCCCTTCACTGTCTGGAAACGTGGCCCCGGGAAGTTGCCTGCGGTGACTGCAGATGTCCAGAAACGTCTGCAGCTGCAGCAGCTCCCAACAACAAATGCAGCCTGCGTGGGCTACCACTGTTGTTTCCAGCTCTGAATTGAAGGGAGGAGTTCAGGGGTGAGAAACGACGGGAGACGGAAAGCAGGGCACACGGGGCAGTGTCCTAGGTCACTCTTGGCACACACACACCCTGGAGCCTCTTTCTAAGAGGACTTCCCTCATTCTGTTAAACCCAAACACTCAGCCTACAAAGCAAACGTTCTTGTGTTGATGAGATAGAAGCTATTTATTAATATACAGCAAATACTGTTTATTGCAGGCTCTCTCCAGCTGACATGTGTGAAAAAGGCACTATGAAAAATTAATGAATCTAGATAATCTCTCTAAATGGATTTATGTTAAAATATACAACATTCTTACAGAACATCTTCTTTATATATGTGAAATAACATTAAGTTTAATGGCAAAACCTGTGTTTCCAAAAATAACATTTGTTGAAGGTTAGCGATGTGTCTTCTATCTAGAATCTTCCATGGGGTTAAAGTACATGTAAAGTAAGTGTCCCTGTTACACAGATAAAACACATAAAATGGCCCAATATCCTTTGACTACTTATATCAATATTTAGAACTGAGGCCTTCATTAAACAAAATACTGTAATAAACACCAGCGTGGGCTCCTTTGATTGACTGAGTGCAGATGCATGCCTCGCATTTGTGCTTTCTCGTGTTTAATTACGGTTTATATAATAAGCAGAAGAAAAACTAGATCGAAGCAGTCTATACAAGAGTCCGCAGTCAACAGAGCTGAGGAACAAAGCTTCTTGGGAACATATTATAGTCTCTTATTCGGATGTTCGCGGTCTGGCTACACTGTACAGTTAATTCAAACATGATTTAAAAAAAAAAAACTGTTGGCATTAAGAACTTTAAATAAAGCTAAATTCACTCTCATTGGGTATGTCAGAGGACAGACCTCAAGTAAGCAGAGGGTAGTCTAACTGAGCCTCCTCCCTGGATGACAGGCATCCCAGTCACTGAAAGCTGAGACCGTTTTCATCGATGGCCCTGTCTTTCCTTGTTGCAATGAATGCATTTGCCATTGTAAAATATCCCCACTCAGATCATCAAACAAGGCTGTGATAACTAATGTAGCAAAGAGGGGGAGGGTATGCCTTAGGAAAGTGGGAAAAAATATTTCCCAAGCTGAGAACAGTCTAAAACTTCTGTTTTTTAAATTAAACTTTCTTTAAAAGTGTTTAAATTACATTTGTTATTTATTTATGTGTGGTGGTCAGAGGACAACTTGCAGAAGCCAGCTCTCTCCTTCTAACATGTAAGCCCAGGGACTCGAACCAGGTCATTGGGCTTGGCAGCAAGCACCTTTACTTGCTGAGCCATCTCACCTGCCCACTTCTCAGTTTTAATCAAAGCAATGGGCAGAGAAGCAGCAAGTCCTTTGCTTCCTCCGGTACATATGGTTTCCTCTCATGGTGATAAATTACATAGACCAAGACAACAGATCTGACATTCCCTTCGAGGCTTAAAACAATTGCATGTCCGACACTGTCCAACAACCATGTCAAGAAGAGCGAAGTTCAAGAAATCAGTGGCTGCTCCCTTCATCAAAAGACTCCACACCCGAGTCGCTGGCAGCAGCGCTGATTTTCTCCTGCCGTCTCCGCATGATCTCCTGTAACTCTGAGCTTCCATTACTGTCCTAAAGAACAAACACGCACCAGACAACATAGTTAGCAGCCTGTGTGTGCTGGTTATACATCAAAGGGCTCAGTCCACGGTGTCCCCCACCCCCTGACTAATTTTTCAAGAAAGCAGGACCATTCTCTACCTCTCTGTGAAATTTATAGACTGCAGCAGTGCATCAGGTGAATAACTCTCTTAACACAAGTTCCTCACTGTCACCGACTGAGCCTTTCAATTTAACTTGAGGACAGATTAGCAGTGCATGCAGAATGTTCTAGACTTGCCAATCCAAAGACTGTATCTCTACAAGGAGTCCCTTATCAAAGCACACTTTGCACACATATATGTGCTTACATAGGTGTGCACATGTATGTTCAGGCGCACATGTATGTGCAAGTGCTCACTTGCATGTGGAGGTCAGAGGTCAATGTTACTGCCTTCTCAGCCGCCTTTCGCATTATTATTACTTTATTTCCTTTTGTTTGAGACAGGGTTTCACTATGTAACCCTGGCTTGGCTAGGACTTTCTACGTGGACCCGTCTGCCCTGAAACTGGTAGAGATTCCTCTGCCTCACTAGGACGAAAGAGGTGTACCACCACACCTGGCTCCACCTTACTTTTTGAATGAGAATCTCAGACTAAATCTGAAGCTCATTGGTCTGTTAGCCAGGCCTACCCAAGAATCCTCCTGCCTCCACCTACCAAAACTAATGCAGTTATGTCTATTTCTTACGTGGGGGCTCAGGGTCTGAACTTGGGTCTTCATGATTATGAATCAAGTGCTCTATCGCCTGAGCAATCCTTCCACACCTTCCCAGGGCTCTAATTTGATGCACTCCTCTCCACTTAGAGATTTTTAAAGCGTGTCTCCAGAACATAACTCTGGCCATCATGCCTGCTCACCCATTTCCCAGCTCTTCTGACAGCCCTCCATTACCCTCTCCTAGTCTCTCTGCCCACTAGAGGTTCTGGTGAAAAGAAACCAGACCCAAGGCCAAGAAGCACAAGGAAACCTGACATCAGGTTTTTGCCTCTGGGGAATCTGAAGCAAGAAGCAGAAAGGATGGGCAAAGTAAGAACAGGATGGCCGGGAAGGAAGAAACTTAGGGATATAGAATTTTCTAACATACTCTTGAGAAGTAGTTTATATATTCCTAACAAGATTAGAAAGTATAATGGCAATAAAACTACTTTAGGGAAGACATAATTCTTACTCATACTCTACATATGAAAAGCAAAAATCCAACAGGAACATGAAACCTTCCAGATCAACATAGGAAAGATTCTCAGGGTAATGAAATTTCTCTTGACGGAGAATGGTTACAGGATTATACACACAATGCTATTTTATCCTGAGTTATTTAGCTGTTCAATTTACATAATATACCTGCTAGGGATAATTACCTACCAGCTTCATGCTGAATCCTACATCCTTTTATTTGAGACCAACTCTAATTTTCACAAAACTATTAACTCTTAGAGTGCCAACTTTGAACAGAGTACCTTGAACACCTCCAGCCAAACAGAGGCTCTTTATGCAGACAAGTTTGACCAAAATAATTCTTCTTGCAGCTGTATATTTTTTCTTTAAGATTCATTTTATTTGTTTATGTGTGCATGTGTTTGTGAGAGAACGCATCCGTGTGAGAGCATGGAAGCATATGTGTGTCTGTTGTACATGTGTTCACTCACAGGTCTGCCTGTGCATATACAGAGCCCAGACGAGGGGCGGATCCCCAGAGCTATAGTTCGAAGCATCTGTGGGATGCTTAGATGGTTGGATGGGTACAGGAACTGGAGGCTCTGGCCCTCATTAGTGGCTACTCTTAGCTGCTAAGCTGTCTCCCTAGCCCACAGCTACACATTCTTAATGACCTTCCTCAATACTCCTGATGGTTCTGTGGTCCATCCCGGTCTTTGGTTTGTTAGAGAAAGGATCTCAGGAGCCCAGACAGTCCTTGAACTCACTGTGTAGCTGAGGTTGGCCTTGAACTAAACTTTCTGTCTCCACCTCCTGAGTTCTGGGTTATAGATTCGCCACTGCCAAGCTCAGCCATAGCCTGGGTATTATGTAGTTTTACATGTATGTGGGTACATGAACACAGTTGCCCTTGGAGGGCACTGTATATCCTGATAAAGTACCCAACTCCTGAAGCTGGAGTTACAGATGGTTAAGTGCGATCTCCTGTAGGTTCTCTATAAAAGAAGGGCAGGTTCTTAACAGGAGGCCCATCTCGCCAGGCACCCTACACCTAGGATTTTATTTATTTAGTAAACTGGCATTTATAGTAAATAAACAAAAATAAGAAATCTATCCCTGGCCTCTTGGACCATTACTCACTCAGGGATGAATTTACTCTCCACTAGCAGAACTGAAGTTCTTAAAGCAGCTCGTGTAACAAAATAAGAACATTGTGCTTTTGTTAAATGCTCAAAAGCAAAACTCTAGCTGCCCTTGAAAGATAATCTTTTTGAAAAGAGTTACTGATGATATTTATTGGCTGAGCAGGAGAAACTGCACCGAGTTTTTAATTCATCTCTTCGGCGGCGAGAGAGAAACTGGCTAATACAGACGTGACTGTTGGTTTCTGAGCTGCCAGTGGCCAGCCATCACTCTCTCCGCACACCAGCACCAGCTCCTCCACTCCAGTCTTACCTCCAGAGCAGCTTTCTGAACAGTGATTTGGCTAAAGACTCTGGCACCTTCAGGGCAGACAGATCTCAGTTCGTCTTTGTTGAGAGAAAAGAGCTGCGCTCCGTTCAACACCCCGAGGCTGTTGACAGTCCTGCAATGGGAGCACAGGGAATTACTAGAGTGTCCTAAAGTCAGTGTGAGGCTTTGTCAGTCAACTATTTATATCTATCATCTCTCTATCTACCATCTATTTATTTATAATCTATTTATCATCTATTTCTATATCTATCTATCATCAATCTATCTACCTATCATCTATCTAGAATCATCTATATCTTTGTCTATCTTCTATCTCTACCTATCTACCACCTATCTATCTATCTATCTATCTATCTATCATCTATCTATCTATCTATCTATCTATCTACCATCTATCTATCTATCTATCTATCATCTATCTATCGTCTATTTATAAATCATCTGTCATCTACAATCTATCGCCTATCATCATCTATATCTATTTATCTATTATAATCTATATATTTATCTATCATCTCTGTCTATTGATCTATCAGTTGCCTGGTTGGTTTTTCTGTTTTTTTGTTTTTGGAATGCTCATTTTATTTCATTTCTGAGACAAGGTCTCACCCAGCCTAGGCTGGTTTAGAACTCTCTAAGTAGTTCAGGCTGACTTTGAACTGCAGGTCCTCCACTCCAACTCCCAAGTGCTGGGATTATAGGTAGAGGCCAGTATTGTGTGTCCCATAGCCTTAAGTAGTACTGTGGTGCTGAGACAAAGGAATGCCAAGGGATGTCCAGGGCCACCAGGCTCCTTTCACACAGAATGACCAGTGAGCATCTAAAAGGATGCGGTTGGGCTTCTAATTATCAACCCCCTCAGGTTTGAGTTTCTTATCCCTAACACAGCAACAGACAGCTTTCTAGTAACATAGCAACTGACTAAGAACAGTACTTCACTGTCAGCTATGCTGAACGAGTGAGTTTCTATATTAAGATTCCTCAAACATGAATTATTCATGGTCCCAACTATATACAAAACATCCTACAGACTTTTAAATCAGAGATACTAAAGCAGTAAAGATCCCTCTGATTTACAGCCTTGACACGAGCAATCCCACAGCAAGAAGACATGTTACATGTCCTACAATATATAGTCTAGCTAAGACCATCGTCTTCTTCCCTGCGTAACTGATAAGAAAGTATAAAATGCTGGCAGTATGCACAGCTGGTAATAACTGTTCAAGGGACTGGTGAGGGACACACACTACCAGCTAGAAGACTGACTAATGTTGGTCCCTCTGATCTCCCGGTTCTACCGTCTTCTTTGCCTCTGAACAGTTTGCCACCCTTTCCTCACTCAGCACAGGACAACGCATGTCAGCTGGGCTCTAAAAACTCTTCAGAGTCATGGGTGGCCCATAAATGACCCAGCTGAGAAGGCACAGGACACTCACATGGGGTTGAACCCTTTTGACTGCAGCCACGTCTTTACTTCTTCTGGCGAGGAGTCATAAGTGATATTGACCACTGGAACATTCTGCCGTGGTACGTGGAACTTCCTCTGTGCCGCACTGCGCCCGATGGTCAGCCTCTGGAAGAGTTCATCCTGCACCTCTTCCATCTGAGACTTTCTTCCTGGACACCAAGAGGGAGCAGTTATGGTTAGATATCACTAATGTGATAGCCCCCTCCGGAACCCTGTCCCTAATCATCCTCGGAGTCCTGTGAAGTTTGGGATCCAGGGTTAAAGTTCTTACCATCTCCTGTCACTGGTACCTGAACCTGGTAAAAATTGCACAATACGTTTTTAAAATCATTTTCCAGGCCCCACTCTTGGCTGGGCTGTCTCCATAGGCTGGGCCTGCACCTGCTCTGATGTACAGGAAACAGCAGCTGAGGGCCTCAGGCATGATTTACAGTCAGGGTTCCCACTAGGCTGCCTGTTGTCCTGGTTATCTTCTCTATTGCTTTATCCATGACATCCCATCCGGGACTTAGCTAGAAGTCCTTCTGGTGGTCATAGCTGGGGATGGTCAAGGTGTTTAGGTAAATCGGTATGTGTTACTGTTTTCGAGAACCCAGAACTGGTATCATAATCCAATTAACCAGTTATCTCAGCAACTGGCACTGACCTGAGAGTTGTGGGAGCTTTTAATGTCATTTGGGGAAAGTGTTTGAAACAATTAGTGTTATCAGGCTTCATGTATGAAAGAAGTGTTAACTTTACCTCATTCTTCAATATATATATATATATATATATATATATATATATATACATATATATATATATATTGAATATATATGTAATATATATATAAAACATCTGTAATTCAGCATTAAGACAATGACTTTGTCTCCCCCCTCCCCCCAGCAGCCACTGACTGAATAACCTATTGGAGAGAGAGCCCCTTCCCCATCTAGGGAACGTTTTGAAGAAATGGAAACCGAGTTAAAATTAACAGAGGAAGAGAAAAAAAATGGAAGAAGAAAGAAGGGAAAGGGTGAATAGATAAAAACAAACAGTGCCTGGGTTCCAGGAGCTGCTGTCATGTGGGAGATAGGTCAGCCTTAAAATGACAAAGAGAAAATACCACCATACTGAAATACATTACACTTTCTTCTCCACTACAGAGGACCACAAGGCCACAGTTAGGCATTACAAAGAAACCTCTTTCTAGAAGGCCCCTTGCTTTGGTTTCCATTTTCAGTGTTCTCTCCTACCCATAAACACACCTCTCTCTTACAGTAATGGTTCTGATTACAAAGGATTGCGGTCCAGTCAAAGGGCTTCGATTTCAAAGGACTGAAGAAGAAATGCAAAGCAAACTAACAGAGTGTCGGGCATCTTCAAAAGTGGCAAGAGGTGATGTTTCCTGGATCTGTGATGAGCTGACCCGAATAGCTCACACTATACCTGGCTCCTACTACCTCTGAAGAGCAGTTCTGAACAGAGGGTGTGTTCCACCGTGGGTTCGTTCCTTGGTCACTGATTATACTGTGTTTGTGCTTGTATGTGTGTGAGTGTGGTCTGTTACGCATGTGAGCATGTGAACTTGTTTGTGATTGTGAGAGTATATACATAAGTAGACTCCTATGAAGGCTCAAGGTCAGATGTCTTCTCCAATCACTTCCCGAGTTTACATTTTCAGACAGAGTATCTTCTTGAACGTGAAGCTTCCTGTCCTGTGTGGATGGCCTCTCTCTGCCTGAAATGAAGTTCATAGCCACTGCCTGGCTGTTTACTTGGATGCTGGAGATCTGAAGTCAGATCTTCATGCCTGCATGGCAAACATGCCACCCAACACATCTCCCACCCTATGCTGAATTTCAGACAAGCATTTGATATCTAGGCCTTCCTCAGGACCTGAAGGTTTGCACGAGTTCCTATTTTCTAGCCTTTCCCTTTTATTTTTATAAAGTTTAGGGAATGAACAGAGGATGTAGTAGCAAGGAGCTTATCTGAAAAGAAACGTAGACACACATGCTTAATTTTGCCTGATGTTAAATGACCATGCGACAGCCCTGATCTCTGTTCAGAAAAAAAAAAAAAAAAATCTCCAAAACTGTGCTATTGGGAGATATTCGTTTTATACAAAGAAATAAATTTATTCAATGCCAAACTACACTTGAGGTATTTTAAAAAGCAATTTTATGCGAGCAGTTCTGAGACTATCTTACGTTATGGAGACAAGCCTGTGTGTTAATTTGGTCTATTTTACAGACACTAGGACCTGTTCACATATAAAAAACAGGCTTGAAGATGACGAGTCCCAATTATCAGGAGAGTTGACTTGTACAAGAATTCAAACTATGCCTCTTCCCCAGTAGGCTCTTGGGTTTCTTCGAGTGGGACAAAGAACAGGCTGTTCCAGGGCATGTGCTGCTCCAAAGGGGGACTGGATGCCTCTGAACTCTGACCCCAGGCCTGGAACAGCCCACCACAGTGTCAGAGATCACTGTGCTGACATGTTAGACAGAGTCATGTGTAAACTTGTGGGAAGAAAGAAGAAATGAAGACCATTTCTCAGAGGGAATGTTCCCCAGGGAAATGAAATGTATTTATAGGATTTTCCCATCTGAGAACTATTGCTCTGATATTTTTGAAAATGAAGCATCCCTTTAAATGCTCAGTTTTTCCACACTCGTTTTCCCAAATTTTCATTTTTCATTATACTTTACATTTTTTGATTGATTGGTGTGTGTGTGTGTGTGTGTGTGTGTGTGTGTGTGTTTCAGAGGACAACACAAGAGAGTTGTTTCCCTCCTTTTGTCAAGTAGCTCTCAGGGATTGAATTCAGGTCAGGCTTAGTGGTAAGTGCCATTTCCCACTGAGTCATCTTACTGGCCCCTCTTTAATTTTCCAATGAGGACAAACATGAATTAAAACGGTGATTTGAATCATTTATATTTCAGGAGAGAAACTCGTGCATGAAATAGGCCTGCGTTTATTACATTTAGCTACAATTTCCATAACAGTTAAAGAGTAAAACATTTACTTCTTTTCTCTAGTATTTTTCATGTATTGAGACTGATCATGAAAGGCACATGTAGCTAGAACCCACTGGAAACAAAAATTTTGGAATGTAGGTTGACCTGTGTGTCAAGGTTTGGTCTTTGGTTATCTGTTGTAATGCTAAGTCTGGGGCCCCCAAGACCTGGTTGTCCTGGGAAGGAGAGAGTCTGCACATACACCTTGGTCCAATTGTTTCTGATTGGTAAATAAAGAGATCAACAGCTAATAACTGAGCAGAAGAGATATAGGTGGGGTTTAGGTTTCCTGGGGTTGGTGTTGGAGGAAGAACACAAGGAGAAGAATGTGCAGGAGGAAGAAGGAGAAGCTGCCATGGGTTAGGTGAGCCATAAAAACATGGCCCTGAGGGCTGGCTGATTGAAGTTAAGAATGGCCCAATGAAACATAGTAATTAGTAACTCGGGGTTATCAATGGGAAAGTAGATTCTCATAGTATGGATAGTAGGTATCTGCCCAGATTCTGTGCTGTTTAAGGCCTATTGTAAATATAAAGTCTCTGTGTGTGTTTCATCCAGGAACTAAAGAATCAAAGGTGGGGTAGAAACTTCAGGTCAAGATTAAAAATTTCTACAACACCAGAGCCTCAGGTATCTGATGACGGCTATGAAGCTGATAGTTCACTACAGGTACCCAGTGTCAAAGATGAGATTGTACAGCAAGACTAAGCTGGGAATCATTGCTTTTCCACAACATAAATAGTACTGAAGAGAATAGAAACAGACCCATCATTTATAGTAAGAGTAATTACAGAGAAAGGCACAGGACCTTGGGTGTGGCCCTGAGACAGGTTGGTTGATATATTTCCCATACAACAATGTCCCCTTAGCAAACTTCAGCTATAAGAAATGTTTTCTTGGGCTGGGGAGATGGCTCAGTGGTTGAGAGCACTGACTGCCCTTCCAGAGGTCCTGAGCTCAGATCCCAGCAACCACATGGTGGCTCACAACCATCTGTAATGGGATCCAGTGCCCTCTTCTGGTGTGTCTGAAGAGAGCTACAATGTACTCATATATAATAAATAGATAAATTTAAAAAAATATTATTTTTTAAAAAAGAATTGTTTTCTTGGTTTTAGTTTTCCAAGTTTTCCACAATGAGTTATACTCAAGCAGACTGACTTACCGTGCTTTACAAACATAACTAAACATGAAGCAGATGGGCCATAATGCACAAGGTACACCGAAACCTCTCAGGGGTGCCTTTAGCTTTCAGAGTATCCACACAGCTCTGCCCTAGCAACAGAATAATCCTATGATATAGCCTCGTTAATTCTGTTCATTTTACAATGGTTCTCTCGCAGAAACAGTTCTCATGGAAGATCCATTTTCATTTGTGGAACCGTGAAGTCTAAGTTAGAAGAAAATCCGATGTTGATACTGGCGGGCGATTGTGTAAAATTGATGTGGTTGTATACACATCTGAGGATGGCAGAGACCCAGAAGAGAGCAAAGAGGAAGAGGAGCAGATGCCGACAGCAGCACATTTGCTGACTACTTGCTTACACTGGTCAAAATTAATCCAAGTTTACAAGCCCAGCATGGCTCACATTTCCAGCTGTCTCCCAAAGCACAGCATTGCCAAACACACATGGAGAAGTGCCAACAGCAGGCCTCAGTTGTGACAAACAAAAACATCTCAGGGAGAGAGAGATTGGGTGACCCCCCCCCAAGCCCCCTAATTTCCCGGTATTATCTCAATGAATCTTCACACTTGTCCTATGAAACAGATTAGCTTTGGTTTCCCCCACTTTCCAGACTCTAAAATACAGAGAGGTTCACTAAAGCCTGGAAGGATGTAGGTAGGAAGAGATGTTAGGAGTTCATCCCAGTTCATCAAGTGAGTCTGCAACCAATGGTTACAACATCACTGGGCTATGTGCTGAGATACATGCCTTAGAGGGCTGAGAATGTGACCTGCTTCTCAGAGAAACTCAGAGGTAGAGAAACTGGGCGAGCATCCATGAAGTATAAATGACTACTATTTACCTCACAATATTTCCTATGCGTAGATGCAGTGGAACTGGGTTTGCTCCCCGGCCCCCTTTGGAAACTTACGGTCCACTGGGAGTTGTTTGTATCTCTGGCTGTCCCTCACAATGCTGCCCCCACTGTCACTGGAGCTGCTGTTCTGACGAGTGACATTTGCTGGAACCTTGGGCACAGGAACAGGTGCTGGTGCAGAAGGTGGAAGGGGGACTGGAACAGGCGCTGGCGTTGGAGGGGGCGATGGCGCAGAAGGAGTATCAGCTGATCTCAGGCCATATTCCGTCCTTTGTTTCTACAAAAGACAATAATTAACCTGAAACATATGTATGCCTGAGGATGTAGGTGTATGTGTATGTGTGTGTGTGTATGTGTGTGTATATATATGTGTGTGTGTATGTATATATATGTATATATATGTATGTATGTATATATATATGTATATATGTATATGTGTATATATGTGTGTGCATGTGTGTGTATATGTGTGTGTGTATATATATGATTGTGTACATGTATGTGTGTATATATATATATTTGAGTGTGTGCATGTGTGTGTAAATATACATACATATATATATATATATATATGAGTGTGTACATGTATGTGTGTGTGTGTGTGTGTGAACTTGGGCTGGAAAAGGAAGCACAAATTGACAGAACATCATTCAATATTTATTTGTAGTTACCTGTGCCAATCCTTAAAAACGGTAGGTTTGTATATGTACACATTTGATCCAATATGATATCATAGTTATTAAAACCATGTTCAAAGTCAATGTGTGAGTTTAAGGAGTGACAAGCTCAAACCAAGAACAAATACTATCTCATAACAATACATGCCAAGAAAGCTAAGTTTGGGCTTGAACTTACACATGACTTCGGTAGGTTAGAAAACGCTGATGAGTTTTACAGTTTAAACGGATAATAATCTCAGTGGTGCTGAAAGTCAGTAACACTGAGTGCCACTTGCTCTTGTTTTAAAGGTAGGCCAGGGCTAAAGGTCTGGAAATCTGCTGTTTACAAGGAGGGTTGAGGAGCAATGTGTGAATCTGGAAAATAAAGGGGCTACACCTTTAAAGTAATTAAGTTTAGACTGTTGTTATTAAGGTTTTCAAGGTACAGCCCTTTTGACCACTATATTATTCCTAATTTACTTACAGTAGAAAATTTCTTTTTTAAAAATGGGAATACTGGGGGGGGGGGGGTTGGATGATTTTTAAGGATAAAGGCACAATTGGTCCTTCTGGCTGGGGATGTGGCTCCATGGTTGAACATTCGCCAAACCTGTTGAGGCTCTACTCCACCCTCAGGTCCACAAAACAGAAAATCACTGAGGGCACACAGTGGGGGGGGGCTGGGGGGGAAGACTTGTGAGCAGGGATTTACAGTTTAAAAGGCAGCTGTAGAAAAGTATGCAATTGAGCTATGAGAAAACAGTATTTGTGGGTATTGCATATTCAATACAATATCCAGAACTTCAAACACAGATAAAACACTGTAGCTCATGGATAACTACACATCAAAGACTCCAAGCTCTCTGCAGGTGCATCTTTGCAGAGTCAAAGATGCAACATTGTAGTTGAAGCACCTTTAAATACAGAGCTGGCACCATGCCGGTAAACATGTAATAAGCTTTTTGGAAGTCTGGGGCTTGTGTGAAGGCAGAATTTACTTCTTACTTCTAAGTTGGCCCAAATATAAGGCAATCCCTTCAAAACACACACCACACATTTGTTTTAAAAACGAAATCATCACTCTCAAAACAACACACCAATCATGCAGGAAGAGAACTTAACACTGTGGAAAGCGTCCTGGGAAGGGACTTGTGGGCTCTGTGGCTGTTACTCAATGCTTATGACTCATCCACCAGCAGGTGGTATAAAGGTGGAAAGGCACTAGGAAGGTGGCAGGGGAGGGGGTGGGGAAGGGAGGACTCAAACAGGACTAGGTAGTGTTGCTAGATACAGAAGAGACAAAGCAACAAGGAGAACGGGGTGACGGGGGGGGGGGGGGGGAGGAGATGGGAGTTGAAGTGCCAGCCACAAAGTTAAGCATGAGAGAGTTCAAATCCTCCCAGCATCTCCTCTTAGAGACACTTCCCATATATCCAGTAATGTGTCAGAAAGCATTGGTGTGTCATTATGAACCCCGAAAGATATTTCTCTTATATTTGGGCCAAAAGATATCTAAAGCAATCCAAACATAGCAAACATCACCAAAAGCACCACTCGGCACACACCAAAGACACTTTATCTATACGTTTTGCTCCCTATATGTTTTGTTTCACTCCAGGATGGCTTAATGAAATCTTGTCAGTGTTTCAAAAGTGACAGAATTTCAATGGTTGGTTTTTTCTTTTCAAAAACCTATGCCAAGGAAAAGTGCTATAAGCTCTGAGTGCCACATGATTCATTCTGTCTGCTTCCATAAAAACAAGAACAGCTAGTGTCTTTTCTATCTGTGGAATGATAGCGTGAGGAGCTTAGAACATGGTGACAGTGTGAGGGGCAGCCCAGGGATGGGCTCACTGAGGGTTCGGGTCCCGGTTCGTTCACCCCTGCTGCTGTACACGGCAACCGTACCAATGGACCTCACTAAAGGTCAAAAACGGAAACCAGATGGAGGCTTCGAAAGCCATATAAAGCCATTTTCATGATTTGGGCCAAAAACTAGATTTACTTGCATGTTGCCCTCTCCCCTGAATGTTCTCTGCTTCATGACCCCAACCTCTGACGGGAGAAGGAAGAGAGGACCGTTTATAATCCATGTGACTTATCCTGAAAGTCACTGATCAGGATCTAAGTCCCTCCCCAACATGTCTGCTCCTCTCTCCCTAGGCCAAGCACCCGCTCTCTTTCCTCACACCGCTGTGCTGCGCTCTTCCTGTTGCAGGCACAGATCAGTGATCTGCCACACACCTCAAGCCTTGGAAGACTTCCCTGAGCACAGTTCACAGGGATCCTTTTCTTCATGCCCCGAGGAGGCTGAGGCTCTGATCTGATGAGAAACCCTGGCCCAGGGCCGTTCCCAGAGCCACCACTAAAGTCCTACATCTCCACAAACCTCCAAGTGTAGCTGGTATGGACCCGTGTTGGTATAATGTCACTTCCTGAGTGCCGTCACTGTCTCTCAGAAACACCAAGCTCTGCTGTACACAAGGCACCCTGGGTCTTTCTCCGAGAGATTGTCTGCCTCAGAAGAAATACACTTTCCTACTGACAGTTAAGCTGGGGTGAGTCACTCTTCTCTAGGGCCCAAAGCTGAGTAAAAATTTCTAAGCACTGGAGTGTGCAAGAGTGACACACCTGGTCCCTGCACACTGCTGCTTCAGAGGGTAAATTATGCAAGTAAAACCCAACAAAGCCACTAGCCGAGAACTGGTCTTAACGATGGCTGCCCTACACTAAATAGCACCTTTATTTTATACTTGAAATTTGGCCTCTCTGAAATTCTGCACTGAAAACGGCACAGCTGGAATATTTGGAGTGTGTTAAGTCCAGAAACTGAATCCAAAAAAAAAAAATTATAGGAGGAAGAATTGCCAGGCGGGAATGGATATGAGTTACCTCTGAAAGCTCGCCAAGTAATTGCTATCAGGAGACGGAGCAAACCACAGTAAATGAGAAAATTAACAGGGGAGATGGAATTCAAAAAAAATATATATCAATTATAATTTACATCAAGTAACAGCAAGCGTGAGCAAACTGGTTTTTGACAACAAAATTACCTGCCCACAAGTCAGCCAGCAAAGGAGTTTGTAAATACATGATTAATCCCCACCGGGCTCGACCCAAGCAGCTCAGCATCCCCAGTAAATGGCAGTCAGAATATCCCAGTACCTACTCTGCTCATTAAAGCATTCTGTGAAGATGCTACGATGCAGGTCCATCTTATTGACAGCTTCAAAAGAGTAGACTTAGAGTCGCGCATAAAAACATAGGGAAAAGGTAGTTACCAGGATCGGGGTGGTGAGCACTGAAAACGAGGATGCAGGTTTCTGACACAAAGTAGCAGATGTGAAACAGAATCAAACAGAACAACTGAATGCTTGCATGAGCCTCATACTTGGTGGGGGTGCCTTGGAGTTGGGTTTGCTGGATGAGAAGATTATGGCTTCTCTTGTTGGGGGATGGGCATCTGTATGAAATGATATGCTTATTCTTTTACTTTTGTGATGGTTTTACTATATAGTGTGTGCACTTTTAACATTATTTGTGTGTGCATGTGTATATATTTATACATATGCACGCATCACGCACACATAAATACACACACCCACACCATGCACATACGCTTATTCAACAAAAATGATAGTCATTTTTATTCAAGAACCCTGCCTCTTACTAATGGGGCAGAATCCTCTGTGAAGTAGTAAAAGGAAGCTGGCCTGACAGAAGACTATGAAGTGATGTTAAGAAGATGGCTGTTCTCTGTCCAGTAGTCCAGCATTGACTTTAAACAAGACACGAATGTGATGGGTGGAAATCAATGCTGCGGGTGGTTTCAAAGTCATCTCTAGGAAGGAGTTCCACCTTCAGCTTAAGGCTGTACATAGAGGATGGCAATTGTATGAGCTCCTCTCGCCCCCAGCCAAGCACACAGGAATGGGGGGGGGGAGTTCTGTGTCTAAAGGTGCACAGCTGGCTACTGACAAAACCAAGGCAAGATCTACATCAGCACCAGAGCAGGCTTCCCACACAATTCTACAACAGCCAAGACATAGAGTGGGGTGAGGGTGCTTCTCAAGACCTGACAATGGTTACTTGGACACCGGTCATTATTTGATTCCCCCCTCCCTTGGTGGAGTAAGAAAAACTACAGAAATAATAAACAAATAAACTCAACATTTAACAATGCACAAAAATTGTTTGGCCCAGCTGTGCGTGGATTAGAAATAAGATCAGGAGGAGGTCATTTCTACCCCTCACACAGCAGGGGACCCGTGGGAAATGGTCCTTTCAGGATGTGACCAGTACTAGCCTGGGAGTCAAGTAAAAAAATAATATTTGAAAAAACTTTATGTGGCAACAGACTCCGGATGGAAAGGAAGCAATCTGGGGGCCATTTGTCTAGAAAAGAGAGGCAAAGCCCTTGGAGTGATCTACATTTTAACAGAAAGCCAGGTCACTTTTCTTTGCCTATCAAAAGCATTTACTTCCCTCTCCTGTGGCTTCACACACACACACACACACACACACACACACACACACTCACTCACATAGGTACAACAGACACACTTGTATACACACACTCACATGCACCAAACACATACACATCACAAACACTTTTGTAAAACACTTTATCTCATCTCATCTCTTTTATTTTTAAAATCCTGGCAAAGCCACGTGGGGAGCACAAAGGTGGGAATCTGCCTTTGGAGAGTTGTAAAAATCACCCCAAATGTGAGGATTAGAAAATGCCCCCAGGGACGTCAGGTGAGAACTCAACAGCAGCTGTGCTGCTCCAGGCGTGAGGACCCTGCTGTCAGAAGAGACCCAGACAAAGGGTGTGCAGCAATGGACAGTGCTATCCGTGAGCCTACACCAGGAACTGCTCCCAGAATCCTTCAGAACCAGAAAGGGAAGGGGGTGAAAATGAGGACTGACAACTGGGGCCGTTTAAAACAGACCGGAGAGGGGGAGAAGCAGTTCACATCTAAGCCCGGGGTCTGCCACTCACAAAATGCCCTCTTTGTCAGTCCATTGTGTAACATGTACGGTTTTCCTAAAGTGTTGACAAGGGGGACATGTAAAATGCAAGAAACGAACACATGAGGCAAAAAAAATGTCATTTTAAAAATGATGCCTGCGTGTTGACTGTTCTCACCACACAGTGTATGGGAGAGGTGCTCTGAGGTCAGGTCTCTGAGATGCTGCTGTAAACATAGGTAGTGGACTGGGATATGCTGAGTGGTTTTCTTTTTCATCCTACTCCATTCGTCTTTTCAGACCTCTTACAAGTTCATTAAGGACAGGAATCCCTTGAGAGAAGCCATGATGTCATAGCAGGTAGTAAGGACACAGTGATGTCATGAAAGGTAGTTAAGGATGCAGTGATGTCATAGCAGGTAGGTAAGAACACAGTGATTTTATAGCAGGTAGGTAAGAACACAGTGATTTTATAGCAGGTAGGTAAGAACACAGTGATGTCATAGCAAGTAGGTAAGGATGCAGTGATTTTATAAGCAGGTAGGTAAGAACACAGTGATTTTATAGCAGGTAGGTAAGAACACAGTGATGTCATAGCAGGTAGGTAAGAACACAGTGATGTCATAGCAGGTAGGTAAGAACAGTGATGTCATGGCAGATAGGTAAGGACACTGTCATAGCAGGTAGGGAAGAACACAGTGATTTTATAGCAGGTAGGTAAGAACACAGTGCTGTCATAGGAGGTAGGTAAGGATGCAGTGATGTCATAGCAGGTAGGGACGGACACAGTGATGTCATAGCAGGTAGGTAAGGATGCAGTGATGTCATGGCAAATAGGTAAGGACACTGTCATAGCAGGTAGGTAAAGATGCAGTGATGTCATAGCAGGTAGGTAAGGATGCAGTGATGTCATAGCAGGTAGGTAAGAACACAGTGCTGTCATAGCAGGTAGGTAAGGATGCAGTGATGTCATAGCAGGTAGGTAAGGATGCAGTGATGTCATAGCAGGTAGGTAAGAACACAGTGCTGTCATAGCAGGTAGGTAAGGATGCAGTGATGTCATAGCAGGTAGGTAAGGATGCAGTGATGTCATAGCAGGTAGGGACGGACACAGTGATGTCACATCAGAGAGGATGTTTATTAAAACTTATGAGACCTCTATTGCGTTCATCCCAGAGATCTCGGGTTGAGAGTTTTCAGTTCCTTTCAATGATAGGTCCTCACCCTAAACTGAACACATTCAGAGAGGAGGAGGAGAGGGGAACGCAGAGGGGGCAGGAAGGAGGAAAAGGACAGAGAGAGAAAGGGGTGATGGTAAGAAGTCATACCCACAGCACTCTTTGATATACATTTCTACAGAGACTGTGGAGAAGTTCAAAAGAGAAACAGCCAGAACATGCAGCCCTCCACAGGACCGCAAGTCTCTACTTACACAAAGTTTCAACATAGACTCCTAGAACTTCCGACTACTTAAAAATGCAAAATCCTGGTTGTGTC
The DNA here is from genome assembly GCF_963924665.1 of Micromys minutus. Classification (NCBI taxonomy): domain Eukaryota; kingdom Metazoa; phylum Chordata; class Mammalia; order Rodentia; family Muridae; genus Micromys; species Micromys minutus. The sequence goes on along the minus strand of NC_137972.1, from coordinate 10,955,251 downwards.
AAAGTTGACTAAAATGTAAGAAGAGGTTCTGTGAAGGAGAAGAATCAGGGAGAATGCGTGCGTGCGTGCGTTCTCTCCAGGTACTATTTTTGCCTGTGCTGTGTACTAGTCATTTGGGTTTGCTTTAGCCAGAGGGAAGCTTGAAACAGGGAAGCCACCACACAGCTTGGGGCAGGAGTCACAGCTGAAGGACAAGGCAAGACCAAAGAGCAAGCTGGTAAAGAGTGTGTCAGACTCCTTTTGGGGGGGACTTGGAACACACATTATTGTAAGCTTAATTAAGTTCCCTTATTTTCAGCTTATCTGTTCCTAGGGATCATGCACATGAGCAAATTCAATCTGAGAACTGTTTTTAATATGTGAACATAGAGATTCCTGGATCTATTTGCCCATGAGCCTGCAGGATCCCCTTTATAGACAGTTCGAGCAATACGACTGTCATTAGTTAGAATGTTTAAAAGTCCCTATTTCTCAGAGGGCAAATATTCCCTCTCAGGATTTTAAGCATACGCTTCAAGTGTGTATGACACCACTGTTAAGAATAAAATTAAGAAAAAAGTTTCAAGAAAGAAAGCAGAGGATTGGCGCTCACCCTCCCGAGAGCCGCCTTATTTCATTACATCATTATGCCAGGAGACCACACCGTACATTTAGAGAAGTAGGACTGTATGGGAAGGAAGAGGTACGGAAAATTAAGTTCGGGGGGGGGGGGGGTGCAATCACTGCAGAACATAGGAAACACAGCAGAACATACCTTGAATAATTCAAATTCCTTCTTTGGCATCAAAAGCTAATGACAAATGATTGGCATAAATAAGTGTATGTGTCATGTCAGGAAAAAATAAAAAACAAACAAACAAACAAAACCCATTATTGTTCTTTTTTTTTTTTGGCAGAGCCTTATACAGTCCAGGCTGATCTTGAACTTACTCGAACTGTTAGCCCAAGGAGACACTGAGTTTCTGATGCTCCTGCCTCTACCTTGCCAAACGCTGAGGAGATGGATATGCGTTTTCACACCCACTGATAAGACTTCTTTATGTCAAATGTTTGGTTGGCTCCAGGCTTCTTATAAGGCCAAACCGCCCTGGGAAGGGGCAGCAGACACTGTACACTTTCATGTCACAAGTGCTCAGATAACTCAGTGTGGCAGCTGAGATAATAATAGAGTCCATCCTAGGTCTGGACACTTCGTGGTCTTTCAAACCCAGAGCTGACCAGCAACAAACTGCTTCACAGTAGGGCCCAGGTAGCCAGTATGTAGGTCAGTGATGCTAACGAAATCACAATAAACACGGAGCCGGGAATGGTGTTTTCCTCACCACTTCATGCCTAAGACATGGCAAAGAAGCTGCTCGGGTTCAGAGGTTGTGTGTGGAGAATCCACCCATTCTAGCGCTATTGCACAACCTCAAGTCAGTGTGGCTGCCACACTAGATGAGCTGACCAGGCCATTAAAATCCCCAGAGGTGTGTGTGAGCCTCTGGAAGTCTTCACGGACCAGAGGAAGAACCTTCTCTATGTCATCTATATCACAGATACATCCAAACTTAATATAAAGAAATAGCACTGTAAAACCTGGACATACGTTCATGCATGTGTTACGACATGCCGAGTGTGAACAGAAAGCTGGACAGAGACTGAACATTTAATAGACTCTGAAGGCAAAGGCTGTAAAAGATGGAGGTAAACCCTCCCAACAGTCTCAGAGCCAACCGATGGGTAAAGAGAGAAAAAAAAATGTAATTGTCAGAAATACTACAAATTGGTGTGTGTGTGGGGGGGGGATGCATTCGTAAGAGTGGGAGCTTATTGCAGGACACGTTAACAATTTCCTTAGGAAATGAATCAGAAAAATCATCCATCATTCTTTATGGTCTCCACATGGCCTTTCAGTTACTCTCAAAAATAAAACCAATTTAATATCAACGTGATTAACACACAGAAGGCACGGATTTCCTGTTCGTGGACATCTGTTGACATGGACTTTTGCTCCGAACCCAGGTTACCTGTATGGTATGTGTATATGGGGGGTCAGCACGCCCCACTCCAGAGTCCGGAGTTCTCATGATATCCAGAATGTTATTTGGCACAAACCCAGAGTCTCCGCTGGCATTCCGGACCTTCCACCACTGCTTTCGATCATCGAGTATCTGTCAATATGCAAAGCAGGGAAAAGCAATCTCTGTCAGAAAACACACACACATCCATGCCAGACAATGTTCAACTTTCCAATAAAGAATTTTTTTTTAAACTTCTGATAATGAACTGAGTAAAAGCATATAAGTTTTGAGCAATTACACCTAGGGGTATTATTGGTTATTTTTATTATTGATATTTGCATAAAATAAGTCCTAGGACAAATCTACCCCAAATATATACAATGTTCTCAGAATGACCCTGTCTCACTTGAGGCACTTGAAGGGCAATAAGATGGTATTCTGGAAAGTTCTATTGTTTCTTTGGTTAAACTAGCATGATTCATCTCTACTGAGTTTATAAGCAGCCTTGGTTACAAAATGAATAAATCCCAGAAGAAAGGACAAAGAGGCAAGCCAAGAAATGCATTTGCCTGTCCCACCATGCCCTAAGCATCTCTTTCTTGAATGAGCAACACTGTTATGGGGTCTGATAACCTAAGTAGCTAACACTTTTAAAGAGATACAGATAGGTGCGTATTAGGAGAATTCAGCAAATTAATTTTCTTGGAGGACAAAGAGAATCAGTTACCTCTAAGACATCATCCTTCATAACCGAGAGCTCACTGCTGTTCCTCGCCACAAAGTCGTACTTGGATTTGGCGTATTTCTTGGGTTGGGTTTTGACCGAGTCGTAATTTCTATAAAAAGAAAGGAAGAACTCTCTGTCATTCTACTCGTTCTTCTGAAGCCCGAGGGCAGAAGTAACACGAAGGCCAGTCCAAGGCTCCCTGAAAGCCTCTGGTGGCAGCTTAGTCTGCCTGAACAAACGGTTCGGAGGGATGGCTCAGCAGCTGAGAGAAGTCACTGTTCTTGCTGAGGGCTTGGGTTCCACTCCAAGCCCCTACACTGGGGGCTGACAAGCACCTTTAACTCCAGCTTCAGGGGATCTGATATCTCCTGACCTCCAACTGGCACGCAGATGGGGGTGGGGGATGGGCATGAACACATAAATAAGTAAATGGGCTTTTGTTTTGTTTTTAGAACAAACTAGTGCTCACACAAAAGGATGATGTAAAATTCCAAGGTTCGTTGGTACTGGGCCAAATCTAGACTCACCTAAGCCTGTAAGTTGTCCACTAACATACATATTACATACATATTAAGGTCAAGCATGGTATGCTGTGCCTAGAATCCCAGCCTGTGAGAGGCTGAGGCAAGAGGATCAGGAGTTCAGTGCCATCTTGGACTTTGAGATCACCCTTCACTGTGTGAGATCATATCTCCAAAAGGAGAAGGGAACACATGGGTCAGAGTGACAATGGTCAGCACACCTATCATGAAAGGGGCAGATTCTAGGTGTGGAGTCAAAGGGGACAAAGCCAAAGCACAGCTTCAGTTACACGCTGACTTTACTTACTCAAACAACCTTTCATAACCAGCTTTAACACATTAAAAGTATGTCTAGGGATCATTAAAAAATAAATGAACCTTGCCCAGTTATCAAAAGTGCATGGGAGGGGGTCCATCCAGTGAACAGCCAGCAAAACCAGGTAAAGAATTTGCAGTCAGTGACTGGGCTATACTGTTGCCACAGCTCAGCTGGGATCACTATAAACTAGGATGGACGGCCATGGCTAGCACCACTGATGTTCTGTGTTGCAAAGAAGACATGTCATTATTGCAAAGGCCATCAGAAAGTCCTGATCTGGGGCTGGAGAGATGGCTCAGCGGTTAAGAGCACTGACTGCTCTTCCAGAGGTCCCAAGTCCAATTCCCAGCAACCACATGGCGGCTCACAACCATATGGAATGGGATCCGATGCCCTCTTCTGGTGTCTGAGGACAGTGACAGTGTACCCACATATGTGAGATAAGTAAAGAAAGAAAGAAAGAAAGAAATGAAAAGAAAATTCTGATCTGATGTGATACACACAAGGGTCCTGATTTAGTGTAAGGATTATGATTAAGTGCAATTGTTTCTATGTGCAGGAAATACAGTGGGTGCCCAGTGAGTTTCTATTATTTGGCCAAACCGTGTCATGCCAGGAGGCAGGGTTGTTTGCCTTTGGAAGGCTGTGACTGACTGCTGAGCTGGTGTGGCTGGTCAGGCGGGGAAACCCTAAAATTCCTGCTGCCTCTGCATCTTCTCGGTGGTTTTGTTTTGTTTTTAAATTTGCTTTTGAGGCAGGATCTCCTTTTGTAGCCATGGTTGTTCTGAAACTCACTGTGTATCCTAGATCAGCCTTGAACTCAGGGCCATACTCAAAGGAACATTTGGAATTCAATCATAATGTTAATCCTTAAAGTTCATGAGATTTACATTGCATTTCATTAAGTTCTAACAACAGTGCCACTGCAACTTTCTGAGTCAATCTTTAAAGATATGGTTGAGTGAATAAATGAAAGACACAGGCCCCTGAGAGCGCACAAAGCTCACAGGGAACAAGGAGAGCTTGTAAAAGACACTGAATCACACTCCCACCGCCGATGGTAGAAGCTATACCATGGGTAATAAATACTCTAGCTTACAGCCTCTGGAGACTGCAGTGTCAGACAGTCATTCAGCCGTTCAAACCACCAAGTCTGTGCTTCCTGACAACTGACAGAGCACAGCACATGTGTACATGAGAAGTACACGTGTGTGTCTTGCTTATGGAAATTGATATCTAGTGTCTTCCTCAATCGTATTCCACTCACTACATACTGAGGGAGAGTCTCTCCCTGAACTCAGAGCTCAACAGTTCCAGCTTGAAATTCCTGGAATTCCCTGTCTCTGTCTCTGTCTCTCAGACGCTAGAGATATAAGCGGGGTCCACAGCTGCCCAGCTTTTATATGGGTTCTAAGCATCCAAACTCCCTTCCCCACACTTGCACGGCAAGCAAGTGCTTTATCCACAGAGCCATCTCCATATTCATTAATTTTTCTTAAAAATAGTTAAGACATGTTTATATGTTGGCAATTTCAACACACATTATTCACTGCTGACTTTTCTTTGAACTCTATTTAATATGCTATGGTACACTCAACATGTCCAAGGGCCACCCTCTGCCGTCCTTAACAAAGCTCCTCCCACCTTTTCTCAGACAGGGCCTCACACATCCCATGTTGGCTTTGAACGTCTGACCCTCTTGACCCACCTCCAAGTGCTTAGTTACAGGCATGTGCCCCTGTTGGTTTTCTGTGGTGCTGAGGATTAAACCCAGGACCTTATGCATGCTGAGCAAGCAAAGCAACGAACAGACTGAGTTACATCCCAGCTGTACCTCAGATTCTATGAGAAAATAACACACTGAAGGTAACAGCTCCTTATGGAGGAAGAAATGCATGCTAGGTCACCTTCCATCTTAAATGAATGGGCATCCACTACATCCCCTGTACTGCCTCTACTCAAGCAGTCACTTATATCTGGTGCAAACATACATTCACACGCATGTATGCATGTGCACACACACATGCGTGCACAGAGAGACGAAGAGAGGGACGGAGATAGAAACAGAGACCTGCACCACAGACCTGGCTCTCCAGTAACATTCCACATGGACCTGAACGCACCATCATCACACCTCAGCCACCTCAATCACTGGGGTGATAGGCAAATGCTGTCCCCACTGGCTTGTTCTAACTGTCTGTCTACAAGAAGTGTTGCGTTTAGGCTTTATATTTTCTGTTTAGTCTTTGCTAGATGCAGAAACAGTAAGAACTGTCTCTTTTCTAGGCTACTGAGCTGGGAAACCCTTTGAAGAAACTCTTTGTCATGGAGTGAGTGTGGGTGAGTAACAGCCACAGCACAGGTGCAGAGCTTAGTCTGCACCATCCACCTTGTTTGAGGTAGGGTCCCTTGTCCCTCACTGCACACCAGGCTAGCTGGCCTTCTGGCTTCAAGGGATTCTCCTGTGTCCAGCTCCCATCTCACCGAAGGAGTTCTGTGCTTACTGACAGTGTGTCCCATTTGTGTGAGTCCTGGGGACCAGAACTTGGGAACTTCATGCCTGGGCAGCAAGCGCTTTGCTCACTGAGTCTCGTCCTCAGCCTGGAGGAGCTCTTTAGTGATTCTTTGGTGGAAACTCACAGAACAACCAGCAAAGCTCAAAGACTGTTCCTTCCTCCTACTATTCTGACCACCAGAAGACCACTGTCAAAAGTGTCTTTCCAAATAGCAGAAGTCACCCGTGGTGCTGGCACTGTCCTGACTCTCCTGCCTATCAAAGCCAGGTCCTTAAGGTGTGATGGACATCTTATCCAGCTGTTAACAAAGCCTGGAGAGAACAAAGCAATTCCCACCCTCCATTACCCCACTCCTGTTAGAGCCAGAGTCACCCTCAGTGACCCAGAGTCTTTCACATGGCGCCTGTGGAGTGTTACCTATCTACATGGCGATTAGGAGTTGACTTGAAAGCCATGGCAGCCTCCCCTTGGTCCACATGCGGTCCTCTGTGGTACATGCTGTTACTGAATGTATACCCATCAGTTGGAGTGTAGTCGGACATACTGGCATGCTGAAAGACAGAAGTACATCGGAGTGTTACCAGGTGCTGTTGGCATGAGTCCCCTGTCAGCCAACCAGAACCCTGCCCTAAACTGTCACAGGATGACTCACTGAGCTATTATGCTGACACGGGGCGATTCAGTCTTGTTATTAGCGGACAGGGTAAATCTTAATCCGGAAAATCTTAAATATAAAAACCAGGAAGTTCTTCCCCAAGGAATTTCAACAATAGATTTTTTTTTTGATCTTTGACAGACTTTAAAGATGGAACAATGAATTTGAAGACCACCTTTAACCTTTGCTCCCTGTTTCAGGAACACATTTAACACTCCTGTGACGTTAGTATCATCACATGAAAATTCTGTGTTCTGTATTATAATAGAATCATATCACTCAACCCTTTTTTTTCCGTTTTAAAAAGTACCCAAAACACTGCTTTAAAATTGTCACAAATGCTTATATCGTTATCACTATAACAGGAAACAGAGACACACAAAAAAACTTTGACCTTGTTAGTCAAGAGTCCAGGAGAAGATAATTCTGTAATCAGTTTTTCCCCTGTGGCTGAAACTATTATGGTCCACTGGCTATTCCCAAGGGAGACTTGAAGGCTGTGACCTTTGAGCATGGTGGTGTAAAGGCAAGGGGGACACATGTTCAGATGGGAAACAACCAAAGAGGTCACTTACAGCTTTCACATGGATTCTGAATGCTTTAAAAAAAAAATAGGGAGAGTGTGATGGGTGCTGAGGCAGGAGAATTTCCTGGAGTTTCCACTGTTTATGGTTCACTGGGACAACCTATATGAACCTGGGAAGGGTGGAGAAGCATTCAAGCTGAACAGAACAACAGAGAATTCTAGTGAAAAGGCTAGTAAGAGTGAGGCTGACTTCATCCACAGGCAACATCCCCAGTGGACCAGTGTGGATAACGGCATCCGCAATCAGATACCCACCTGGACTATACATGAAGGGGCAGATACTCACAAACAAGTATAAATAGGTGTTTCCCGGCCATTTCAGCACCTAGTCAACTACACCAATCCTTTCCCAGGGAGCCAACAGAGATGCGGAATTCAATTAGGTAAGTTTAAAATAAAATAAAAATCAAAGTCTTGAGCAACTGGGACCAGAAACAGAGAGAGTCATTCCCACCTTTTGCCTATTTCTTGGACAGAACAGCTCCTGGCCAGGATGAAGTCATAGGTCCTGAGAATGACTAGGCATGCGGGGGGGGGGGGGGGAGGACGGAAAGAGGGGGAGTGACTAAGTGGTGACCACAGCCTGACTGAGGCTGCTTCGGGGACAGAGGAGTCAGGGAAGTTGATGGTGTGGTTCGCATTCATCACTGCAGTCACCTATGCCTTTCAGTTACAGATCCCGAATTTGCTCAAGACTTGCTGTAAGTGTGTTTAGCCTAATGGCCATAAAATATAATAAAGTCTCCACCCCCCACCCCCTACAAGGATCACGCACTTGAAGTCACCACCATCTGCGTTGTCTATGCAAGATCTCAACCTGCCTGGCATGCATCATTCTCCCCAGTCCTCTGAGCTCCTGAATGAACACTTAAATCATAAAATGGGAGAGATTTTACAGCAGGACAGCTGATGACAAGGGAGCGCCCTCAATAATCTGTCCAAAATGATGTGTTCAGAGTAGATATACAGGCACTCATGCCTAGACCACGCATCCCATGCCCTCTTTAAACAGCACTGGAAAAGAACTCACAAAGGTGTGAATTTCCAAGGCACGCATTATGTGGCATATTTTCTAGAACAGGGTAAGGATACCACATGACGGACAGTTTTACGACTTGAAAACAGCTGTAAGTAACTATGGCAACATCAAATGGGTGACCATTTCTTGTGTGCATTCATCACTCCCTTCCCTAGTTGGGGTGATTTTCTAAATGGGAGGAAAGGGACCTAACCAGTCTGAGGTCATCGTCAGCGGACATTCAGAGGGAAGGCCAGGATTGCAGTCTTTCTTCTTAGGCTGCCAGAGGGAAAACAATCAGTCACAGAAAGAGGATTTCAAACAACTCCGTTAGCTTTAGTTATAGAGGTTCTGAATTGTAACGGATTGCCTTTTAGTGCAAAATCTGTGTTTGTGAGGGTCGAGTGTGTGGGTGTGTGAGTATGGTGTGTTGTGAGTACACACATGTGTCAAGGCCTTCCTTTATTTATTTATTTTTTGAGAGCTACTCTCTGAATGAGATGCTGACTGACTGAGCAAGATCAGCTGGTCTGAGAACTCCAGGAATCCTCCTGCCTCCACCTTCCCAGCTCTAGGATTCCAGGTGCACACATCACCATGCCTGATTTTATCCTGAGGGCGGGGTGATTGGAGCTGGGTGACAGGCTTTCCTGCTTACACACAGGCTCTGGACGTGCTGAGTCATCTCTCCGGCCCACAGAGCACAATACATTTTCTACATAGCATCACTGTCCAAAGAACAAATTTGTCCAAGGGAGCAATTTTCAGCAATTTAACTTATACGTATGTCTCTCCTTAAAAGTGGTCAGAGACGTATTGTGCCTTTCCTCCTATTGTGTCTGCCACATTCCAAATCCACTCGAAAGAGACACTTTAGAAGGAGAAAAAATGACCAAGACTTCGGAGGCATCAGGTTACTATTCACTGATGCTTTTTACTAGTCTTCACCCACGTGGTTACATGAGTCCTGTGCACCCCGTTCGCAACTGGTTCAGTTTTAAACACTGCTCCCTTTTCCTTTCCAAAGGGGCCAAAAATATTCACACACACACACACACACACACACACACACACACACACAGGTCATTTAAAGTAACTTGATCAAGTGCCCAATTTCATTCCTCTAATCTGCTCCACAGACAGGGTTATACTCCAAAGCTTAATCAATAATTGAAAGATAAAAGCCACGGCATGACCTTGTGTAGGCAGAGCGTGGGTCATTTGTCAGAAGCCTGAAGTCCACACAGCACTTGCCCCTCTACATGCTTCAGAAGATTGCAACAGGAGGAGGGAGCGGGAGAGAGAGGAAGCAGGAACCACAGTATCAGGGAAAGAAGGAAGGTGGCAGAGAGGGAGAGCAGTAGGGTTAGTGGAGGGGAAAGTAGTGACAGGAAGAGAGGGAGGGAAAGGGAGATGGGAGGAGGAGGGAGGAGGGAGTGATCATGGCACCAAGAAAAAGTTGCTTAGAATCAACAAGATCTAGGTTTGGGGAACTAACTGCCTTGACGGTCTAAAGATGTGAAGGCAAAACAGATAAACACTGCTCGTGGGCAAGTTCCTGACAGAGAAAGGGGACAAGGAGGCCCGAGGAACAGAACAGGGCAGAGACCAACTCAGCTGGGGTCAGGGGAAGAGAAGCACCCCACCAATGGTCACAAACACAAGGAAGAGCTGAAAGATAACTCGGGACAGTGGGAGGTGGTGACATATAGTCCCTGGTTCTAGAACATTCTTCAGTGAGCGCTGACCCCCATGACTGTTACAGCATCCACAGAGGCCAGATGCGGTAGATCCTGACCTCTGCAGACTGTCTCTTGCTGTCCTGTTTGCGCTGGTGTTCTGCATTGGCCACAGACTCGGCCAGCTGATACATGTCTTGCTCCGTGGGTGCGCCCATGAAGTTCAGCATCGGGGGCTCCCAGCCGTTTCGGAACCTCGGAATGTAAGGTGGGATGAACTGTTCTTTCGGCCACTCTGATCTGTAAGGCGACAGAGTTTATGTGTGAAATAATGCATTCTCAGTCCCAATTCTCTTCTACACTAAACAACTCTACTTCTCAGAAGAGGAAAGAAAGCCCAGTTTGCCGTGGTCCAAACAGACAAACTGAAAGAGTGAGTCTCCTCTGCAGCATGAGCATATCTTCCGTTTCTCTGTGCGGTCTTAACTTTCCCTGAAGTCTGATGCTCAGCATGGGAGGAGGGCGTTTAACGTTTGTGCAGGAGAGTAGAACTGCAGTGAGTATGTAGAGTGTGGGGTATCTAAAGACCTCTCCAGTGCTCATCTCTCCCTCAGTCCCTTCGAGCATTAAGAAAGTGGGGAATCTTTGAAAGTAGGAACGTCCAAGGCCATTATGGAGGTGCATGGTTTTTCAGAGCCGTGAAATTTTCCTAAAATGGAGCAGATGACACGTTTTATAAATTATCAGTAAGAAACGTCAACGACTCTGGTCACAATCAACACCCACTCATTGGCTGATGTCCCCGAGAGGCCAGTTCATACAGGACTACAGCTTTGCTCCCTACTGTGTTCCTGCCACCCGTACTGTCCACGGGTGACGCATTCTGATGGAATGGGTCTGCTCTGACCAAATGGGGCCTTTTATCCAAATAACTTGGTGCTTTTCTTGATACTTTTCCCTTCCATGAGTTTTTAAACCCCACTTTCATTTCCTAACAGCCTTGATCTGGATCTGAGGTGACCGTTGCCTTGTGTTGAACACTAACTGCATGTTTCCTTGTGATTCGGCTACTTAAACCATCATTAAATTTTCTGATTTCGTGATAGGGCTCAAAACAAAGTCACTGAATATCCCGAGCAATTTTTGTATTTCGAGATGTGACAGATTTAATAAGCCTTTTGAAAAGAAAAAAAAAAAAAAAAAAAAAAAAACCTAGGCTTGTCATAACCTGCATAAATCTAACATCTATTTCTATCTATCTATCTATCTATCTATCTATCTATCTACCTACCTACCTACCTACCTACCTACCTATCTATCTATCTATCTATCTATACACACATATATATGTACCTATACATACGTATATGTACATATATATATATATATACATATGTATATGTACATACACACACACACATACACAATATTATACATAGTAGCCAAAGTCTAGGAAGTAGGTGAGATTGTCTATGTGTATGTCAATAAAAGCAAAAGGCTTTTACATGAGCCCTCTAGGGAGACATGGACAGTCTTCCAGAGGCTAATTGGTAATTGCTCACTGCACTGAATGATTTGCTCTGCACAGGAAAAGAAAAAGGGTTGGTCAAATAAAGTCTGCTGAAAGGGTGTCACATGAGGCTGGAAATGGTTGCCTGACAAATCGGGCTTGGTAGGTGTCAGCTCTTGCAACAGTTTGTCATTCTCCATCTCTTTATTGACTAACAATGAGTCTTTTTTTTTCCGCCAGAGGGTGACAGCTCTTACCCCAGAGAGGGCTGATCACTAAGAAGCCTGTGCTAGACCATTAATGCCCACTTTTGCCCTTGGCTGTGGTGGATCCAGGTAGCAGACTGATCTCTGAAAACAAATGGAGGATCTCCTTAGCAAACCCTCTCAGAGAGGAGTGAGGGGGAGAACCTAGGTTGGTCACTCTCTACCACCTTCAGAATCTACCGCTTACTCCGGCTGAGGAGCCTTCCTGGCCAACCCTGCTCCCCTCTGAATGCCTCCATTTTCACACTGCTCCTCTTCCAGCCTTTCTCCACACACTGACTGACTACCCTGAGTCCCTTCCTCCTCCCTCATCTCCGAATTCTTACCACTTCTTGTCTGCTTTAGTGCATCTCTGCCAACTGTCCCTTACAGACTACACAACCCGCTGGAAGGCCACTGAGCACGGGGATTATGAACCCTGACCCCAGAGCTCGATCACATAAAGTATTGCGTGACTTTAGGTCAATGAATTGACCTTTTTGAGCCTTATTTCTTCATCTGTGAAACTGAGATATCAACCTACCTCTATGAAACGAAAGGGAGAGCACATAGCATACAGTGTGCTTGTATGTGTGTGTGTGTGTGTGTGTGTGTGTGTGTGTGTGTGTGTGTTGGGGTGGGGGAGTATACATGCCATGGTGTGCATCTGGAGATCATAGCCCAACTATGTTGAGTCAGTTCTTTCCCTTCTACCTAATGGGTCTCAGGAATGCATCTCAGGTTGATGTCAGTTAGCAGCAAGCACCTTTACCTGCTGAGCCCTCTTGCTGGCCCAAATTGACATTAGCTTTTCAGCAATACCAGCTTCTTCATTCTATAACTCACACTTCTTCTTGCAGAATCTTACAATGTCTTACTGCAACAGACAGGTGTGCTCGGGGCATCACACCGACTAAATGCTGGTGTTCTCCGGAGCTCACCTCACTTTCATCCACGTGTCTCCCAGTGACATCCACAGCTGCCTTTCCTCTGCGCTGACGGAATAGTTTAAGAAGTCAACTGTGTCTTTCATCAGCAGTGGGCTGAGTACCGAACTGGCCAGCTCAGGGCCACCTGTTGCCTGGACCACCTGGGTGGAGAACACATGTTTTTAGCACAACTTGGATACTCTTGAAATTTATACACAAAAGGCAATTCCAAAGCGAAGCACTGTTTTCATGTGTTCAAATTAAAATTTGATGTGTAACATATTATGGAGTGAAAATTGTTTCTCACACTGATTGATCCAGGAGAATATCATAGCATCTCCATACTGGTGGTAAGCATCTATTACATTCCCAACAAAATACTAATGGCAGGACAGAGACCCCCTTATTTGCTGACTTAACCATCTGCTATTTTTAAAATATCAATTGCAAATGGCAAATCTATTGCACCAACATTGAAAACTGTGGGTCTAAAATGAACACCATCAAAGGCCAGGGAAAGAAGCCTTTAGTCAGCAGTTCAGACTGCGCTGTCCAGATGTAGAAAACTGAAAAGGACCAGAGGGGAGGGAGGAAGACGAGAGCAGAAGGAGAGAAGAGGAGAGGGAGAAGAATGGGGAGGGACAATGACAAGGGGTAACCCCACTCCATAGAATTCAATTCTAGTGTTTCCCTGATTTGATATGAACAATTTAATGGTCAACGGGAAACAGGTGCCCACTTGGATAAGCAAAACAATGGGTAGTGTGTGCTAGAACAAAGCTCCGCACTGGCCTCTCAGGAGCCATCGCTGGCTGAGGAAGGCTCTTTATCTGGTAGCAGACAGGCTAGATAGAGACTTTGTCGGGATCCGGCCTCCTCAGAGATGTGTTGCAGGAAGAACGTGTTTGTTCTGTTCTTTTGAATGGCTCTAGACTAAGACATCTCTCAGGTCAGGGGCTCCGAGGAGGCCAAGCTGTTTTGTGCCTCTGTAAACGCAGATTTTCTAGTTCCCCTCAATACCCTTCCTCTGTCACCCAGAATCCAACTCAGGTGCTACATCTTTTGGGAATCCTAAATGGCAGCATGATTCTAAAACAGGGCTTGCCTGGTACCTGCTGTCCTCAAACAGTCAGTACACAGTACTGACACACTACATGACACCATACAGCTTGCTTTTCAATTTCTCCCAATGTGAATGAATTTAAATTGCAGGAGACACATCTGGGGAATCTGAGAAGCAAACTGAGAAGGAAAGATGGGGTACGAAAGTTTTGTGCTGAGTCTTCTGCAAACAGAACAGAATGCACTATTGTTTCTGGTTTGTTTTGTTGTTGTTGTTTTTGTTTCTTTTCCTTTGCTGTTGTTGTTGTTGTTGTTTTGCTTTTTATGGTTTTTAAACAAGGTCTTTCTTTGCAGTCTACACTGACCTTTTACTTCCTACCTAGCCTGCTCTGTCCTCTTGCCTCAGGCTCCTCTGTGCTGGAAGTCCCAGTGTGAGCCTACGTGGCAGGCTCAATTCTCTTTTGGCTCGTTGTTTTAGATTTTCTGAAACAAGGTCTTACCATGTAACTCAGGCTAGCCTTGAACTCACTGTTCTACCACAGCCTGGAGAGTGTGCGGGCTGCAGGCACAGGCATGACCGTGCCCAGCGTTCACACTGAGCCTTTCACCTGCAGCCTTATAAACACTGGCAGCCAACATTCAGAGATGACCCCAGGAGTGAGGGAGCAGAGCGCTGTGCCCTTTGGGTTGGCAGAGGAGATATTACAGGCCATAGTTTCCTATGAAGAAATTCAGCAGGCGCATGTGTGTGCACTCGAGCTCACACACACACACACACACACACACACACACACACATATACACACACACACACACACACATCATGTGTGTGCCACATCCCCAGCCACAAGTGACATATGTGTCCTTTCAAACTCTCAAACTTCACACTCACAGAGTTTACACACATGTTAAGAAGAACAGGACCCATGTAAGGTAATCAAAGAGACCCCACTTAAACTCAAGACCCCTGGATGGGCGACACTGAGAACGGTTGCTTTGTTTTGTTCATAAATGCTCACCATATTTAGTGGAGTAAACAAGAAATGAACCAGATCCGAAGCACTTGGGTTTTGGATGTGGGACTTCAGCTTGGCCTGTGGCAGTAAGAAAACAAATGAATTACCACAACACACTCACCCCAAGGGTGGACACACAAAGAGCAGTCAATGCAGGCACGGAAGGAGACGTTTCCTAACATTTCTGCTTAGAGGGACTCCATCAGCATGGAGTGAATGAGGGGAAGAGAGAGCCAAGAAATATGGGCATTGCTTTTGGCTAAGTCTCTGTGATAGGCGCTCCTTTCAGTCTGATGTCATAATGAAAGGCCAATCAAAACATACACCCACAAATCTACAAGGACAACTGCATCTCTTAATTTAGTTTTGAGGCACATTTGGCTAGACATTGATTGATCTTTGCCGTCTGTTTCTTCTATTATACAAAGAAAGCACACCTACCAGAAGGTTGAATCCGTGTTTAAATTTCTGGAAGCAGTCGACAAATTCATCAGGAGGTGGCGGTTTTGCCCTTAGCGTTAAAACGCCCTCTGATGAAATAAAAAAGAGCAGGGGGTGGGTGAGGACAGATGTATAAGGAAGTTTATTAAGTGGGGGGAAAAAACTACATTTGCGTTCACAGCTGGAAGACTATGCCAGATGTGGACCCTTACTCTACAACATCTCTTATTCCAGTAAATCAAGAAGATCCTAAGTTTGAATCGATCCCTTTTTCTCTTGGCCACTTCCAGTGACTCATTGGATTCTATAAATATGACTCGAAGCCTTCCTATGTTCCAGGAATTCTTGTGATCATTGTAAAGGCCACAGAACTGAATAAGAGACAAGCCCTGCTTTTAATGGCCCTGAAAAACAACAGAGGAAATTAATCAGGAGTGTAACAGGTGTAACACCTAAGCGCTACAACAGGAGAGTACACTGCTCAGGAAATGGGGAACATAAAAACCAGAGAGCTTTTTCAGGAAACTTTTTCTGGGGCTGGGGGTTATGAGACAGGGTTGTTCTGCTCTCCTGGAATTTGCTCTGTAGACCATGTTGCTCTCAAACCCACACACATCAGCCTGCCTCTGCCTTGCATGCTGGAATCAAGGTGTGCACCAAGTCACTTTTAAGGAGGGATTTGAAAAGCTATTCCGTCTCCTCCAGGTTGTGCAAATAACATGCTAAGATTAAAATAACACATGGAGTAACAGGGAAATCGGGCATACACAAAACAAGCAACCTAAACCCAAAGAAATGTGTGATTAGAGAGGGGACTTGGTTTAGATTGTGGGTGACCTTGAATTTCAAGGTGAGAAGTGACATTTCAATCAATAGCCACTGAACCACTCATACTTGAGGGCAGAAGTATGAAACTCTAGAACACTACAAAGGGTGCCCTGTTGAGTGTGGCACACCTGCAACCTCAAGACATAAGAGGTGGACCCAGAAGGACCATGAGTTCAAGGCCATCCTTGGCTTTATCCAACTGTGAGGCCAGCTGTGTGAGACCCTCTCTCAGAAGTTGATTGACTGACTGACTGACCAACTGATTATCTGTTTCTCCTTACACTACAGAAGACTAGGGGTTGAGAACTGCTTTCAAACTGAGTCAAAAATGATGCCAGTTTCAACCAGCTGCCAATTATGAGAATGGAAAACAATGTGAACAGATGAAATTGGAGAAACAAGTCAAAGTAGCTGTAAGCAAGAGAAAGAAGGGATAGAGGTTTGGGTTCTGAGCCTGGTAACCTGGAGGAGAGCATAGTCCATTAAGCAACAAGAAGGGGCTTGGAACACCACAGCACGCTGCATTCAGAGTGAGCGGAGGAGAGGAACATCTAAGCATCTACACCCAGGACAACACTGAAGGCCGCACACTCTTGCTATACTGACAGGAGGTATACGAGGTTTTGAAGTCAGCTGTAATGAACAACACATGACCTAATGGCTCCTATATATTCAAATTGTGCCTTTTGCCAGAGGATATAGAAACACTACCCTTATATTTATACTTTTATACATTCAAAAACATTTGCTTTAATTTAGTAGTAGTTTGTGTGTGTGTGTGTGTGTGTGTGTGTGTGAGTGAGAGAGAGAGAGAGAGAAAGAGAGAGAGAGAGAGAGAGAGAGAGAGAGAGAGAGAGAGAGAGAGAGAGACAAGGTCTGATATCCCAGGTTGTCCTATGTAACTAAGAATAATCCTCCTGCATCAGCTTGCTGAGTGCTGGGGTTCCTGACCCAGTTTCCAAGACATTTTCAACATAGGCAGGTCTGCACATGCCTCACTGCTTCTGTGCGACTCCAAATATGAGTGAACAATGGTCGGGTTTGAGAACTGATTCAAATCCATTGATACCCGGATGAAAGAAGTCAATTTTTAATGTTAAAATTGTTTTCATATTTACAATGAAAGAACTCTATGGAACAGGTCAGTGTTAGGAGCAGAAACTAACTTTTAACTCTTTATGAAAACTGTAGATGGGTGTGGCTACTGCCTAATCTCAGAGTCACATGACTTAAAGGCACAGTCAGCTTGAAACAAACATGAGCTCTTCCCTCTCCACTTGAACCTCCAATGGTGCCCAAAGCTACAGGACCTAGCCCTGTAGTTCTTACCTGTGGTCTGACAGCTCAAAAGTAAGGAAGCCCCCCACTCACTGTGGGTCTGATAACCCTGGAGTATGGAAGCCCACTTGCTTGGGGTCTGACAGCCTTAGGGAAAGGAAGCCCATTCACCCAGAAGTCTCACAGCCTTACCCTGAGGAAGCCCACCCGCAGGCTTGCCCGCTCACCTCCAGGTCCTTTCTTTTTACTTTTCTTGCTCTTCTTCCTTCTAGAAAGCTCAGAAAATGCTTCAGCCGCTTTTTGGAGTTTTGTAATAAAAAATTCAATGTCATCCAAAATATGGTTTAAGATTTGCTGGAATGAGAAAAAGCAGAACAAGATATAAAACAAAGAAAAGAACCAATTTTGGTCTAGCTGTTAGCTTGAGTGTAAAGGAGAGAGACTTTAGGTGGGAAGAGAAAAATGATCACGTTCATGCAGTCAATCACTAATTCTAAGAAAATATTATATACATATATATGTGTATGTATGCATGCATGCATGTGTGTATGTTTGTATGCATGTATGTATGTATGTACATATATTCCCCCATACAAAGCTGGGAGTGGGACTCAGAAGAAAATGTTGTCAGAAGAACACTGGGTACTTTTGTTTTGCAATCATGTCCTGTAAAGGCTCTGACGACGTTCCTGCATGCCCGTTATAGAATGCAGTAAGAACCTAAAAGCACATAGCCGTACACACCAAAATCATATGACCACTCTGCAGAGCAGCATGAGCAAGTAAAGCACACTGGAGAGCACTTCGGCTGCCTTTGATACTTCACTTTTAGCTTGCTCTACTCTAAAACGAAGAGTTCTTTGTATTATAAGACTATTAAGTAGCATTTTGTAAACATTTCCCTATAATATAGTGTGATATGAAAATTAAATTCTAGGGCTGGAAGAGATGATGGCTCAGAGGTAAAGAGCACATTCTGCTTGTGCTGACATCTAAAACTCCATTTCCAGCATCCACGTTGGGTGGCTCACAACCACCTACAACTCCAGCTCAATCAAATGTTGGAGTCTGACCTCTGCAGGCACCTGCACACACATAGAAACAAGCACAAACACACATGCACACACACACACATACACACTCACTCACACATAAATGATTAAGAATGAAAATATTGGGCTGGAAAGATGGCTTAGCACAGCCATCTGTAATGGGATCTGACGTGTCTAAAGACAGTGACAGTGTACTCACATATAAATAAAATTAATAAATCTTTTTTAAAAAGGGAACTCTTTTAAAAATTAAGTCTGAATAGCAGGCTCTATTCAGTGATATTTTTTTTCAAAAGAACCTGGGAATGGGTATAGTTTAAAAGGTAATAAACCATACATTTAAAATATAATGGACATAGCCATTAACTGTCAATTAACCCTGCAACCTTAGTAGTTCGTTTCCTCTGTAAACTGGACAAGGTGCCAGGATTCTGAGGGAGATAACATCCAGCTAAATACTAGGAAGGAAGAAAAAGTGGTTAAGGGAAAATTCAAGGCCCATACTGAATGCTGAGAAGAGAAGATATAATTTCTGCAGCCATTTTTGCCAGCCCCTTTCATCTCGACACCTTTGTTTCCCCTCCCCACGAAGCAGAAGGGCTGGTGAGCTAAGCCTGACTCAGGCGTACTCACCACATCCCTGTCAATCCGGGCTGCCATCATCTCGGGCGTCTCTTCCTGCTCGTAGTACTGCCGGGACTTCTCGACTGCAAAGAAAGGAGAATTGTCAGACTTTCTATGTTTGCTGATATCAATGCAGAAATGGAAATGAGAGGCGGTGAGAAAGGAATTCCAGTTGCTGAGTGGGGGAGCTCTCTGGAATAAACAAGTCAAAAGGGTGCTCCAGGCCTCTGAGGTACATCCTTACCCTGGGTACCAGGATTACTGGGCACAACTGATGGGTTGGTCTGCCCACCTATCTAAGGTTCTAATTGGTTATGCTCCCTCCTTCCTGGAGTGAGTTTGGCTGTCCAGCAAGCCTTAGGAATCTCTTGTCTCTCCCGCCTTGAGCTTGAATTACATTCGCCACTACTCCTGGCATTTTTACCTGGCCACTGGGAACGGGTCTCAGTTCCTCATGCTGATGTGGTAAGCACTATATCAACTGGACCATCTCCACAATCTGGGCTGCCAGTCCCCCCACATTCCAAGCATGTGACTACCATAAAAGCTGTGCAGTTCTGAGAGGACAGCGATTTCTCAATGGTCGCTGTAAGTCAGCGTTAAACTACACAGCCTTTGGCTCACAGATCTTAAATCATACGCCTTAAGATCAATACTGAATGTGCGTCGCAGAGGCGTTCAAAATGTCAAGAACACTCAACTGTAAGAGCTGATCATGAGACCTCCATCACAGATTCCCTCCTGAGGTGAGTCAGCCGGCACTATGGCAACACGGACAGCTGGTGCCACGCATCTCAGAGTACATTAACCGAGAGGGCATATGGCTGGGGCAGGAGCAATAGATCACAAGGACTAGGGGGAAAACTCATGATGCGTCATCGTGACTCACGAGGCTTAGTTCAGAGAATTACCAAAGCACACTGCAGACCCGGAATCCCAATTTCTCCTTTGTGCTAGCACTGTCCAGACCTGGAGCACATGGGGAAAGGGAAAGGAATTGCCAGGCCACACAAAAACTACATGTTTGGCTATAACTATTCAGGCTCATTAATCTGCACGAACAAGGCTTGGCAGTTAGCTGCTATTTTACACATGGCTGCTGCCTGCTTGGTACCATGTAGCGTGGGAGGCAGAGAACAAAACTTGAAATGGCCATTAGGACCTCCTAAGGGAGACAAGTGTAAGGCCTCCTGCCTGCAATCACATCACTCTGGAAGCTGAGGCAGGGGTGACCAGGTTAGGCTGGGCTACACAGTGATCCCTCAAAACATCCAGGGCTACACAGAAGACTACGTCTCACAGAGGAACTAGGAGTCTCCAAGAGACCCCACAATGTTGTCTGGGGCTAAGTGAGCAGATGAGACTTATTTCCATAATATCTGGGGGTCCCAGCTACTACTGCGACCATTTTGCTCAACCCACTTTGGAAGACAGGGTCACTCCACCTCAGAGTTCAAGGGGGCTGTGGTAAGAGCTGACAAAACCCCCCCGAGGAAGCCTCCTTTAGAGCATTTCCAACTAAGCCTCTCAGGCACTCACACAGAACTGTGCACAGCATGTTGAACAATCAGTAAGCTATGGCAGCCTATCTCCATGTCACTCTAACAGAGGCAATGCCAGAAATATTTCACACAAAATCCAGTAAGAGCTCAGAAACACCTGAGTGTAAATTGTTTTACTGTAAAATTGCATTAGATTCCACATGCATTCCTACAGCTCTAGACAGGATCTCTTTGGTTTAATGTCTTCTCTTCCTACCAAGTCGGTTTCGGCACCTCTCTACCACATACACACAGAACAACAAAAACAACCCCCTCCACCAAAACAGTCCCAACAAAACTCACCTTGGGTTCACAATAAGCACGGAACATTATAAGTCCGAGTATTTCAAAAACCTTTGTATTTACAAAGGCAATTGGTAGAAACATATGTAATTCCTAAAGCAAAAGTCATTAACGTTCTTTGACAGTGATGCCTTTTTTAGAAAATGTATTTATTTTACATGTACAAGACTACACTGTAGACACACCAGAAGAGGGCATCAGATCCCCTTACAGATGGTTGTGAGCCACCGTGTGGTTGCTGGGAATTGAACTCAGCACCTCTGAAAGAGCAGTCAGTGCTCTTAACCAGTGAGCCATCTCTCCAGCCAGACTGTGATTCTTATGTTCCTGTGCTGGCTGTGAGTGTAGTACCACCGGCCTCTGCATTCACAGAAACCTGTGGGTCTTTATGTCCACTTTACAATTGAGGCCAAAGCACTAAACATTCCACGGTCATATGGATAGACAGAGTCTGGACTTATTTCAGGTCTCAACTTTTAGTCCACAAAATTAAAAATACCTATTATTAAAGTCACTACACATCTCAGCCATAAGGCACAGAGAAACCCAGATGAAAGTGTCTTCCCTACCTGTAAAACATACAGTTTCAGGCTTTTGGGGGAGAGAGTTGAGAACAGTCTTGCCAGTGGCGAATCTATGAGTTACAGTGACCAATGTGACACCTAATGCATCAGTCACATAGACATTATGTGGGTAGCCAGCCAGAGATGACTGAAATCCTCACAGAGTATCTATTAAATGGCTGGTATGAAGCCTCCTGGATAATAACCTTATCAGCCGTCAAGACTTAACTTTGTAGATCTTTAAAGTGAACGTTAACCTAGAAATCAACACGAGGATTTGGAAGGATGAATGCCAACTTAACCCAAAGTGGATCCTCAGAAGGGTTAGGTCTGAGTACTTACAGTCACCCTGGTCGGCTGCCCAGGCAGACCAGGCTGCTACGCGACTCCTAACGTCCACCTGTGTGACAGTCCCTGGTGGCACAGGGGCAGGCGCTCTGGGAGGAGGAGGGATGCCAGGATCTGCTTTGGCAATCATCCTAAAAGTGAAGAACAAATTATCCAACTGGGCTGTTACCATGTCCACTTCAGTGAACACTGCTTCTGTCAATCAGTGCCCTTTGCCCATCAACCTCGGGAATAACTGTCAGGGGAATCAGCACTCCCAAGCAACTCCACCATGTCTGCCGCTAAGTTTCCGAGACACAGAACCACAGAAAAATTAAAATCCCTGGGGAACTAACATTGATTTTTTTCTCTAGGTCACATGATACTTGAAAAGCTTGTGAGCACATGGGAAGACCTTGGGTCATCTCTTAAAACAGCATGCATTTTTTTATAACTCCCACATGTAGATTCGTGGGAGACAGAGTTGACACATGGAGAAACAAGAAGGGGCAGACACAGGCTAACTAGGCAGGGAGGGCAAGTAAGTTGAGATTAAAGGTTGTAATTCAGAAAATGGAATAGTTCACCTCCATTGAAAGTAACTTCTCTAAACCTTTAGGAGAAAGCAGAGTAGGCCTACTATCCAGTCCCCCCACTACAGTCATTTAGCGCGCTTACCTCAGGGCCTCTGGCCGCCTCTTCTGTTTGCCGCCTTTGCTGTCGCTGATTGCACTTTCAATGTCTTCGCTGATCAGGTTTGCCTGGAAGGAGAGATAAGTTACCTACCGGGAAGGCCATAGGCTTGTCTGAGCTTTGACATAAAGATCAAGACAGAAAAAAAATATATACTTGATATTCATCGTCTGAGTCAGTAAGTGTCTAGGTGTAATAAAAAGAAAGACTTTTTAACATCTATTGTAAAAAATATGACTCTTTTTTTTTAATGGTGTATTTTATAACGACGGAACTCAATGCTAATTTTTAAGGTTGATCTACGTCTAACCCGTTCCTTCCAGTAGATCAAGGCAGAAGGACAGGTGAGTGTCTCTGCTCTGTCAGGAAGGACGGATGTAAGAGGATGTGTGGGGCTGGTGGAACCCTCCCCTTTTTCTCCCTTCACGGGGGAACCTATTATTTCACCAAAACAGAGACTCAAAACAGCAAACCTTCTCATAGGTCAGTGTCTGCAGTGTCCCTGAAGGGATGTGTGGTGAAGGCCAGGCTCCAGCCCTCAGATGGGAGGTGGTGGAAGGAAGACACTGGGTGGCGCTCTTGCAGATAGCATTGGGGTGGCCAGTTACTTCCTGTCTCTCTCTTACCACTTCCTGTTTTTCATGAAGTGAACAGCAGTTTTACCACATACTTCCTACTACCATGGGCTTTTCCACCACAGGCCCAAAGGCACGGTACCAAAAAAACCATAGATGAAGCCTCCAAAGCAATTAGGGAAACAGACCTTTTCTCTTTTTAAGTTTTCCTGGCTTGATGCTTTGTCACAGCAATGGAGAAGCTCATACAGTTCTACATTCACAGGCTGAATCTCAATTCCATATCGTATCCATTTTGATAACCACTTATTTCTCCGTTTCAGGTAAAACTGAATTATCTGCCACCACAAACTTTTCCCCAACATTTTTTTTTCCCAGCAAGACCAACGATTAGATTTTCTTGGGAATCCAAGTGAGTTTTGGCAGATAACGTGTTAATTTTTCTTCGTTATGAAATTTATTTGTAGCCTGTAATTATCACTGTATATGAGGATGTTGTTCATGTATTTATCTTCTATTTTGGGGCTTGGATGCTCTGTGTAATTATGTATATTTTTCTCAGATATGTGAGTCATTTATTCTTTAACCATAAGCACTGGTGAGCATAAGAATTTAGAATTGATGGGAGTTCATGAATTTTGAGAGAAAGTGTGTGTGTGTGTGTGTGTGTGTGTGTGTGTGTGTGTGTGTGTGTATGTGTGTGTGTTTGTGTGTGTGTGTTTGTGTGTATGTATGTATGTGTGTGTGTTTGTGTGTGTTTGTGTGTTTGTGTGTATGTATGTGTGCATGTGTGTGTGAGTTTGTGTGTGTGTCCACCTGCCCACATATGCAGTGATACACATAGAGAAGTCAGAGGACAACCTTAGGTGATGTTTCTCACCTCACACCTTGCCTGAGGCAGGGCCCTTAGTTGATTATCCCCACATAAGCTGGTCCAGCTGGTCTAGAGCTTGGAAAAGTTTTGTCTCTGTATCCCATCTCCCGGGAGACATGTGAGGATTATAGATGCATACCACCACAGTGGGCTTGACATGGCTTCTGGGGATTTCAGCTTTGGTTCTTAGACTTGTGCATAGAGCCTTTCGTCCACTAAACCTTCTCCTCAGCCCTTGTTTATTCTCCATTCCAGTGACTTCTCTGAGAAAAACTAAGTGTTATAGCCTGGCCTGGATCATGTTCACAGTGAGGTGATGCGGCAACGAACCCCAGTATAGTGTCTTTTCTTTAGAACATTCTAGTCCAACACATCCCAGAGTTTCAACTAAGGCGAAAGCCCTCTGAGCTATGGTGAGTAGAGCTTTGCGCAGGAAATCTATTTGGAGCCATCGCTGTCATGGTCCCCTGGAGAAGGAAAGCCTGTCATTGCATAGCCCAGACTCTGACATCCAGGACCCTTACTCAGGACAGCACCTCACTCTTACATCACACTTAAGAAGCATGGGCACAAACACAAACTTGAAGTGTCTTTTGACTCAGTATTTTTGGTTTGTTTGTAAATCTGTGAATTGGGTCAACAAGATGGTCCAGTGTTTAAGGACATTTGTTGCCAACCCTGATGACCTGAGTTCGATACCTGGAATTGGTAGAAGGCGACAACCAATTCCTACAACTTGTCCTCTGACCTCCATATGTGATGTCCCTCCTCAGTAAATAAATATAAAAATTAAAGACATAAAATCCATTAATAAAATTTTACCTTTTTTTCAGAGCAAAAAATATCCACTTGAACTTTTTTTTGCTTTAATACATCTACATCCTCAAAATTATTATGATAATTCACAAAATCCAACAATTACAGCCCATAAAAAGCTGATAAATTTCAAACCACAAGTTGCTTAAATAACACAATTCTTTAAAGTAAGACTTTTATAATCATTCATGGAATAAACTGAAATTAGAAAAAAAAATTACAAATTATACTGTTAAAGATAATCTGTATATGCCCTGGCTTAATGTCAAAGCAATGTTGATGGGATCAAGTTGTTTTCTTGTGCTGATCTAAAATTTCTTTACAATATAAAAGTAACAAGTAAACCAGTGCTCTGGGAGGAGACGGTGGTAAACCAGATTGAGATCCATCCCTCCTTTCTGATATTTGAACACTGGGTCCCCACGGGGCGCTGTTTGGATGACTGAGCATCACAGCCTTGTGGTAGGATGTAGATCACTAGGGAAGGCCTTTGAGATTAAAAGTCTATGACCACTTTCAGTTGGCTCTCTGCTCCCTGCTCTTGCTACCACACCTGCTGTGTGTTGCCATGACTACCCAACAGGACAGACTCCTCTCACCCTGGAACTATAAACTCAACTACACCCTTTCCTCTCCTAAGTTGATTTTGGTCAGTGTTTTATAAGGGCAACAGGAGAGAAACTAAGACAGGTGCCAATCAACCAAAGGTGATTTCTCTTTTAAAGAAACCGACTCAGAAAATACAGATATGTAATGTTGATGATAGGTTCTAAGGTTCAATAAATTATAATCATTTAGAAATTACTTGGACTGTGAAATATTGGTTGGGGGTTTCAAGCATGTTATTCTTGCTAACTGTGCCCAGCTATTTCCCACTGGGCTTAGGGGTTATAAATGCTGAGCAATTTGCCAAGTCACATGATTAAATGGCAAGTTTTATGTCAATACCACGGGACAGTCTCTCTGAAACAATATCAGCTCTGAGGTTAACAAAGAAGAAAACAGAACTGTAGCATGCCTACTGTCCATCTATGCACAATGGCTTTTTAATATAATTGTAGCATATTTATTGTCCGTCTATGCACAATGGCTTTTTAATAGAATTGTAGCATATTTATTGTCCGTCTATGCAGTATGATTTTAGTATATGTGCTGCAGAAGCAAGCACCATGCGTGACTCTTAACGATCCATTTTTAATTCTATACGAAGGGCTCCTGATGAGAATTACATACACCAGGTACACTTTGTAAACAAGGATAAACAACATACATCTATGTTTGTGAGACACCTTTGAACTCTGACGTGCAGCAATCCTCCTGCCTCACCTTTCTGAGTGGTAGAATTACTAGTAGGGGCCATCACACCACACCTTGAGTTTTTTGTTTTTTAAATTAAATTTCCTCTTTTGTTTACCGGATTGGAAATTTATGGAAGACACTTGAGTAGTGGTTTTCCTCATTACATTCTTAAAATCTTAAATCTCAAAAGCTATATGACCAAGATGGGTTGTTTAAACGTTGCGGAATATTGCTCCAGTGGTTGAGTGAAGGAAGGACAGGGACGTGAGATTTGCCTCAGCACTTAGGAGCACTTGCTGTTCTTGCAAAGGATGGAAATTTGGCACCAAGCACCCACATCAGGCAGCTCACATCTTTATATGGGGATGTGATACCCTCTTCTGACCTCTCTGGGTACACACTCACACTCACACACACACACTCACACACACACACACACTCACACACACACACACACACACACACACACATTAGTGGGAGGCCGAGCCACTCTTACCTTAACCTCATCACACTGGAAAAGGTGAAGGTCCGGCTTGCTCTGCATTGGTTCTTTACATACCAAGGCAAGAATGGAGTCATAGCTGCATGCATGTACCACTGCTTGACAATGCTGGATTGTGTTTAAAGGAAAATTCTCCAATTCATTCTGTATAAAAAAATGTGGACATCTGACAGTGTCAAACCGTCACTAGAGTTCCAAGCATCTATCCTGACTGCACACATTAGTATGTGTGGTGCAGTCTGGAAGAATAAAACAGTGTAGGTTTCCCAGACTTGCCTTTGATTCTAAATCAATCAGGCTCACAGCTCGGTCATCCACCTGGAGAATCATATCTTGGGTCCACACTTTGCCCTTGGCATCAAGCAACTTCAGCTTCCGGATTCCGTCATCGACGGTGATCATGGCTTCTTTCCGATCCAGCACAAAGGTGGTCAGGTGCTTATGGTCAGCAAAAAAGGGACAGAAAAAAAAACCTTGAACACACACTCCAGGAGGAAGAGTTTGTGTAACAAGTCCATTAGCAGAGAACCAAAGGCTTAACACAACATGCTACAAGCTCAGTTATCTACCAAGAGGGTGGAGTTGGGCGGGGAATTTTCATTGAACACAGAAAGCAATGCCTTGATCTGTAAGATCCCTAAACCAGTCTCATGCTGAGTCATGTGGGGCTACAACAGCATGGTATACAGACAGGTTTTTAGCAGTGGAACATAAACAGCATTTCCTTAAATCACCGACCCCACCCCAGCCCCGCTACTCAGATTAACTACATCAACGCTGCACAAAAGCAACAATCCCAGCAGCAGCTACAACCTGGACAGCCACCCGGGAGCTGCAGTGGTGGTCCTGGCCTCTAATGACCACCACGTTTGCCCCCTCCTTAAACCACTTTACTGAAACAAAGTGCTTTAGTTTTCATCAAGAATGCTGGAGATGGGCAGCAAACTGAAAATAGCGATTCAAAGATGATGTCCCTGCCTGCACATTTTCCACAAAGAAACAGGGGTCGTCGTGATTCCAAACTGAACAAAGAAACTAGTGTTAAGGACAGCTCGTGATGACACCAGATAAAACTAAATATAAAACTGAACTGCTTGGCGCATCACAGCTTAATGAAACGGAAGCCCTTCTCCTATTTAACGATGGGCTCAGGATGGCCAGCGGATAAGTTCTTCCAACCTGCTTAGTTTGAAACTCAACGTCTCACAACAGCTTTACCTGTAACACCTCGGTTTCACAGAAGAAAGAAAACATCTTAAGGGAAGAACCATAAAACTTAAAATGCATTAAATGAAATGAAACGTAGTTCTTCTTTTACTCCCGATTTCTATGTCCCTTAAGAGTCACAATAATATTGGCAAGAGCAAAGCTTCTTACTTCCACTCGGTACTGAGACACGTCCGACACACTGCTGATGCTGTCTCGGGCATAGTTCTTCCTTTGTTCTGAAAGGGAAGTTTTGAGAAGCCATTAGTTAGCTACTGATAGGCTCGAGTTTGTATGTTGGAGTCACATGGCACCTCTGAAGTAGTTGTCAAGCCCCCCACTGTGGCTTGTGTTTTGAAAACATGTTTTATTCACAGGCAAACCCAAGGTCACCAGGAAAACTAACAGTCTGCAGGAACCTCTGGACCCAACTTAAATCCTCAGGGTTCCAAATGTCAAGATTATAAATTTCCTACGTCTTAAAGATTTTTCTTTAAATTGTGTGTGTGTGCATGTATGCATGTGAGGATCCATGCACATAAGTGCAGGAGCCTGAGGAGGAACTGGATCCTACCTACACAGCTGGAGTACAGGCAGTTGGGAGCTGTCCAATGTAGGTGCTGGGAACTGAACTCACTGTCCCTAAGAACAGTGCACACACTTAACCACAGAGCCATCTGTGATGGTTTGAATATGCTTGGCCTAGGGAGTGGCATTATTAGGAGATTCGGGCCTGTTAGAGTAGGTGTGTCACTGTGGGTGTGGGCTGTAAGAACCTCACCCTAGCTGCCTGGAAGTCAGTCTTCCAGTAGCAGCCTTCAGCTCCTTCTGCACCATGCCTGCCTGGATGCTGCCATGTTTCTGCCTTGGTGATACTGGACTGAACCTCTAGATCAGTAAGCCAGCCCCAATTAAGAGTTGTCTTTATAAGACTTGCTTTGGTCATGGTGTTTGTTCATAGCAGTAAAACCCTAACCAAGATACTATCCCTCCAGCTCCTCCACTGTAAGTGTTCTAAGAGAAAAAAGTCATCTTATGTACAGGTTTTATTAACTAGGAACCTACTGTTTATTAAAAAAATATTTTTTAAAAAAGCTTGCAAATTTTATCTGTTGCTGTAATTAGGTCAAAACGCAAGAGCAGATACTGTCAGAGGTACCATATTGTATGAAGGGGATTAACCTGCTAAAACAGAAACATCTCCTCTCACAACATCCAAATGGAGAACGATGTTAAGATTCCAAACTTATTCAAACAGGACTATCACAAATATTAGCCTGTCACACGTCAAGAGAACACACAAACGAGAAACTCAGAATTCAGAGACAAACTAGAAGGGAAAACGAGGCAGCTAAGGAGGCTGCATCCAACCACTCAACAGCAAAAGGAATCTTTTTTTTTTAAATACTGCAAAATCAAAATAAAAAAATCAAAGATTTTCAATATTTGGTATTTGTTAATTCACATGCAACATACTAATTTGGAAATTCAGACTTGCTTTATTTCTTCTAAGGCAGAATTCTTGGATGGAAAGGATCCAATATGTGATCAGGGGATTCTGTGATTCTAAATCAAGCTTTGAGTTTATCAATAAGTAAGAAACTAGATTTAGGTAAGATTATAAATGGTCCTGGTCTTGGATAATTTACTATAAAATAGTGGGTTAAACAACTTAAATGTAAGCAAACCTAAATGTCTGTCTTAGGTTGTGTATGTATGAGTGTATAGATATATAAATGGATATACATATACACATATATACACACATATATGGATAGATACATATATATTTCACATGTGACATACTTATGATATATATTCACATATAACATACATGTATCTCTACAGATAGAAAATAGATATGCATTAGCTTTCCGATCAGTCAGAATTTTCCAACTATAAACAAGTTTCTTTCTACTCTTAGGTGCCCCTACACTGAAAGAGTATGAAAAAATTGAAGGAAGACCAAGTAGAAAAGTATGAATGACATACTCAGACTCCAAACATTAGAACCTAATGTTTTTAAAAACATGATAAGTGATTGATATTCAATAATACGGAAGCAAGGATCTTCCTGTTCATATTTATCCAGGAAATCTCCATGCTCCCCTCAACCCCCTCGCTCACACTGACGTGGTCTATTCTGGTTTTGCTTTTGCAGCATTAAAATGACTCACTGAAAGCACACATGCCACACAGTTCAATCTTGGCTACCTTTCTTTTTCTGTTTGGATGACGATCTGAAGAAGTACGCTCCGTCTGTTCCTACCAAAATAATACAGTCAAAAGAAAGAGCTGGCTTCAACTACAATTTTCCCCGGCATTCTGAAGCACACACCTTCCCCAGTAACTATACCTCATGTATGAAGCAAAGAGCTTTTCTATTAGCTGAGGATCAATGTGAGTTACTAAAAGGTAGACAGCTGTTCTTAGGAAAACCTTCTGATACACATGGGGCACAATGCATACATAACTCATGAAGACATCTGGCAAGAGCACTACTTCAAAATCACAGGTTCATCAGCTTCTCCCTCAGCTCTCAGGCACAGCTCGAGAGCAGGAGAGTGGTTATCTTCTTCTGATTTGACCCATGGATAGCAGAGGAAATGGCTGTGGTTGCCATGGTACTCGATGACTAGGTGATATGGTGGCTCCAGGATGTTCAAATGATTGACTGGGTCTTCCAGATAAAATGATTGGCAAGCACAGGTGAGGGCCAAAATACTGCATGAGGTTTGTGTTAGGAAGAGGAAGAAGAGGAAGAAAAAGAAGAAGAAGAAGAAGAAGAAGAAGAAGAAGAAGAAGAAGAAGAAGAGGAAGAGGAAGAGGAAGAGGAAGAGGAAGAGGAAGAGGAGGGGGGAGAGGAGGAGGAGAAAGAAGAGGAAGAAGAGGAAGAAAAAGAAGAAGAAGAAGAAGAAGAAGAAGAAGAAGAAGAAGAAGAAGAAGAAGAAGAAGAAGAAGAAGAAGAAGTTGTTGTTGTTGTTGTTGAAGTGCACTCCCCCAGGTGTCAGAACACAAGTAGCTCAATCCCAGGAAGACACAATTTACAGGTGCAGAAAATGATTAACATGGTGACATCTGTTCCCTCTGACTGCCAGACGGTGAGCTATCGTCCCTAATATTTCTGCCTTGTTTCTTTATCATGCTTCACAATGAATAAGATGAATGTCTCAGAGAAGTACCTTCGAAGTACCCTAAAAATCTATTACTGTCATCAAAATGATTTAGAAAGAAAATTATTCTGGTGATATAAAGTCAAGAGATAAAGTTCACGATGAACGCTTTAATAGGCAATTTCGAAAGGACGCAAGTGAAAGTCAATTATAGTGTCTCTTTTGATGAGATTCTTGTGCACTTTGAGGTTCAGTGGTAAATAGTGCTCTGGACCCTAAGCTGGAAACCCTACAAAGCTTTGAGACAGTAGGAGAATTGTGAATCGAAGCTTTCGATACAGTGGCTCAGAGGAAGTCACAGAAAAATCAGCACTTTCTCGAACAATGGTTCTGATCCTTGGCTGCCTACGACCATGGGCTTTGAAAGCCACATTGTGGGCCCCACTCTAAGAATTCCCCTGCAATAGATAAGGGTTTCTCAGGCCACTGGGACTTATAAAGCTCCCAGACACCCCAGGATGTGAAGCTTGGAACATTAGCTTCTACTCCAGAACCCATGAAAACTGCACCTCTCATCTATGGTGTGCTCCTTGAGAGCTAGTGCTACCATTCATGTTAGGATGCAAGGAATGAACAAATGCCACATTAACAAGTAATCCTAGCTCTGGAGTTCTGAGTTTCTCAACTGCCCGTACAAAACCAGTGTCTCTCCATCACCCAACTGACCTTCTTTTCCTTTCTGCTTTCTCCCCTCCCCCATGCACCACTTTCTGTCTCTATCTCACATTAAATTATACCTAGGGACAACTTTA
Organism: Micromys minutus; assembly: GCF_963924665.1. NCBI lineage: Eukaryota > Metazoa > Chordata > Mammalia > Rodentia > Muridae > Micromys > Micromys minutus. Next base: position 10,923,618 of record NC_137972.1, on the reverse strand, counting down.
TTTTCTTTGAATAAAACTAGTTATCCATCACTATTTTTGTTCTATTAGGCTTAATTCTATGGAACAGAACACATAAGCATATTCAGACAGATCAGATTCAATAACCAATGAGAAAATTTCTTTGCTGGTCACTTCAGCACTAGGCTAATATGCTCTTATAACAACTAATAGCCAACCTTGAGGTCAGAAACTACAGCTTCATTTAACTGTTTAGATTTTAACTACCGCACCTCCTCAGACAAGCTGGCCTTGGTCCTCACCCTTGTTTTTATCTACTTTATCTATTTTGCTCTCGATGGCAAATTTAAAGGCTTAAAATTCAGACCCCACAGCTGAGACTGAAAACTTTCAATTTTTCTTTCTCTAAAAGTAAGGCAATGCCTGGACCATTAAATGGAAAACACAAGAAAGAGCAGCTGTGGAGAAAGTCTTTATCTAAATAAAGCAAAAGGCTACAGTTCACATTGCCATATCCTTAGCAACAGCAACAAAATTTCAATCAGTAACAACTCTAAAAGGCTTCAGGAAGTCCCTGAAACTGACGAGATTTGTTAGGCTCCTCCCTGTCAAAGTCAGCAATAAAGGCTCAGAGTCACTCTCAGGGGCACAAAGCTGAGCTGTAAAGATGCCTCTAGGACCAGACCACTATCTGGAAGAAGCAGAAACCAGTTGAACCACCTGGAAGAGGTTTAGATCAGCTGAGGAAAGGACACTCTAAACTTGTTGAGTCACTTGCTGGCTGTGTAATGGGTTCCAGGTTCCCATCTTAGTAATCTGTCAGACATGCTGGTGTGGGCTTTGGTGATACAGCTGTCTTTGAGTCATTTCTGATTCTTTAAATGACCCGCCCTCACCCATATTTCTGTTAATGACTTCAATAAAACTCATGGTTCCCCAAGCTGGACTTCAGTGGTATCTGCACTGTGGTCTGGCACAGGCTCCCTATCTGGTTTGAAAAGACTTAGGTGCTTCATCTCCCCAGGAAAAGTTTCTTCATACAACAGTACCACATATGTGCCTCATGCCCACAGAGCCTAGAGGAGGATCTCTTGGAACTAGGATGGTGTGAGCCATGTGAGTCCTAGAAATTGAACCCTGGTCCTCTGAAAGAGCAACAAGTAAGTGTTCTTGATCCCTGAGCCATCTTTCCAGTCCCGGGGCATCTACTTTGTTCATATTACTGGAACTTCTGATTCATCTGTTTTATTACAGCCTAACCCAAGACACAGTCACCTTTCTATACTGAATGAAAGACACTGAAGGTCATGTGCTATTTTGAAATAACGTCCACATCTTGTTTATTAAACTTTTAAGATTCTCGTGCACATAAGGGGGAGTGGTGGCAATGGTGACAGAGGTCAGCTGTAGAAGCCCATTGTCTCAAGTCACTATGTGCATCCCCAGGACCAAACTCAGATCCTCAGGTGTGGCAGTGGCAGCTTGTACCTGCCGAGCCATGGCTTTGTCCTGAAAATTAGTATTCTTCTTCTTGACACCGTGGGTGGTTTTGTTTGTTTGTTTGTTTGTTTTTTGTTTTGTTTTTTTCTCATTTTATTTCTGAAGGCATTACTTTCCACTCTCCTGTTACCACCAAGCTCCTGGCAGTTTGTTAATTCTTTCTATTCATTCTACAAGTAATCATTGAGCATGCATGATACTTGAGTGGCTGTGCTAACCATGAGCCAAAGGAAGCCTACAGTGAACTGGACAAACAGAAGCCACCTTCATGGGCTGACTGTGTACATTAGATTCAACTTGCTTTTTACACACGCACTTCTACAATATCTGAACAATATTATGGTGGACTTTTCAGAGCACAGTTCAAGGCTCAGGGTCCCTGTGAAAGCCCTGCTGACTATGCCTTCCTAACCACGCCCCTACTGGCCACACCTCATCAAACAAAACTATTTTCCCATATTAACATTTTGGCATCCAAGCAGACTTGAAAAATACTCCCATGAATTTTTTTTTGATTTTAATACGTCACTACTATATTTATGCTACCTTTATATATTAATATATCTGTAGCATATTTAGTGATAAATTTGATTAACATTTTCTTATCCTTTATTACCACACTTTTCTTCTATATATGGATATACAGGTTTCCCAGCAACATTGGATAAGAGGCTATCTTAACTACAATGAATATTTTGGGTCTTTGTTGAGACTTAGATCATTGTGGCTCTGTGGGATTTATCTCTGGTTCCTTTATTCTATTCCATTGGGTCACATGACTGCTTTTGTTAATATGACCCTATTGAGTTCATGAATTCCACTATCTCTTTGGAAGATAGCTGGATTCTTTTCCTCAGGACTGCCTTGTCTACTTGGAGTCATTAGTGCTTTCATATGAATCTTAGGATTAGCTCTTCCATGTCTTGGAAGAATGACATTGGAGTCTTGAAGGGGGTTGCAGTGACTTCAAGGATGCTTTGGGTAGGGTAGCTATGTTCCCAACAGTAAATGTGCCAATCCATGAACACAGAATGTCTTCATGTCCTCCTCAATGTTTTTCTCCAGCATGTTAACGTTTTTATCATAGAAATCCGTCACTTCCCTGCTTTAGTGATCTTGGCTATTTATTTTTACTTGTGAGGACATTGTGAGTGGGGGTGTTTCCACAATTAATTTCCCAGCATATTGAGTATTGATGAATAGAACAGCCATTGACTTTGTATTCTACTGCTCTAAGAGTTTCCTGATAGAGAACTTGGGTCTTCTTCCTCTTTCGTGCATGTCCTTCACTCTTTCCTCTCACCTTATCTTACTATGAATGATGTTGGTGGACTTTGTTAATAGCTCATTCTATACCTATCAAGATAACTATGTATTTCCCCCAATTCTATGTATGTGCTGTTTTATGTTTATTGGTGTACATATGCTGAAACATTTTTGCATTTCAGAAATGAAACTAACATGGCCATGGATTATGATATTTTTACTGTGTTGCTGAATTCTATTTTGCAAGTGTTTAATTGAGAAGTTTTGGGTCTACGTTCATCAAGGAAACTAATTTATAGTTTCATTTTTGTTGTGTCCTCCAATTTTATCAGAATAACACTGACTTGGTAAGAAGATCCTGATAGTGTTCTTTCTCTGTCTGCTTTAGGGGCAGCATGGGAAACCTTGCAAGAGATAATAGAATTCAGAAGTGAGCCCATGACACCTGGGTTCTTCTCTTCTCGAAGACTTGAAAGTGGCTTCAAACTCATTGTGTGCGTGATCTTTCTTTCCATATATACACATATGTGTTTGTGTGTGTGTGTGTGTGTGTGTATGGAGGGGGGTGTTTAAGTGGTCTAATTGTTCATATCCCCTTGTTTCAACTTGGTCATATGTATTAATAAATAGTTCCTGCTAGTCTATCTCACCAAAATTCACACTGGCAAGTATAATCTGTCATTTATCTTTGAACTGACTTAAGGAATCCATGGAAATAGAGATGATGATGGTGGTAGTGATGGTGATGATGATGATGATGATGATGATGATGATCCAGCATACCAATAGATTTAATAAATATCCGTCTAGAAATGGCAGGTTGAAGGGATTATTTCATCCTTACAAAACCCGTTTTATCCTTCAAGCCAATCTCAGTACTACAAGACCCTTAAAGTCAGGGACCAGACATAACTGGTCCTATTTTGAACACATATTTATCACAAAATAAGTAGATGATAAATGCACCATCTATATACAAGCCACGGGTGACTAAACTGTGGCAAGAATGTCCCAGTGTGGTTTTTAACCCAGAAATAAATGGTACTCTCAAAAACAGAGAAAGCTCTCTTTCCAGTGAGAAGGCTCACAGCAGCTCAAGGTGCTGAGAGCAAGGCTGGGCTAGTGCTCAGCCTTAAACAAGACATTTACACCACATCCTCTAAGGCTCGGGGGACATCATGAGAAAGGGAAAGGAAAGAATGTAAGATGTGGCTGGCAGAGAAAAGTGCTATGAAACGTCATCTCCTGTGAAAGGCAGAGCCATTGCAATGACTCATGGCAAACACTAATGCCTGTACCAAGTCTGCACAAGAACCAGCCTGTCAACAGTCCAGCATGGATGGAAGAGTGACTGGGGGAACTCGGCCCTCACTAATGATCTGCCAACTCCCAATAAATCTGGGGAGATAGAGAGTCATTGCCTTCTATTGCATACCCACAGGTGACTGCAGCAGGCTCCAGTGAATAGTTCCAATTCAATGGTCACATGAATGGCTCAGCTTAAATGAAACAAAACAAGCAAAGACATAGACCTTGGAAAAGGATATGTAGGGAATATGGAGGATATTCTAGCGATGGGAAAGAGATAAAAGGGGTGGAGCGGCCAGAATACATTACATTATATATGTACTCAACTGACAAGGAACCAACTTAATAATAAAAAAGTCTCAATATAACACACAGAAAATTAAAAACAGCATTACTGATATTAACATAACCATTGAAAACCACATTTATATATGGAATTAAGTCCATTTTATGAATCTATGTCTTGAGTTGTAAAGTCAACTCACTAATAAAGTTCAAAGTCACAGAACTTTAGAACTGGTAGGTCTTACCACCAAACTAATAAACCTAGTAATGTACAATAATTCTCAAATCTACAAAATGCTATTTTCCTATAATGCATAGTAACAATGTTAATCAACATAATAACATGAAGTATTTACAGTGTTGTCTGCTTCTACATTACTTTGGAAACCGTTTACTGTAATTTATTTAATTCTCCTAAAATTGTTTCCAGATAGTAACCTGGTATAGGTGAGCAAAATGAGGTACAAGCAGGTAGAGCCACTTGCTGAAGGTCATTCAGTCACTATGTGGTACAATTATACTTGACCATGGGAATTCTAGCCACACAAGAATTTCTATCTTGATTATTTATTGTTCCACAATAATGGCCATATAAATCTCTAGAAAAGAATAACCTTCCCAAGCCTGTGTGTATACCTCCAGAGTCTTCTATTTCATTTTTAGTAGCTTGTAGTATATTTTAGCTATAAATATATATATATATAGTAAGCAGGCTGAGGATGTGGTTCCATTGGTCTGGCATGCACAAAGCCCTGGCTGTGGGCCCAAGCACAGGACAAACGGAACATGGTGGCATATGGCCACAAAGGTTATGACTCAGAAGGTGGAGGCAGGAGGATTGGTGGTAGCTCAAGGTTATTCTTCGACACACAGTGAGGTCAAAGCCACCTAAGATACATGCAATTCTTCCTCAGAAACAAAACTTATGCATCTATAAGACAAATGACCGAGGTTATTAGAAGTCTCAGATGGAATTAGAATGCCTGATTAGTTTGTAATCCAGAAGGAAATTCTATCGAGCTAACTAGTCACACTGAAATAGTATCAATAGCTCTATTAGAAAGGTGCATTGCCTGGGAGCCCACAGTCATCAGCCAGACTGGCCATAAAGAGCAACACAGGTACAGCAAATAGCACAGCGGGAATCCCACTTGAGGCCTCAGCCAGCACCAAGCACTCAACTTCTTGAAGCATTCAGTGCATTTCAGCCACAGTCCAGGACTCGTGAAGAAGTGAGAGCTCAGAGCTCAGAGCTCCAGCTTTAAAAAGATTCTAAAGCTGCCATTACCTAGCTAGCTCTGTCACTGTAAACATAACAGCCAGCTATACACTTGAACAGCGACCTTGAACATGCAAATCTCCAAGGAGTTAGACATAGACAGCGCCCGTCACAGGGCCGTACGTACCATAAAGGGCCTTTGCACTTGTTCGTGAGCTGTGTTCTCTGTCCATCTGGGAGTAGGGTGGTGAAGACCCGTAACCACTGCAACAGTAATAAACAAAGCAATGTTCATGGCCATGAGTTAAAGTCCAGAGCAGATAATGAAATTCAGAACCAAGAGTTTGAAATGTCCATGTACCGTAAGCACCAACTGTTTTCTTCAAAACATACTGGGTTTATACTAACTGAAGTAGCCAATGGGAGCAAGTGTCTGCTCAGGTGAGTCAGGAATAAACAGAAATATAAATCAGGGGATGCCACTGAGGAGCACATGCCAGTCTCAGCCAATCTTCATTGCCAATGCAGGACGACAACAGAGAAGTCAACAACACTTGCCACAACCTTATGAGAATTCAAGCCCTTGCTCACATTCTGTGTGACGCCGTTACAGCTCCTCAGTGACATCTGCTATAACAGAATAAATACTATTTCACAAGTACTGTACAGTTAGCCTAAATAAAACATCGCTGGTAAATCTGATCTGCTTTATCATATAACTGGCATCTTTTGCTGATGTTATACAATATAAATTCTGGTTTATTTCAGTCTAATCAATAAATATTTATTAAGCTTCAGAACCTAAAAGACCAGAAAGGATAGGGGGAAGGGGTAGGTACTGTCAAGAAGACAAGCAACCAGAATCACAACAGACTGATATTTGACTAAAACTAATAAATATGACATTCAATATCAAGGAATGATTGACTTTTTAAAATCAGATATACAAGATGTTCCTACCACAATGACAATCAAGAAGAATCCAAAAGAATAGGAAGACAGTGGTTGGCAGGTGGCGAATCAGGCTTAGAACGAGGAGATGTGGAACTAACTCCGGAATGAGCAGGGAGAGATGGAGCAGTCACCTGATGTGACATGCCCAGGACAGAGGAATAATAGAAGTAATAAAGACAGAAACCTCTTACATTCTAGTTAATAATTAAACATGTTTCCCTATACAATAAATATTATCAGTCCTAACAAATGTCAAGTGGAGTATTTGTCACAATGGCAGACATGAGAAAGCTAGATTGTCTTTGTCACAGCAGATAACAGCCATTCCACTCAGGCCTGTGGTTTCAACTGATACCGGAAGGCCTGAGGCACCTTTTTTCTGTTCTGTATTGACGTATACAATGGCAAATACCTATATAGTATACATGGAATGGTGGTAAACATTCCTCAAGCCCTATACAAATAACAACAGAATGGTTCAGAGATATCCAAAGCTCTGAAGTATGATTCATATTTGATAACAAAAGATAGTAATATAAAAAGTCCAGCCTATGATACCTTCCAGCAACATGACAGTTTCCTTAGAGCTAGTGTTTTCTGAACCACTGAAAATAATAGTTTTTGATAATAATGTGGGTTAGTAATAAAAAGGAGAGAACATCTGAATAAATTGGGAGTGGGTTAAATGAGGATTTATAAGTAGTATTTTCATTAAAAATATGTTTTGAACTAGCTACGCTTGGCGACACATGATTGAAACATTATCCTTGGGAGGGAAGGACTGTAAGATCAAGGTTAGACCAGACTACATGCAAAGTTCCAGGCTAGTCTGTGTTTTGGAATAAGAGCATCTCACTAAAACAAGCAAACACCAGCAGGTTATACCCCACCCCAAATTACACATGCACCTCCCAACTTACTTCATCTGAGAAGGATAGATTCCATAACCACTGGGGTGGTTAGACATATGACCATTCATGCCGGCTCTCACGCCTCCGTTCTAAAAATAGAAAAGCACACAGGTCAAAGGTGATAAACGAACAGGACATCTGGGTTTTATGGCCAGAGCTACCCTAAAAAGGCAGCGTAAAGTTCTCCACCTTCAAGCACTTAGGCTCACAGGAACACATGAACACATAAACAAAGACCCAGCTGGCTTTTAAAACTAACACACAAACTATAATCTAACATAGTGAGTTAAAGAAAAACCCTACAACCGACTCCTAAACCATCTACATGTGTGCGTAATTCTATATTCTGCCTGTATTCCCTGTCAGCTGTGTAAGATGTTAGTCTATTACCTCATTATAAAAGTCATGTAGACTCCATTTAATGAAAAATGTATAAAATACAGAAGAGTACCCAGAGGGATACCAGACCCTTTAAACATAACCACGAAGAGTTCATTCATGCTTAGCCCGTGTGAGGCCCCAGGGTGCAATCCTTAGCACACAAATGACATCAGATCCAATTCAATGTGACCAACCCAAAGCCTTGCTAATTACTACTCTGGCTTTTCGGTTTACCATGCACCTGATTTTATCTTCTTTTCTCTCTCCCTTCCTTCATTTGTTTCTCTAACACACTTCGATTCATTTTTTTAAGATAGTATTTACTTACACGTTCCTTTTCTTTCTCAGGAGAAAATAATTGTCAAAATCAATACCTAATATTAAACTTCAGAAACCATTTTAAATGTGTTTTTAATGGAACAGATTTCCCTCAAGTGAGTGGGAGAGAAGGCTTAACACGTAGAAACAAGCAAGCAAACAACCCAAAGCACTGTCGAACACACCTGAGGACCAGAGTTCTATTCCTGGAACCCATGGTGGATGGGGAGAGCTGACTCCCCAAGAATGACCTCTGATCTCCATGGAATGCTGTTACATGCTTGCATGTGCAAACACACACATGACATGTGAACACAATAGTAAGCAGAGCAAGAATAGTATATAAATTCTTAAAAACTGCCCTCAGAGAAGACAAATGGGCAAAACCAACTAAAACCCTCTGGTTGACAGCAGTGTTGCCCACTCCCTGTTCCCTAGAAGGATATGTTGCTGTTATTACCAGGATCTACTCAGTCCTGGATCCACAGTCCTCCCTGGCTTCTCTGTCACTAACTCTGAATTTCGTTCTGTTTTTCTGGTTTTGTTTTCTGTGTCCTTTCAATTAAGTGCTATTTCCAGTCAACCTTGAGGAGGGACACACCTACCCCCAGCTTTACTGTAAAAGCGGGGTTCTGGTGGGAGATGCAGACAGTTGGAGAACACTGAGTTAGGGGCAGGTACTAAGACAAGTACGAGGACCCCCACAGTGGACAAATGGTATAGCCTCAGCCACAGAGCCACAAGTCCGGGGATGAAAACAGACCCTCCCTGAATAAATATAGAATTACAAAATGCAGCTGCTATTGTGAAGGAAAGTTTAGGGTTAGTAGGCGAGTCCATAAGAGGGAAACATTTCAGAACAAAAGGACATTAAAGAAATCATATCCAAGACTCAGTAATTTCTAGCTAATTCTTCCTCATTCTTTCATCTCGGTTCAATCAGTCACCATGTCCTTTTGGAGCTCTTACTGACCCTCCTGAATAAATAGAACTACATTATCAGATTCTCCCCACAGTACAAACAAACCTTCCAAGTCCCTACAACAGCTGAAGCTTTTGTACTTTGTTAGTTAGTTCCCGACGACACCAGACTATTGGTCCTCAGAGGGCTGGGCTTCTGTTTGAGACCACTGTTGCTCAAACACTCAGAGGACACTTGGCATTCAATAGGTGTCCATTAAACAGTTTTCCAAGGCAGGAAAGAAGTCAGAGAAGCCTGAGTCCTTCTTCCCAAAGAGCAAATGGTCTTAAAGGGACAGAACTAATTTCTACAGAGTGACACAAGTAATTAAGTCTCAGTAGAGTTTTGTGGAAGGAGAAGCCACATGCACACTTTTAGGAAGGACCATCACTTGCCTTTGCTCTTAACCAGAAGTTAGAATTCATAGGTCCCCAAACACTAGAATCCCAGCTTCCTGATTGTGTTTTCCAATTAGCCTGCTGCTTGAAGTCAAGCATTTCAGTGGAGGAACTGAGAATGCTAGAGATGTGTCCACTTATACCAAACACATCAAGAACACCGAACAGCTGCACAGATTCACAAGCAGAATCCCTCTGAGGAAGTGAGCTCCACAGGGGACCTCGTGATTACACTTCCTTACTTGTATCAAACCACAGTGACCCTCCCTTTTGCGAGGGGTGTCCTTAACATGGGAAGCTGGGGGACAGCCTTGAGCACCAGAGGCTGACACAACTCTGCTCTTCAGCCCTTGTATTAATTTGCTTTCAAGACCCAGACAAAGTTCACCCAAAATCTAAAGAGCAGGGGGGTCCCCTAGAGAATCAACACTGTGTGCTACAGAGGGAGCTAAAACCAGACTTTTTTTTTGCACAGCAAGCAAGCATGGAGACCCGAGTGAAGTCATGTGAGACAGCAGGGCAAAGGGTGCGTGTCTACAGTCCCAGTACTAGGCAGGACAAAGAACCAGACCCCCAAGGGTTGCTTAGCACCAGGTAAAAGGTTAAATGGCTCTCAGTAAAACAAGGTACACAGTACTTGAGGAATGACATTTGAGGGTGACCTGTGCCCTCCACCTGCACAAATGTCAACATCCTCTGGTACACACAAATGTACTTGTACATATGTACACACACAAATCTTCACGCCAATGGTAGGTGAGTAGGCTTCATCTAAAATTGTACCTTTGTGGCTGTTTCCCTTCTTGTTTTTTTGTCCCATACATCTTGGCAAAGGAATAAGTCAATGAAGGAGGTGTTTACTGATTTTCACAGTAGGACTGTGCCCTCCCAAGCTCTCAGAAACTAGTCAGTTTACAACACTCCTCAGTGTCTCCCAGTTTTCTCTCAGAAGACTCCAGAGTACCAGCTAGAATGCCTTGTTGGTGCCTTCCAGGTTGGGAATGACAATTCAGAGCTAAAGGAAATGGGCTGGGGGTGAGGCATTAGCCACACAAGAGTCCCCCACTGTGTAGTCCCACAAGTGGCAAGTCAATTAAGCCTGTCATCAACAGAGAGGATTCTTTTCCTAGCTCATGGGGCTGCTGTAAACATCAAGTGAGGTAGACAAAAGTTTCTTCAAAAGTTTTCTTTTAGAAAAGAGAGAAAGAGAGGGAGAAGAAACGCTCTTTCACAGCGGGCTGGTTCATTCAGAATATAAATTAAAGCTCCAGGCCTTGCGCTGATTTTGATCTGGTTTGCATTGCAAAACCACAGCAGCTGGTTTTAATGAGAAGTGGTGCCCCCAGCATCCCCTCTCCTGTGTTTGGTTCTTCCTAGGAGCCTAATAAATGCGTGGTTTGTGTTCTTTTTTAAAAGAGCGATCTGTCTGACTCAAAGAACATTAGAGAAGGGGATAGAGAAATGTCAATTTGCTAAACTGAATTTCAAATATAGAAAGTCATCCCACTGGGCCGCTGTAGTCTCAGTTGTCACTGTGGTCATGTGGGCTTTCCACATGGAGGCTTCAGATGTCTAAACATAGCCAGCACAGAACTTTCATCCCAAAGGAAACACTGTGTTGCTGTTTTAAAGATATGCTCAATGTAACACCTAGGTAGCACCCAGATGGAAGAGAGTGCTGGGTACCACAGGTGTTCTCATTCTCACCATCAATATCATGCTATGGACGTGCAAATGCAGTTAATAATACTCATTTTCCTTCTCCTGGAGGGTACGGAAAACCCATCACAATAGCTGTTAAGCCTCTGACATAAGTAGAGACTACATTTCTTAAGTCCTAGTTGTTAAAACTTTTCTTGTGATAGCCAAGGGACCAGTGACAAGGGACACATAGGAGAACTTCACTAAGGATCAAAGAAATGCCACCACTCAAAGAAGAGAGAAACGGGGTCACAGTCAGAAGAAACAGACAAGCTAGATTCATAGTGGAAAGTTGTCAGAACCCTAGATAGAAACAACCACCACAATTTCAGAGTGCCTCTCCTTCACTCTCCATTGTGGGATTGTGGCTGGTGTCTGTTTTCAGTCATGACTCTGAATAAAATCTCACCTACCCAGTCTTGTTCCACGGGATGCTAGTAGCTCTCAGCCCAGTGAGTATCCATCCAGATGCCTTCTCTCTAAATGCTGCTGGCCTTTGTTAATTTGAAGTGCTCCTTTGGGTTTGACAGGGGATCTTGATTTCAATGTGATTTAATATCTCAGCTGAAGATATAGCTGAGAAGAAGGTCTGGCCATCAGTGTTAATGGTTTTAACTAAAAGACATGAAACAATGTCTATAAAAACTTTGGGGTTTGTTTGGTCGGTTGATTGGTTGGTTGGTTGGATTGGTTTGGTTTCTGGTTTGTTTCGGTTCTCACAATATCTGCTAGCCTAGAACTCACTACGAAGACTGCAGAGACCCACCCACCTCTATCTCTGTCTCTACGAGCACCGAGCTTAAAGGTGTGTGTTACCTACACCCCCATGAATTTCTACCAAAACTTATGACACCGCCCACGAACAGCTTTACTTAAAACTTAAAAGCTGAATCCTGGACTGGCAATACAGGGAAACTGAGAGATCAAGGTCTGTCTGGGCTCTAGACAGTTCAAGAATAGTCTGGACAATATAGAAATACTCTACCTTAAAACAAATCATACAATTATTTTAAAGAGTTAGGAATGCCTGTTAGTATTAAAAGTGCTTCCCTAACCCACATAAGCCTCTAGGCTTGGTCTTCAGCTTTAAACAAAACAAAACAAGCAAGCAAAAAAACCAACTTTAATTAAAGTCTACTTAAACTGTAGATAAATTGTGATTGCAGAATAAACCTTAAGCATTTGAAGTAATTTTTGTGTCACAGGAGAGTTATAAAACATACTAGTCCACGGAATTCTGTTATCCGTCATTGACATATTGTTAATGTTACATTAACGTGCTACTTTGGAAAACACCAGGGAACCAGGATCAGTTACTCACTAGAGCCAATACCTCATTGTGTTTTTGACCCCATGCCTTGGTCCATTCCAGGATCAGCTCCGCAGTATTGTGTCCTGCTCCAAGTAGTCTGTGCGTGCCCTGGCTCCTGGAGACAGACATCTCTGCCCTACCCTTAGCTTCTGGATTCGATGAGACTCCTTGGGTCTGCCAGAAACAGCTGATTGCAAACTGCCTTAACACAACACAGGTTCTTACACTCGATTCTCTAGAAACAGAAGTATCTGTAGGCTCAGCTTCCTCCGACAGGCCCGAGGGCTTTCCCTATCAAAGGACACTCTGTGTCCAAATTTTCCCTTCTTTTTGGGGTAGCAGCCATTACACTGGGGTTCATGCTGACAGTCTGACTTCATCTTGACTACATTTGCAAAGCACCTATCCAAATGGTAACATACACATGCCAGCTCCTGCCAGTGACCCTGACCCCTCTGTGAGGAATGTCGTATTCCAACATTCTGTGGAACTTTACTCAGCCACAAGAGACACAGATATGGTGTGTTGGCTTCATCGCATCATATCAACAGTACTGGCTTGTGGTTTGTCCTGGTCACATCGGTCACAGACTTGATTGGGTCTTATCTGTAAGTAGCTTCTCACCTTCCCACTATGTGGCTCTAGGAAGGGAGCCACTCTGTGGATCAGAACAACAGGAAGTTACTCTCTTGCTTGCAAGAAGATTCCACGACTCAAGGAGGGGGGTGTCTTCACCAATTATTTAGAATTTTCTTCCATGGGAGATTGTTCTATTCTCACCCGTTTCTTTTTTATTCTGTGTCTTTATTAATTAGGCGGAAATAAATGAATTTAAGGGAAAAAAAGGGACTCCAACTCATTGGCTGGAAACCCAATTATTTCTTTCCTGTGAAAGACCTATTTCAAGAGATTCAGAAAGGAATGGGGCTATACTTTAGTTCTGCGCTGGGAACGGAATACCAATTTTCAAAAGAAGCAGCAAGAGAACCAGGGCATGGGCAGGACCCAACCCTGAACAAAAGACCTGAGCGGGCACCACCACGGGACAAGCAGAATTTTAAGAAGGAAGCTTCATCCAAGAACTTCAGCTCTCCCAGGAGTGAAAGATTCTTCTGTTCAGATTCCTAAGGAAGCAGTAGTCACCTTCTACCAAGAGAAGATGAAGCAGAGACTGTGTGACAATTCATTCTCCAGCCATACTCGTTTTGAGGACCAGCACTTAGGGCTGAGAAATACAGGGGAAAGTCACCCCCTCTCACCACAACTCATTCCCCGACCCTTTTTTTTCCTTCAATGTCTACCCCTGTTACCAACCCTGAAGGCTAGTATTCATTGACCAGCCATGAGGTCTACTGGCAAGACTCCTCCAGCAACTTGCTCCATTGAGCAGTGCATATCAAATGTCACCAGGGCTCTCACGTGGCACCATTTGCATTGTTAGGTGACAGTTCCTCCCTGGCTGTGACATCGACTACCTTTGTACAGTTCAGCATCTTCTCTCAACAAAGGAAAACAAATGAAGAGTGACTGGGGTCGGAGGGACACCCAGGGGGTGGGGGGGAGGAGGAAGGGACTCATGCTCTAAGAAGTTCTTAATGAGACTGACAAGTCTGAATTCATATTCCATTCTGAGGTGTAAATGGACTCTCACAGAGCAGGTTATAGGCACACTGAGAGGCATTCTAGCTGCAGATGAGATGTAACATTTGCTATTTATCCTTCTCTGTCAGCATGATTGATCTTAGCACAACTTCTCAACCTTCCTAATGCTGTGACCTTTAACACAGTTCCTCGTGTTGAGGTGACCCCTAACCATAAGATTATTTTGTAGCCATTTCATAACTGTAATTTTGCAGTTATGAATCATCCTATGCATATCTGATCTATAGAATATCTGATAATGGGACCCCCAAATGGGTCACAACCCACAGGTTTAGACCCATACTTAGAGCAAAGGACATTAGTGATGAACACTGTACTACACGGAACCCATCTGTATCTTCAACTCAGCTCCTCATGATGTGTTTCGCACAGTGAGTAACGTTTTTCTACCGCTATAGCCCACCTTGACCTGAAACTCAGTATGTAGCCCAGGCTAACCCTGAACTCAATGCTACAGAACTCTCCCAACTCTTGAAATCGCAAGGCATGAGTCACATCACCTGAAATGCACAGCACATTCTTACAAATGATCACAACTTACAAAGAGCCCCTGTCACCTTTCAGCTGCTGGCGTTCTCAATTCTTTCCATTTTCCTAAATCCCAAGTGTCTTCCCCTAAGGTGATGTTAATGTAAAACTCTTATTACTAGGTCACAGCATTCTTTTGCCAAAACAATGAAATTCCGTCTTTTAAAACCGTTAATACAGTTTTATGTAGTAGCCTAATGCAGATGGCACGTCACCCCCAAACACGTCTCATGTATCGTATAAGAAGATGCTGTGTCCGGGTAGGTGCGCCGTGGAGCATAGCATGGATCCGATGTCCACTACCGCAAAACCAAAAGGAGAGAAGTCTTTGTGGTTTGGTTTCATCTTTTCCTGCCTGCCTTCCTGCTGAAATGCTGGCTATGCTGACAGAATGGGTGGCTGGGCACAACAGTCTGTCCCTTTTCAGCAGCACACAGCTGCAGCTGCTGGCCCCCAAGGCTATGCAGGGCCTGTTTATGCGGGGCGTGGCTATGCAGGGTAGGCGTGGCTATGCGGGGTGGGGCGTGGCTATGCGGGGCGGCACTCTGAGAGCTGAAGTGCAGAGATCATGGTGTGCCGAGGTCATCATGGCTAAGGCTGTAAGTCCACGACAGCAAGTATCAGAAAATGTGGAGCTTTGGAATCATGTTGAGGACTCCTTTTCCAGATCAGTCTGTGCCTTCATACTGTACTCACAAAGACAAAAAACGTGTTTTCAAATGCTCCTTTCCTTTATTTTTCATAGTCACGGCATCTTGGTGTGCTATTAGAAATCAGTGTGGGACCGATGAGATGTCTCAGAAGGTAAACATGCTTGCCCCTCAAGTCCATCAACCTGGATTTGCTCCCTGGAGCCCACAGTGGAAGAGGAAAACTCACAGGCAGCCAAGAGTTGTAAGAATGACACACACACACACACACACACACACACACACACACACACACAGAGAGAGAGAGAGAGAGAGAGAATAGTACTTACACCCACACCTACACCTCAACCCCATACATACCACACCCATACACCCACACATCCTCCACAGCATACACACATACATTCTGGACACACACACCACAGCATACATCATCCTTCAGTGAATACACAAATACACAAAATAATGCTCAATACATTTTTAAAAGAAATCAGATGAGGGCTCCAAAGTTCAGTGGTTAGGACACTCCTAGTTAAAATGAAAAAGAGAGAGGGAGGGAGGGAGAGAGAGAAACTGGTGTGCTGGTAAGGTAAAGACAAAAAGAAGAAAAAGGAAAAGGGTCACCTTATTTAACTTTGGCTAAGGAGTGCAGGAGAAGGCCAAAGTTCTCTTCCAACAAGAAGAGAAATGAAATCTGAAGCAGTTTCCTCAATCTGCCGACGGGTCCTCTGAAATGTTTTTATCTGTTCTTCTCTCAGGAAGGAATGTGCGTGGGAAGGGCGTTAGGGAAAGGATTGAAGGGACAGAGGATTATCTCTACAGTTATCAGTGTCTGCTGCAGGCCAGAGAGAGGCTCAGTAACTGAGCCTCCTTCCCTTCCAGAGTTCCGTACCAGCATCCAGCACAAATGCCAGGTGGCTCCAGCTTGTGGCTGTCCAACACCTCGTGCCTCTGCCCTCTATGGGCAATCATACACTCTTACCTCCCCCCCTCACACACACACACACACACACACACACAAACATACATATACATATTTTTAAGTGCGCCTGCTACTGTTCCAGATGAACCAATTCTAGACTTAAAACAGGTTTCTTACTGCAGCTCCAGGAGATCTGATACCCTTTTCTGGCTTCTGTGGGCATACATACACATGACATAGACACACACAGACACACACACACACCACACATACATACACATTCAGACATACAGAGATATAAACACACAGAGACACAAATACACACAGACACATGCAACACACACAAACGCAACACACACACACACACACACACACACACTGCAAGGAGAGCAGAGTACAATAGTCAAGAACTAAGCAAGAATTTCAGTCTGGAATAAGAAAACAGCTTCCAAAACCAACAGAAGCAAAGGCAGACAAGATAAAGACTTCAGAATGCACACTGAGGAAGAGAGACATCCAAAGATGGTGGTACCCGGAGCAGACAGACAGAATGCAGCGTGACACCCTGAAGCTGGGAGGGGCTAGGCGCTGGGTCTGAAGAGCCTCCTTTCCTAGGCCCTGGGGCTGAGTCAGGCAGGGAGGACTGGGAAGAGCAAAGGGGTGGCCAGCCCCTCCCCCTCACTGTGATCCCTGAAGACAGACTTTCCACTACCGGAAGTCATCAGTGGTGAGGCTGCAGGGGAAGTGAGAATGAATGAGTACCTCAGAGAGCAAATCACCGATCAAAACTGCCTGAGACTAAATGACAGAAATCCTGTCAGACACAAGGAGCATCCAAACATTTGTTAGAGAGATTTTGTATTAGACTGAGGAAATCCAGTGTTGATGTTCCTCTAGGAATTTCATTCCTGCTGGAATGACTTTCTCTTTCACAAAGGGTGTCTGGCCCTTTAACCTTATCTCTCCACTCTTGGTTTTTCTATGTATCGTTAATAACCTTCCCTTTATTTTCCACCTGAAATGCGATACTTTCTGTTATTCATCTCCTCAATTTTTTTCCCTAAACATTTCCACTGTATATACTAAAGGCTCTTGGAATAAGTGCCTGCTCTTACATTCTCCTTTGTTCTTAATTTCCTAGCATCTTTATTCAACTTTCTGGATCACTTCTTTTATTTATCATAAAAAGATATTCCAGGCTGCCCAGATTCATTATAACAACCCATAGTTTTCTCGGGTCCCCTGCTACTGGGTTTCTGCATTTTTATGGCTCTAATTCTGCCTTTTTTTTTTTTTTTTTCCTTTTTGTAGTTTGGTAGTTTAAACATTAACTATCAGTTCATGGAA
Organism: Micromys minutus; assembly: GCF_963924665.1. Classification (NCBI taxonomy): domain Eukaryota; kingdom Metazoa; phylum Chordata; class Mammalia; order Rodentia; family Muridae; genus Micromys; species Micromys minutus. Next base: position 10,906,037 of record NC_137972.1, on the reverse strand, counting down.
AGTTCAGGAGAAAAGTCACCTCCACCGTGAACCTGAGCCATTCAGGTGGACTATGAAATATGAGTCCAAGTTTATACAAAAATAAAGGTACCTTAGCAACCAGTGGGAAGGAACACAGAAACTAAAGGGCATTTATGGCATTTATATCTGTCAGAGTCAGCTGATGTGTTAGCATATGCTCAACCCGCCTTGTGGTATTGTGCCAATAGGCACTACCTCCAACTCCAGGAAATACCTAAAGGCACAATGGAGGTACTGCCCACAATGAGACAGAGCTGGTGGTTTATGAAGAGTCTTCAGCCCATGTCACCCTTTGAGGAAATAAATCATAGCCTTAAAATATGCCCCAGAAGCAGGAGCCTAAATGAAACCTGAAAGTCACCCTTGGGCACAACATTGCTAATTTGCACATTTGATTATTAGCTGTGTCTCCATTTTGCTTGCTTGCTTGTGTTAGGAAAAGTTCATGGGAGGGACTAAAACTTGGAACCCATTCCTTGTGAGTTAACCCAAAACAAACTCGGAGACAGTCCTGCATTCATCTCAGAGTCACATTGCCAGCGAAAGTCCTATGAAAATCTTCTGGGGCATTTACTTATTCATACAATCAGAACGATTGATTAAAGGCAGTCAGTTAGGATTTATCAATCACGTTGTTGAAAGTGCCTTCTAAATATTTATGTGCATGGCCACAGGCTACTGCGGCTCTTAGCCTGGGGCTGAGAGGCTCCTTTTGAGCAGAGGGTGAAGGTTGATGCTGAGACTCACATTCGGTCAGTGCTGAAAAGAAGGACCTATGAGCACTCGGCTTCAAGTGGGGTGTGTCACAGCCCACCCACTGTGCTCTACCACACAGGAAAGACAGGGCAGACGCAACCCAAGAGCTGAGGATAGAGATGAGGGGCGTGAAACAGATGCAGGACCTGGAGATGGCCAGTGGTAAAGAGTGCTTGCTACTTTTGCAGAAGACCAGAGTTTGGTTTCTAGCACCCTTGTGGGATAAGCAGGAATCACCTGTAACTAACTCCAGGTCCAGACTCCCATACATGTAGCATCAAACATAACACACACACACACACACACACACACACACACACACACCCAGGAATAAAAATAAAGGAAAAAAGAGAGTAAACTTTTTAAGTCATGAGCATTTTCTATTTATTAATAAACAGTAGGAAATGCGGCTCTTACTGTGGGAAAGAAGACCTCTCCTCAAACTTCAAAGTTAACCTGACAGCAGAAAACATCCACACGCATGACCTGACGTAATCATAGGTCCAGCTTCATGCCATTAAACTAAACCCAATAATGCTCATTTATTAAGAATTTAAGTATGCCAGCCCCAGTGCCAAGCACTTAAACTGTGTTATTTTACTTAATTCTTACTAACTTAAAGAGGCCATAAAAACCCCGTGTTGCCATTTTCATGATTCCGGGGCTTATAAAAGTTACTTATAAAATTTAAAAATAACTTGGCTGTGCTGTCAATGGTTATCCCATAAGAGGGCTAAGGTTTGACACCTTACCCCACATTATGCTTTCAAGTGCTATGAAATACCAGTATTTCCTTTCTATCAATGGCCAATCCAGTGCTAAGGCTAAAGCAATGCCAGCAGCAAAAAATAAAAGCAAAAATCAAGATGACATTTGTAAATCAGTACCTGATACTCAGACAGCATTGGTCAGCACCAGCCAACCCAAGGCCTAGACCATTCATTCATCAGATGCGCCCGTCTGAGTTCTACAGCCGCCTGAGGTTGTTGCGGGGAACTGAACTCTGGTCCTCTGCAAGAGCAACAGGTGCTCTTAACCCTGAGCCTTCTCCCCAGCCCCTGTTGTTGTTGGGTGGTGGGGGTAGTGCTTCAGAAGGCAGAGTCTCACTCTGTAGCTCGGGCTGTCCTGGAACTCACTAGGTTGGTCTTTAACTCTCAATGAATCTCCTCTCTCAGCCTCCTGAGTGCTGTGATTATGGGTGTGCAATACGAGGGCAGGCTCATGGGAGCTGAGCACTCACAATGTAAAAAAGCTAAGGTTCCTGAGGTGCTGGACATTAGACTTTTACTAAATCAACTTAAATGTAAACATGAATTGCTAATATGACTAATGTCTACCATGAAGGCATTACAGGTCTATACATGTTTTTTTTTTTTTTTTTTTTTTCCTACAGGAGACAAAACAAAGACGATTCCTGCTGTGGTTTAGGTAAGACTGTGTGTCTAGACACCACCACTGGCCTTTGGTGCTATTAGGAAGTAGCAGAACCTTCAGGAGGGATGTGACAGAAGGAAACTGGAACATTAGGGTCATGACCTGACATTGTGGGACCTGCTCTCTCCCTCTGTTTCCAGTGGGCATGCTGTGGTGGTTTAGATGTGCCTGACCCATGGGAAATAGCACTATCAGAAGGTGTGGCTCCACTGGAGGAGAATCGGCCTTATGACAGAAAATGTGTCACTGTGGAGGCGGGGCTTTGCGGTCTCACATATATGCTTACTGCTGGCCAGTATGATCCAGTGCCTCCTCCTGGCTGCCTGTGGAAGAAAGGCTCCTTCTGCCTTAAGATGTAGAACTCTCAGCTTCTCCAGCACCATAACTGCCTGCCCTGCGTGTTACCATGGTTCTCGCCATGATGATAATGGACTAGACCTCTGAACCTGTGAGCCAGCTGCAGTAAAATGTTTGCCTTTGTAAGAGTTGCCTTGGTCATGGTGTCCCTTCACTACAAGGAAACCCTAACAAAACACAGGGAAATTGTCATTTCCTGCCACATGCTTCCGGTTTCTGCGGATTTCATCACCTTGGTGGGTGATCTTAATTGAGAATCACCCAGGACACGTGCCGCTCAATGTATTTGTGAGGGCATTTCTAGAGAGGGTTGACTGAGGCTGAATGACCCATCCTAAACCCAGGTGGCACTACTACTATTACTAGGTCCCTAACTAAATAAAAAGGAGAGAGTGACAGCAATGTGACCAGCTGCCTCAAGCTCCTGCTTCCGAGCTTTCCTCACAGGATGGATAACACCTTCAAACCGGGGGACAGAACAAATCCTTCCAAGCTTAAATCATTTTGCTCACAACAATGCAAAACCTAACTAATGCAAGCACCAAAGGTCCAAAAGAGCCAGAGACAACTTCTCACGGACTGAAACGGTGAGCCAAGGACAACCTTCCTTGCTTATAAATTGTGTCTCTCAGGTTCTATGTCACAGTTACGGAAAATTCCCTAGTACAGTTCCTATCTTTACGGAACTTAAAGTCTAGGAGAACAGCACAAAATACACATAAGCTAACACAGAATATACAAATACTCTTATTCTCTTAGAAGAAACAAATTAAGGAAGTTATCCTTGATAAGGGCATATGAATGTATAGTGACTCACAGCTATTAATGCTCTTTAAGAAAAAAAAAAATAGGAAACTGAGACTGTAATTCTGATAATGTTATTTCAGAATTTCCACATCCCATATATAGGACAAGCAGCTTAAAGAATCTACATATCTGTTATAGTTTTGGAGTTTCTCAGATGATGTACAAAAATGAAACTCTGCTGTCAAAGAAACACGTGCAAAACTAAGGTCAAGAACACTGTTATGATTTCAGGTGTTTGCCTGAAAATAAGGAACTGGAGGAAGGCAAACCGAGATGGAAAGTCACACAAAAAGGCTAGTGTGCGATAAGAAATATTAATGTCGAACACATCGGCTTTAAGCGTCTGGGTCTGACAAATCAGGAACCTGGGGACAATCAAGCGCCTGTTCCCTCGGGCAGAAATGGGGCTGTTTTTCATGGCAGCATGTTCTCTTTCAAGCCAGCGCCAATTCATAAGCTCTCAAGAAATATTTGCCAGAAATTACATTCTTAAACCGAGCACCTGGAATTAACAGAGCAAAACCACAACACTCTGTAGACCTTTAAAAGAAGTGAAATCAAAGTGTTTGGATCAGCGAAAGGGACAGGCACCAAAGACATGGGCTGCTCCTAGGTCCCACCGTGGATTTCGTCCATGGGGTGCAGGAGGACTTATTGGGGTAAGCAGGCTATGGAAGACCAGCAGGAAGAGGGAACCTGGGAAGTATCTCTAGGCAAGTCCTTCCTTTTCTCCATGCCCATAATTCCCATCGCTAAGTAACTGAGAAAAAAAGCCAAGAATGAAAAACTTAGGAAGAAATGCATAACATTACAGATAAAATGAGGAATCTAAGAATAAGGAGTCAGGGCTGGAAAGACGACTCAGCAGTTTAGAGCACTGACTGCTCTCACAGAGGACCTGGGCTCAATTCCCAGGACCCACATGGTAGCTCATAAACATCTGTAACTCCAACTCCAGGAGATGTGATGTCCCTTTCTGACCTCTGTGGGCAACCCATACAACATGTGTTACATACCAACACAGGTACATACAATTCATATGTAATTAAAATAAAAGAAATATTTAAAAAGCAATTAAAGTCATTTAATTTCAAGTTGTCAACTTTTCTAAACAAAAAATCCTTCTAAATTAATTCCAAGTCTCTGCTAAATGAACTGGGTACTGTTTAGTGAGAAAAGTGTTTTCCAGCCAAATGAGTTTATAAAATCAATACACTAAGGGGACTAAACTTTACCAGTGTTGCAGACAAAGTAACATGGAGGAGGAAGAGAAGGAGGAGGAAGAGGAGGAGGAGGAGGAGGAGGAGGGGGAACATCCTTCACTTGTATGATCATCTGCTACGATCGCAGTAACCCCATGAAGTAGGAACATCACTGGTGGACTCAGAAGGTAAATTAGGCTTTGAGTGACAAGCCCCATGCCTGGAGTTACTAATAAATACGAGAAGTGGAATAAATTTCATCAACCTGCCATATAAAGGAATATAGCAGAGTCTGATACACTTGTTACATGTGAGATTCCATGGATTTCCTGGGAGGTGTCTGATAGTCTCGCTTTACTAATAACCAGTCAGGCAGAGCTCTGGGTTGCATAAACATACGTCCCATGGGCAAGAAGCACCAAGGGCCGCTGGAAAGAGAATTCGGATAAGGGCAGGCATGGTTCCGGATGAGGAACAAGGACCCCAAGATTTCACAAGAGCAAGAGTTCTGGAAGGGCACAGTGCCATTGTGACCTCGCCTTGACTTTTATGCCCAGCTTTTCAGGGGCACACTTGACAGAGCAAGGGGACAAATGAGTGATTCTGAACAAGATATGTATTTAAAATGTTTATAACAGTAGCTAAGCGACGTAAAGCAGCCATAGAGCCGTGGCTGCCCAAACTGCTGTTTTGAACATCATTTCCTTGAATTACATGACTAAGTTACATTTTTAACACTTCTCCCAAATTTAATGTTGCACTGCAGGATGTATCAGTATGTATGTATATAAGCATGTACGTATATGTGTGTGTGTATATATATATATATATATATATGTGTGTACGTATATGTGTGTGTATATATATATGTATGTATATGTGTGCATGTATATATGTGTGCATGTGTTTGATGTATTTGTGTGTGTATGTATAAGTGTGTGTGTGTGTGTGTGTGTGTGTGTGTGTGTGTGTGTGTGCAGGCATGCTGTGGAACTGCTAAGAGGTGAAGCCTAGCAGGCAGGCAGGAGTAGGTGCCTAAGGACATGCATCAGAAGGCTGTTATTATCCGGGTTCTAGCCTTTTTCTCTGCTTCCTGACCCTCCATGAGATGAACAGCGTCTGCCACAGACTCCCCACGCTGAACTGTTCCCACAGACCTTCCCTGTGTGAACAGAAAACCTTTGAAACTCTGAGCCAATGCAAAGCTTCCCTCCCTTAAGAAGTTTCAGTGGGATATTCTGGCCCCGTGGCTCAGGAGTAACTAAGGCAGTCCTGCAGTTGCTCCTCTTCCTCTCCAGCTCTCCTCACTGTCTGGTGACAAGTGTCATCCTCACAAAACCCTGAACGTGAGGATAAGCTGGTCATTCACAGGGGACATATCAGACACCCGTGTGATGTAGGGGTTAGAGAGACTGTGGGGTGAGGAAGCCGATACTGTCGCTGTTTTTTCAGCATATTCCCATCTACTCTGGACATGTCACATACACTCACAGTCTTCCAGTTAGCACTGATCACAGGGACACGGGGACCTTTGTAAAGGTGCCATGCAGCTTTACACTTTCTTAGACCTAGCAAAAGCCACAGGCTAGCCTAGTCGTCTGCTTGTTGCTCATGGGATACCTGCGCAGGCCACCTGCCAGTAAAGAGCAGGGTAAAACATGGTCTAGAAGGTGTGTATGTATGTCCACTTATCTCTCGAGTGTTGGGAGGGGACGGGGTGTGTAAGACAGAGTTGCATTCTTCTCTTGGGTCTGTGCAAAGCTTGCCTCTAACACAAAGCCAGTGGTTGATGGAGATTCTGTCTTTTGTCTTGTAAAAAAAACCTTTGTTCCTAAACTGACCCAAGAATCACAGTCCCATTCTCAAAGCACTTAGCTGAGAACTCTCCGCTTTGCCAAGGTCTGAGCCATTCCATTCCAGGATGATAAAGTGGAAATTTTTCTAGGAAACAAACCAGCATTCGGATTTTTATAAGATACGAGGGACGTGGTTTATTAAGAATGGTGCTTAGTGTCCGAAGCAACTGTTGAAACCTCAGGGAAGCCAAGGGCTGCCAGCAGCCAGCAGAGTCCCTGAATGGGAGGAAACTGGAAAGCCTACAATGACTGCACCAGAAAGAAAAACCAACGCCTCCAGCCAACCCAAGCCCAATCGTTTGAGATTAAAAACTAAAAAAGAAAAGAAAAGAAAAAGAAAAAGAAAAATTATCAGTCTACTAGTATAAACTAAAAGGGCAGGCATACTGCTACCTAAAAAGCCCCAGGCCTATCTAGTGGGCTTGGCAGACCTTACAAGCGCTCAAATTACAGCGGTTTACTCTTAGAAAAGAAATGTGGCTCTTACTGCTCTTTCCTGATACGGTGCAGGGAAGCTGGGCATGCTGCTGTGCACCTTTAATCCAGCGCTCGGGAGGCAGAGGCAGGTAGAGCTCTGAGCTCAGGGCCAGCCTGGTCTACAGGGAAAGTTCCAGAAAGCCTCGAATCTTCTGGAGTTGGCGTAACTGGGCAGTTTAGAGCTGCCCCGTATGGATGCTGGGATCAAACTCAGGTCTTCCGGAAGTGAGGCTGCTGCTTCTTAACCACTGCGCCATCTCTCTTTTAAAGATTTCCTAAGGAAGTCAATACTAAGTTCATCCAGCATTCTCCTGCATATCTATAATAAAACCTTCTCCTCAGCCATACCTTGGAGCGTACCTCGTTTTCTCATTCAGTAACCACACGGCATGAGGTTGGCGGCTTTAAAGGTTTCAGTGAAGAACCGCTCCCCGTGATTCTCTTCTATATAATTCTGTGGTAGACCAGTACGCACGGTCTTTTGAAAAATAACCCCTGGGCTGTCAGAATGTTAGAGATACATGTTAAGACTCACAGGATTTGTGTGTGTGGGGGGGGGGTGGCCAAAATAAATGCTACTACCAATTTTCCTCCAAATTTTACACCAGTAGCTGATTCCTGCCTCTCCCCATTCCCCAACTTGAAGCAAAAGCATCATGGAGGAGAAACTAGTTTAAGGACACAGAATTGAATTGAGATCTTATTTTTTTATAAAGAACTCGCCGGGCCACACTCATTAAGACACTATGTGTGAGCACACACACTAACAAAGCCTGCTGTCAGCGTGGTCCGAGGTCAACCCTGAAGGAACATTGGATCGGAAAAGCAGAACTCCGGGTGAAAGTCAGCCAGTTTCCAGCAAGTCCGAGACTGACTCAGAGGAAAAGTGCTGTCGGCTGACTCACTCGCCCACTTCCTGAAACACCCAGTGTTTTTCTTGGAAGGGAATCTGCACCATCCCCATCCAGTTTGATTAGACAACAGAGAGCCTAACACCAAATGGCCCAAAACGTGTGAACGCCCCAAGACCAGCCTTCAAAGCAGAGAGCGGTCCATAAACAGGTAACGCCTGGTTCTGAAGGTGAAGACATTCCGTCAAACACATATGGCCAAAGGATGCTTTAGAAAGCACCGGCCTTATATATTTCCCTGTTTACAACGTCATTTCTCCGGATGAAGAAAAACCCACGTGGTTTTAACACCAAAATTAAAAATTCTTTGGTTCCAAAAACTTTAATTTTTTGCTGTGCAAGGCGTATGTGTATGTAGGGGTACGTGTGGATGTGGATGTTTTTTCGCATGTGCACAGGTGCACAGACATGTCCGTCTGTCTGCCTGTGTCTTTATGTCTGTGTGAAGGGCAAGCAGGTTTTCAACAGGCCTGGAGTTCACTAAGTAGTCTAAGCTGACCAGTCAACAAGCTTCAGGGACCACCGATCCCTAACACCCCCCCAGCACTGGGATAACAAGCACATGCCACGCCTACCACCACCACCACCCCCCCCCACACACACACAGAGGCCACATAAAAAAAAAAAGAAAAAAAAAAAAAGAAACCTAGATCCACTTGTCTCTTTCATACAGTTGTCCAAAGAACCCTGTGCGACTTTTCCATTGGTAGGAACCGTGTCCTTCTGGAGTTTTTCACTGTTCATCCAAATGGATACCAGCCTCACTTGTTTGTGAGTTCCATGTATTGGTAATATCACACGGGCTTATTAAAAACACTTGCAGGATCCTCTCCTCCGCAGGGCCCCCGGGGAAGAAAAATACACATGACATTTCCGTCTTCAGAATAACCGCAATTACACAGGACCGTGCTGTTTGTTTCCTCGTGAGTAATCCACCCTGGAAAGAGTTCAGAGTCCTCTAGAATTTCACTCTTCTGCAAGAAGACTATCCTCTTACGCACAAGGCAGCAGCCAGGAAGCCCGCTCTATCTGTAACAAGTTCTTGGGAATTAGCTTAAGTATTATATAATTATGTGTTTCAAGTACTAAAGAGGAGGTAAGACGGAATCCCACCTGTGCCAAAATATGGTGACCTTCGGATTAACCCGGGGCAGGAGTGCAATGGGTACAAATTTAGCCCCAGTGAGGCCTTCACAGCAGCAAACCAAGAGAAAAAAAAAACAAAAAAACATCTTCACAGTCAGAGGTACTAAATATGTAAATGTACACTTGGCAGCCAGTATGCCTGGTGTCATTCCAAGGCCAGCAGAGTGTCACCCTGTTTCCTTAAAACATATCAATTACCCGAGCTGCACAGTGGGTGCAAATGTACTTATGGGAATGAATGAATTCCTTCTTTCAAGCTAAAACATTTGTGTTCCCCAGAAACTGCTATTAAACCGTAAATGCTCCGGAGAGCAATAACATATTATGCCATTAGCATGTAAGTAAGAATTATCAGATAATTTCACCAGAACGGGAGGACTCTGGGGGCTCAAACTGCCTATGAAGCCAGTGTCCCCAGAAACAGAAGAAATATGCTTCCAGCAGATGCAGTAGTGAGCTACTGAAAAAGAGGGGGGGGGGGGAACGCCTGCTTAATATTCTCAGCTACACCCAGCAGCTAAAGCCTGCTGAAAATGTGAAAGTAATAGCAGTTTATGCATGGAATGCTTATTTTATAGAGGAAAACACACTACGACATGGCATCCAAAACCACCTACAAGACATGCCCTGCATGAAGGAAAACAGAGCAAACGGGACTCATCCATTGCCTGCAGGAACATTCGGGCTATCGAAGCATACATGCAAACAGGTTACGTGGAACACATGTTAGTGACACTGTCATTGTGACTAGCAACATTGTATGGAACTGTCTTCCCAAAAGCAATGTCCTACAGGTAGCAAGTATCCGATGGCACGGCTGTGGACCCACTGCTGTGGATGTGAGCAGTCCCAGGGCATCACAGGCATGTCCCAAACATTTATTCAGTGTGGCTGTGACAGCAACTGGAACAAAGAGCGGAAAAGAATGAAGGAACACCTAATGACAGATCGTGAGGGGCCTTGTAGAGCATCTGGGGAACATCTTTGGAAACGTTAAGTCCAATGACAATTACCTATTTATTATTAGAATTTAAGAAAACATCCCTGGAAGTATTTCCGGAGTGTGTGTGGGGGGGGATCTTTTCAGGGGCTCAGAGTTCACTAATTTTGAGACAGTTTTATCGGATTCTTTCATTTTGGTGGGAGCATCTACATTCTAGCCTACGTATCATTTCAAAACACAAAACCAACCAAAGCACTCCTATGCTGTTGCCATAGCGACAAACTGATCATTAACCACCTTCTAAGAATCTTGGGACAGAGACTGGGAGATGAGCCAGTTAGGTACCTACTGCACAAGCATGAGGACGTGAGTTCAGATCCCCAGCCCCCGTGTAAGAGCTGGGTGTGGCTGCGTGTGCCTGCAGCTCCAGCAGTGTGCCAGCGGAGGCAGGTGAGCTCCTGCCCTCCCTGGCTATGCAGCCTGACCAAACGGATGAGGACGGAGTTCAGTGAGACCCTAATCCAGGGACTGACTGCCTTCTACAGTCCACATTCATACACACACGCAGGCACACAAATGCACTCCTATCACACACACACAAGAACAATGGTGACACCTTTGGCAGGGCACACCTGCAATCCCAGTACTCAGAAGGCTGAGTCAGGAGGACTGCTCCAGTTTGAGGCTAGCCCATGACTCATAGTGAGTTCAAGTTCAGCTTGAAGTACATTCTTCAACCCTGTCTCAATAAATAAACGAACGAAAGAAAGAAAACACTGAGAATATATTTCCTTTCGTTTTGTCTCAAATTGCTTTTCTAAATGAACCCCCATTTCTTTTTTCTTAATTTTGCCAATCTACACTTAAACTCTATTTTGTGTCAACCATCTTTTAAAATAGTCCCCCCCCCCGTGACTGTCTCCATCTTATTGCACAGATTTGGGGACACGTCCAACTCTCTTGTCCTTGACAGAAACCTCAGTGAGTCCAGGACTCCAGATGGGATCATGCTGAAAGCATCTTAACTCAGCCCCCACTTGCTTTTGAAAAGAGAAGCATCCCTGAGGGCTGTATTTTAGCTTCGAGCGCCTCCAACCCTGCTCACCTTTGCTGGCTGCAGCCTGGCCATTAGGGAGCAGCCGGGGGCCCAGGGTGATCGGTTCTAGTGTCAGCACCCCCCATCCCCCAGTCCCTGGTTAATGAACAGAGTGGACATACTCCTGCTATCTCTAATTTGTTCCTGACAATGCAGTAATGCCGACTCCTGGTCCATCTGGGGGCAGATCCGGAGCAAACCAGATCACTCTGCACTTGGTTTCTTGCCTCTTCTAAGCCTCCCGTCTCGGGTCAAACTCCACTCAAGACTTAAAAAGGCAACAAAGGCATGGAGGCTTCTTGCAAGCTCCCCTCATACCTGAACCTGTCATCTCAAGTAGAGGAGCGAGTCTGGCATCCCAGGAGAGTGGTACTCTCTGATCAAGGCCTGGATCCAGGGCTACACCAGGAACCCTCCCAAAATGATTACTTATATTCTTTCAATAAGCCTTGATGGAGGCTCACTCCTTCGCAGCAGAAACTGTATTTCCAACAGTGGACATACAATAAAAATCACAAGTGCACCTCCTTGTCCTAGGATATCAAGGGCACAAGGATGGTCACTGTGGTATCTCCTCAGCCACACTTGGTCTCCTTGAGAACTATCTGCCCCGCCTAGAAGAAGTCATTCACTTCAGCTCTGCCTCCCTAATTCCTGAGTCTCGGCTTAAAAGGCCCTCCTTCGGGAGCTCCTCCCAGACTGGAGTCTCTCTTTAAGCAACATAAAATTGTCTTCTTACACTTTACAGGTAAACAATATATTTTTAATATTTGATTGCCATAGTTAGAGTTTTACTGCTGTGAGCAGACACCATGACCAAGTCGGGGCAGGCTTACAGGTTCAGAGGTTCAGTCCATTATCATCAAGAACATCCAGGCAGACTTGGTGCAGGAGGAGCTGAGAGTTCTACATCTTCATCTGAAGGCTGTTAGTGGAAGCCTGACTTCTAGGCAGCTAGGACTAGGGTATAAAAGCCCACATCCACAGTGACACACCTACTCCAAAAAGACCATACCTCCATATAGTGCAGGTCCCTGGGCCAAGCATATCCAAACCATGACGCAGGCTTTCAAAAATAAAGATGTATTTTTGATTGAACTGAAATATCTTTATTTTATTCTTTTAATTTGATTTCATTTTCTGTGTATGGGTGCTTGCCTGCATTCAAAACTGTCTACCATGTGTAGGTCTGAAACACACAGAGCCCAGAAGACGGTGTCAGGTCCCTAGAACTATGGTCACAGGGTTTGGTTAGCTACGTGGGTGCTGGGCCTCGAACCTGGGTCTCTGAAAGAGTAGTTGATATTCAATAACCTACTTAAAATGTAAAACAGAACAAACAATACGTTAAAATATACTAAGGTGTGGTAGCACATGCCTCCAAACACCATACTAGGCTGTACTGCATTCATTCATTCATTCATTCATTCATTCATTCATTGGAAGGTAAGTGAGTGCCTGCATGTATGTATGCGAACCACATGTGTGCAGTGCCCATGGAGATCAGCAGAGGTAGGCATCAGGACCCTGGGACTGGAGCTTCATAGGTTCACCTGTTATCTGTGACTAGAACGGAGCCCAGGTCCTGTGTAAGGTCAGTGAAAGGTCTTAGTTGCTGAGACATCTTTCCAACTATTAAGAAAGAAAGAAAGAGAGAGAGAGAGAGAGGGAGGGAGGGAGGGAGGGAGGGAGGGAAGGAGGGAGGGAGGGAGGGAGGGAGGGAAGGAGGGAGGGAGGGAGGGAGGGAGGGAAGAAGGAAGGAAGGAAGGAAGAAGAAAAGAAAGTTCTTTCTTCAACAATAAACTAGTCTCTAACTTTCTATTTTATAAAATTTTTAGTTTTTTTTTCTCACTCTTTTGTATTAACATTTACTCTAAAACACATTGCACAGATCCATAAAAATGTTTCCTTGCAACCATATGCTATAAGCTTTACCTATTTTACACAGAGTGAGGACAGGGCACCAATGTCATTCCATTCTCTTTGCCCTTTACATCCTGTCTCCTTACATGCTTTGATGGACAGCAACAGGCATGGGACAATCGCCTCACTGTTCACACTTTCAATGTGCACATAAAAACCTCCACAGTAAACTAAGAGGTGTAACCAGACACAGAATGCAGTTAATAGTCATTTAATATAAAACAAGCGCCCTGCTTTGTAGCTCATCACTTCACAGTACTATTCATTTGGTTTTGTTTTTATTTTTTGAAACAGCGTCTGGCTACTTAGCCCAGGCTGGTCTCAAATCTTCAGCAATCCTCCTGCCTCAGCCTCATCGATGCTGGAATTATGGGAGAACACCCCACACCTAGCTGTCCTGTTCTTGATGACTGGCAGTGTGTCAGGCTTGCTCACACCACTGTCACCACGGCATGAGATCCAGGCTACCCTGGGACTAGATGACAGCAGCATTCAGCCCTGTCATAACCTTCTATCTGTGACACATGACACAAAGCCATGGGCGGCCCTGCCACATCATCTACACATTCCTGCTTCCCCCTCTGATTTTCTGAGTCTGAAGTTAATCCAGACTTACAGGACAGACAGTTTATGTGAGGGTCCGCGGGTGCCCCTGCCAAGGTCTACATTACCAGCGGGTTCTGTCATGCTGTCTGGCTTTGTTACGAGCAGGAGACCGTTCGCTCTCCAGGTCATGTTTGTGAATCCACCCTCTCCCACCTCCACTCCCAACAGAATCATTTCTTTTTGCTTAGAGTTTCAATCGCTGCCACTTCCCAACTCTTGAAAAAAAAGGATGTTTTGACGTTTTGCTTATAAGCCTCTGGGACAACTCAAGACCAGGTGTCAGGATCAGTCTTAGCTCTTGCTCTGCTTGATGAGGTCAGTGACACCATCAAGAGCATGGGGTGCGGTAATGGAGAACTTATTAATGTATAACCCACACAGAGCACAGACTACAATAATGCAGAAGTTATTAATATGTAACTCACACAGCACCCTAAAGGCCCACTGACATTTCCACACAGGCAACCTGACTCGGGACCAGCCCTGTCCTCTATAAGTTATGGACCTTGGCCATGTCAATTACTTCTGCTGCCACAGACAGAGCCTCTCTCACCCACATGCCTATCTCACTGGGAGAGACTGTGGCCCCCTCAAACTATGAGCCCACAGGGAGCCCTCCTTCCTTAAGTTGTATCACCCAGTACTGTATCATAGCAACAGATCCACAATGCCAATCATGTGAGGATAAACCCGCTTTTCCCCAAACCAGCATCCTACTGTAACTGACTATATTTCTGTCTGCTACAAATTCATAGAAAGGTTCTGTGAGTCAGAGCCCTGATCACTGCTTACAGAGTCCGAGTGACTTCTCCATTCCTCTCTGCCTGGTCTTTATCTGGAAGGAGGCCTGGGGCACCATACAACAAGACCTGAGGCAACCCTCAGCAGCAGCCATAATTCAGAAAGTCAGTCTGTGTTTCTTCAGATGAGTCCTTAAATACCCACAGTGGAAGAGGAGCAAACTGTGTGCTATGCAGTGACTCCCAGATAGATGCATCATTTCAAGTAGCCTCCATTTTTATCTATGTACTGTAAGGCTACAAAGAAGGAACCAGAGCAAACCACCTACGGCCAGCACATCACAGTAACCGAGAGTGAGTCTATTTCAAAATAAGCACAATTTAAGGTATCGTAAGGAAATGTAAAATCACAAAACGTTATACGAAATTGTGGGGGGTAGGACCAAGAGAAATTCAACCATGATGGTCAGCAGATCTTAAGAAGGGGCTAAATTGGGCTGAAGAGATGGCTCAGTGGTAAAGAGCACATTCTGCTTGTGCTGACATCTAAAACTCCATTCCCAGCATCCATGTTGGGTGGCTCACAAACACCGACAACTCCAGCTCAATCAAATGCTGGATTCTGACCTCTGCAGGCACCTGCACACACATAGAAACAAGCACAAACACACATGCACACACACACACACACATGCACACACACACACACACACACACACACACACACACACACACACACACACACACACACAAATGATTAAGAATGAAAATCTTGGGCTGGAAAGATGGCTTAGCAGTTGAGAGCACTGACTGCCCTTCCAGAGGTCCTGAGTTCAAATCCCAGCAACCACATGGTGGCTCACAACCATCTGTAATGAGATCTGATGCCCTCTTCTGGTGTGACTGAAGACAGCAACAGCGTACTCACATACATAAAATAAATAAATCTTTAAAGAAAAAAGAAAAGGAAAGAGCCAATTCCCCTAAATCATCTACATGTGTACCATGCCACACTCACGCCTATATACATACATGCATGTGAAAAAAAATATTTTTTAAAGAGAAATATCTGAATTATGGCTATGAATGACAGACTTCAAATAAGAAAAACAAGGCAGGGGATGGGAGATATGATAAAGGCTAAGAAAACCCGTGATCAAAAGGACAGATAGCCTAGCAGTCAATGATCTCCATACAGAGTCCATCAGCAAACCCAAGGACAGTATTCAGCCAGTGCTCTGAGGTTAACTGAGGATGGGCAGAAGGAAGTGGAATGGAATCCAGAGAACCCTGCTCTGAGTTACAGAAGAGCATACACCCCGGGTCTTGGGGGTGGTAAGGTGGAGCAGTGGTCAGCTTTCCTACCCTAAGCCGGGGCTTCGTGTTGATCACTGCAGATCAATGCTTATGATCGCTGCTCGATCCAATACATACTATGCTATGTGACCTGGCAAATTACGTGACGTTGTCAACTCTGTGAACTAAAAGGGAATTACTGTAGAAAGCTTTGTTTGTTTGGTTGGTTGGTTGGTTGGTTTTTTTTTTTTTTAAGAAAATAAGGATAGAAGTAATTGGGACTTCAAATTATTTAGGCGCAAGCTTTAGCAACGTTTACATTCTCAGGAATTATACCTAAAGAGGTGACACAATGTCATCTGTGTCCCTGTATGTTTATACACACGCTGGCATGATTGTGACATAATGTATCTGTGTCTCCATATGTCTACGCATATGTGGGTATGAGTGTGTAGACACAGCAGGTCAAAGAACTATCCCCCGATGGTCCTTGAACCCTCCACTGCTGTTTGAGACAGGATCTCTCACTGACCTGTCACATCCCTAGATAGGTCGAGCTAGCTTCTGAGATCCTCCTGGCTCTGCCCCCCATCGTGTGCCAGGATTGTAGGCTCATGTTGCCATGGCCAGTTTTGTATGTGGGCTGGAGAAATCCAAACTCAAATTCTCATGCTCGTTAGGCAAGCACTTGACCAACCAAGCCATCTTTCCCAAGCTCCCCATAATATACTTTTAATAACTAAGAAAATGTACAGTCATAATCAAACTGAAGCCTTCATAGACCAATGCTGACAGGCAATAGAAAGCAAATGTAAGAAACTCACATGCCATCTCTTTTAGTCAAGTATTACTATATGCATGCAGCTCAAAGGTCAATTCTTAAGGTCTTGGTCAATTAAACAATTTAAACACATATATTAAAAAAAAGCAAAATGGCATATGTGTATGAAAATGAAACCCATTTCTTTGAATGCTAACATGCACACACACACACACACACACACACACACACACACACACACACCGTGTACATATACACAGGATATATGTAAAGCTAAACTCTAAGAAGGAGGAAATAGGGGAGAGGAAGATCTGGAAAAATGGTTCAGAGATCAGTATTTCATACTGCTCCATCAGAGGACCAAAGCTTGGTTCCCAGCACCCACAACCAACTCACAACCGCAGGTAACTCCTGTTCCAGAAGGACCCTACGCCCTCTTCTGGCCTCTGCAGGTAGTGCAGTCATATGCACAACATGCACAGACACATATACATGAGTAAAAACAGCAAAATTAAACCTTTTACAAAGATTTAAAAACTTTCATCCTTTAACTAAATCAGAAACTTCCGTTAAAGGATCACAGGAGCTTACAATGGTAGCTGAGTGAGGCTAGTCCTTGTCAAAACGACCTCTGTCAAATCCTCAGATGTCATGTTCAGGAGCTGAGCGTGGCAGTGAGTGCTTCTGATCCCAGAACTGAGAAAACCGATCCGGGCAGAGAGATCCCTGGAGCTCACTGGCTATCCACCCTAGCCAAGTCTGTGAGTCCCAGGCCAGTGGGAGAGCCTGTGTCAAAAAACCAGCATGGCTGTCACCTGCGAGGAAATCATACCCTGCATTGTCTGACTTCCGTGTACACACACACACACACACACACACACACACACACACACACACACGACTTCATAATCATCTACTTTACCACAAGCCTACACAGTCTTTTTATTCAACTCAGCAAACATACATAGATAAAGTTTTTTGTCACTTACTCTAAGGTGGCCCAAGGCCTTTATTCAACCTCACACTATGTCAGGGAGTGAGTAGAGACAAAGTAAGTACAGGAAAACCAAAGAGGGGACATCTCTCTACAATTCAGAACTGCTTAACTAGAAAGGGGACTAAACAGATGAGCCTTGTATCTGACTATTTTTTCTAATAAACAATTTATATTAGCTAAATTGGAGAGGAAAAAAAAAACAGGAAAGAGAAAAGCATTTTCCAGATTGAGCTTCTGAAAAACAGCAACTTCTGTTTAAACAATCCCAGGTACAAGGTATATACACACATCCTCCTTCAAGTGGGGAGAAGGCTGGGTCAAAGAACAAATGTTTTACATTCCTTTCTCAGAGAATACGTGGTGTTTAAAGTCCACGGGACACTAACATCTTGCTTTGGAATTTGTACAAAAGTTTATAACCGAGATAAAAATAAGCCAGACCATAAACATCTACAAGAACCTTGCCTCGTTCTGTTCCTAAAAGCTTTTTGCATTGCTGGAAGTTCACGCGAGTAAAGCCTGAATTCCCAGCTTTCTTTATGGCACATATGTGACAGACACTTTACGGGAAAATCAACAACACATGAGGATAATGTTCGAAAGAGCATCGCTTAGGCGAGCGGGGCATGACTCAATGCATAAAGGGTTTACCAAAGCAAGTGTGAAGACCTGAGTTCCACCCCTAACATCCCGGCAAAAAACCAGAGGCAGCAATGTGCACCTGTAACCCCAGGGGCTTAAGAGGCAGAGACAGATGGATCTCTGGAGCAGACTGGCCAGCCACCCTAGAAGAATCTGTGCATCCTAGAGTCAGTGAGATGCACTAGCCCCAAAGATAAGACTGAGAAGACAACTGATAGGAATCTTTAGCCTCCATTGGCAGTCATATCTTCATATCATATATTCATATCTTCACACACAGAGACTCACTATTTACATATAACACACACACAAACACACCACACACACATATCATGACTTAAATGAAGAACGCACAGCCCCACTTCTGAAGAGTGAGTCAGGGAGATACTGACTTTTGTCCTCTATTTGGATTATTAGGACTCCTGCTGTTTTTACATAGTACCAATCCTAGCTTCCTATTTAACTTCTCTCCAATCATGTTAATTGTGACAGTCCAGTAAGAGCCTCAAAAACAAAAATCATACAGAGACTTCTACACACTGACAGTCTAGCTTGTCTCTAAACTCAAATTTAATACTAAAATACCAAGATTAGAAACTTGGATATTTCAAAAATAGTTGTTCCTTTACAACTTCCACTAATTGGCTATTTAAATATTTACAGGTTCCATTAATACACAGGGATTTAAAAAACAAAAACTTTGAATACACATATCCAACTACAGTTTCCATCCCAAGTAAAATGTTTGCATAGAAGTTTGGCCATGTTCTGTCTGTGGGCTCAGAGCCAACAATAACCTAGGAAGGTTAAATTTGAGTAATAAGCAAATCCTCATAGTACAAGTAACACTGTCCAAACAATCCGAAGCAGTTAATATTTATAACATAATCAACATGCTTTGCATATGAAATTTATTTTATGTCTGTAGCTTCCCAACTATTAATAGTCCTCTGATCCCTTCTTAGCTAAGAGGGGAACAGGGAGATTACTGGGAACAGGTCTCCCAAGCACCAGACCTTTAAGAAGGAAGAGCTTTAAATCTCCAAGCAAGGAAACAGGGAGGGAGGGGGCAAGGGGCTGTGGACACTAAGGTATCCCAAGACTTTACCGGGTTTAGCAGCCACTAGGAATGTCAAAGGGGACTTAAAATCATTAAAGAGCCTACTTGACACTTTTAGTATTAAAAATAATACCGCCTTTTAGGTCTACAAACACGTTCTATCATGATTACACCTTGGCAAAGAAAATATTCCCAAATTCCAACTTACCCTCCTGCGCTGTTCAGGTGAAACTCCTGCAATCAGCTGTCAGGGCAAGACTGAGAGAGCATCGCTCCCTGCTCTCGGATGTGTCTGGTGACCTTTGGTCCATTCACTGAGAGGGCGGGACTCTGCTTGAGTTTCGGTATTCCGCTAGGCTCAACAAAGTCTCTCCTTTGGACTCTCTCAGCCCTAGCTAAGACTTCCTCCTCTTTTTAATGAGGAAAGAGCTACCAGATGCGAAGGTAAAGCCCTTGCCGAGGGTGGGGAGACTAACAGAGTAGCAAATCACAATGGGAGGCATCAATGGAGAGCTTGGTCTGGGTGCTAGATGAGATGAATGTTGGCTGTGGTTACTATGAACACTTTGATGCTGAGGAGTCTAAGCAGAGCCTAAGGAACTGGGTGTCAATGAGTAACCAACAGGGCGGTATAGCAATATGGTGGTTGGATGAGCTAATGAAGAAGGTTTAGCACCAGAATCACGGAAAAATAAATGCAGGTGTAATAAAAATAAGTACAGGGCATCTGGAGGTTTGACTAATGGTCAAGAGAATACTTCCTGCTCTTGCGGAGGACCTGGATTCAATTCTCAGCACCCAAATCCCGAGGCTCACGGCCACCTTGTAACTCCAGCTCTAGGGGATCTGACGCCCTCTTCTGGGATCCTCGGGTACTACACTCACATGCAGGAACCCACGGTCACAAACACGTAACTAAAGATAAAATATTTTCTTTAAAGTAAGCACACGGCTTCTCTGAGGATGAAGGAAATCATCCGGTGTCAAGTGAGAGCTAGATCTAGTGGCCAAAGCGGTGCACAAAGAGCAAAAACGATCAGCTGTGGTCGTGTGGAGCCCAAGTGGGGCCATTTAAGGACTCACATGAGAGATGACATGTAAGAACATATAGGATTCAAGTCAGTGCCATGTCTTCTGAAGCAGACAGGTTCAGAAGGAAATACTAACTCAAGGGACCGAGATGATACAGGACTTCCGAGTTTCTTTCCAAACAACACAGATACTGGACATCATGGCCTGGTGCCCCACAGGGCGGGGAGATGCCTCAGTCGATAAAGTCCTTGCTGGACAAGCATGGGGACTTTAGTTTAGTCCCCCCAAAATCAACATTTGAAAAGCCCAGCAGGAGCTAGATAGATGTCTCAGTCATTAAGAGCTCACTGGCTACTTTTATAGATCACCCAATTATGATTCCCAGCAACAAGATGCTGGTTCATAACCATCTGTAATTGTAGTTTTAGTGACCCAATGCCCTCTTCTGGCCTCTGAGGGTACCAGGCATGCATGTGGTGCACAGACGTACATGCATTCAGGCAAAACACTTGTAGGCATAAAATAAACACATAAATAAATAAACCTGTTGTTGTTGTTGTTTTGAATGCCAGGTATGACAGTATGCACCTGTGAACCCCAGTGTGAGGCAATGAAACAGGTACATCCTAGGGAATCCAGGAGTCACCCCAGCCAAGTCAGCTAGATCCGGACCAGTGAGAGACTCTGCCTCAAAAAATACAGTGAATCTCAACCAAGGAACATAACCCTAGGCGACCTTTGGTTTCCACACACAGAGATGTACACAGATACTCCTACACATATACCTAAGCACAGAAAACAAAAATAATACATAAATGAATCAATAAATTTGGATGGCATGTGAGATACAAAGTTGGTGCTAACACAATCCATCGGACAAGAGCCATTTTGAGATGCTGTGTTCACAGCTAAACTGTGGTGGGAAGACAGAAGAAGAAAGCCTTCCCCTGTCTCAGTAATGTCTTACAGGTGCTTGTCTCTAAGAATACCGGGGGGTGGGGAAGGCAGAGAATCTGTGGTACACATGTTTTAAAGTAGAAATAGTATGTGATACAAAAATAAAAGCAAAAAGTAGTAAGTTAAGGCTCCCCGTGCTAAGAAATGGAGTCATGAGCAAATGAGTCAGTCCCAGGTCTGTCCCCAAAAGGCAAATGTGACACAATTTCAAAGTAATACATCATAAATGAGCAAGCATGCATAGGGAGAAAAACCAAACCGACACAGGGTCAAACAGCAGTCACTGGGGATGTGGATAAAACTTGTAAAGATAAATAGATGGGGCAAAATGAAGTACCATGCTTCAGGAATGCTCAGCGGACGAGTTAACACTCACCTGATTTTTTACAAAGAGTTTTTATTCCTTCTGCCTACTTTAATTTAATGTGCACGAGTGTTTCGCCGGCATAGATGACTGTGTGGGGTGTTAGATCCTTTGGAATTACACTAACAGGCAGCCACGAGCTGCCAGGTGGGTACTGGGTTCTCTGGAAGAGCTGCCAGTGCTCTTAACCTCTGAGCCATTCACTGCTCTGGCCTCACCTGATGTTTGTTTTTGTTGTTTTTAAATATGAAGATCTGACAAAAGAATAAATTACTAAATATAGAGAAGAAGAAAAATATAAAGAATAGAACATGGGCATGTATAAAGAAAACCAAAAGAGTAAGTCTTATTGGCAGAACAGGATTTGCCTGCATAAAGAACAGAACATTTTGCTGCACAGAACACCCAGTATTACCAGGTGTTATGTGACACAAAACTGCATTTCTGCAAACAGAACTTGGAACGCAGCTATGGAAGCCACAGTTGAGCTGGCTGATGACCTGCTCCACTCCACATTTTCCCTTCTACCAGCTCCCAGCTCCTGTCTGCTCCCTCTCTGCTGCCTCTTTCTCAGAAGCTGAGGCTCAGCCCAAGGCCAGAATTTTTCACTCTTCTTACAAATAGAAAAAGGAGGAGATGCAGACAAGCCTCTAAGGTTCCCAGTCAGGATAGACTCAGTCTCCCAAAGGCATTTGTTGCCTGCACACAGCCTGCAGCTAATAGCCTTGCTTGAAGCAGCCTCCCCCAACATCATGTCCTCTTTCCCTTCCCAGGGATGGCTTGTCAGCCATCAAAACAGGCTGTCATGTGGAATATGAAGAGATCGTCCCTTCTCCTGAATGAGGACAATGGCAGAGAACCATCTCTGCTCTGTAGAACCACAGGGCGTCAGATGTGGCCGCCACTCCATGGTATTTCAACCGTCCCCTCTACCCTGTAGTATTCCTTCCTTCAGTGCCACAGGCTTGATCCCAAGGGCCCTTCTGAATGAACATTCCACACATTCATATCCATTGCAAAAACCATCACCTCAAGAGTCATGACAGTGACGCAGAGGGAAACAGAAAGCACCAGCTTTGTCTCTTTGCTGAGAATGATGTTAAAAGTGAACACAATGAAAGGCGCACTCAGGATCAGTAGAACAGCAGCAAACATCCCAGCCCAATGTCTCGGAGCATCAATGTACTTAAGATCTGAAGGGCAAACCCAATCCCAATCCGACATTTTCATGAAACAGTCTCACAGGATCTTTCTCTTGTCAAAAAGAAATGGGACTGGGGGTTAAGTGGCTTAGTGGTTAAAGAGTGAACCCACATCCCAAGGATCCAAAACCTTCTTCTGGTCTTCATAGGAACCTACACACAAACGCACATACACAAAGACGCAGAAATATACACATTAAAAAATGATAAAAGTAATGATAATTACAAAAAATGTTTCCAACTACAAATGAGCAGATTCCCAATAATAACTCATGATCTATCCACTGCTGTTAACTTGACAAAATGCTGGTACTCTTGCACTTCTGAGTCAGCAGGAAGTACTCAGAGATGTGTCAGTAAAGGTGAATGTGAGTGGTTTATAGCTGTCATTGTCCTTACACTGGTAAAAACCACAGAGGCTGAGCCCATTGTAAGCTTGCCTTTGTGTGCTCAGACAGCTAATGCCACAGGCAGATCTAGGCACTGCTGACTTCCTTGCCTTTCTAGAACAAAACTCTTGAGCAGAAGTTATCCTGTGCCATATCATGTACTTGGAACAGCACGGGCTTGGTAACTGCTGGTTCTCTTCCTTCTAGAAAGTTCTATGACTACTGGTAACCAAGCCTACTTCCTCCTCTGCAATCGTATTGTGGAGGCACAGAAGACAAGCTACAGAACTGACAACAGAGACCCTCAGATCCCAAGTGACAGGAGGCCATCTACAGCTGATGGCAAGGCGGCCAATTCTGGGTAGATGACGTCACCACCTGCCCTTGCAGGCTTAAGTACATCCTCCCTTTCCATTCCTGGGATGTGGTTCTAGTTAGTCACATCTCTCACCACGTCTTCCCCTCACACCCTCCAAACACCTTGCCTTCTCACAACCAAGCTACAGGGCCTGTAAGGTGGCCCATTACAAAGTGCTTGCTGTCAAATCTGGCTACCCTACATTGACTCCCTAGAACTTATACAATAGAAAGAGAAAACTAACTTCTGAGAGATGACCCCTGATCTCCCCTTATAGGCTATGACAACACACAGACATGCACACACATCCACACATGTATAGGCACACAAGGAGTTCAAATTCTCTTCATATAATAAAATCCATTTTGATGGGAGTAAGAACATAAGGTACCAATATCAGAGAGAATAGGAGAAAGTCTCACCATAGAGCCCAACTTTTAATGTCACACAAACTCCCTAAACTCGCCTGAGCAGAATGACCAATCAGATGCCATTTGTCTCAAGATAAATAGATACCCAATACAACCTACAACTGGAGAGACTCATTTGTAATGGAATATGCTGCAGACATGAAAAGGGACAAACATGTACAGCATATAAATAGAAGAAGATCCAACGTGTTCACATAAAAAGAACAGACAAGACACAATGGATCTGGAACTAGGGTTTGGTCCTGGCATCTGGATTAAGGGAGATGGGTATGTTTATACAAATTAATATCCACACTCCATCAGCAATCCACACGCTGTTTCCAACAGTGGAATCATACTTGAATCTGTCTACAGAAGCATGAGACTGAGGAGTCGCAAAAACACTGAGGAAGTTAAACTGCAGAGTTACATGAGAATCACCAGTGAATTCAGTAGTGACTTCACTGTCACCTGGCCAGGTTTAGGAAGATATACCTGGAAATACCACATAAAGTTACTTAAGTATTTTAAAAGTGACTTTTGGTCCTGGAACCAGTGTACAACTCCAACAAGATAAGATCTCTGTCAAGGTTTGAATATGTTTGGCCTAGGAGGTGGCACTATTTGGGTGTGTGCCTCTTTGGTGTAGGTGTGTCACTGTGGGTGTGGGCTCTAAGACCCTCACACTAGCTGCCTGGAAGCCAGTTTTCTGCTAGCAGCCTTCAGATGAAGATGTAGAACTCTCAGCTTCTCCTGCACCAGCCTGGATGCTGTCATGTTTCCACCTTGATGATGATGAACTGAACCTCTGCTAGCCAGCCCCAATTAAATGTTGTTCTTTTAAGAGTTGCCTTGGTCATGGTGTCTGCTCACAGTAGTAAAACCCTAACTAAGACAATCTCACTGGGAAATTTTAACCAGAAACCCAGCAAGTAGGGAAAGTGGAGGAGAAAAACCATGCCTTGTCCCTCTCTGTATACCATGACTATGACAGGTCAGAACGTAGAGGCCTCAGCACCAAGCAGGGCAGCATTTACATCAGCCATCTGCCACTGTATGGGAATGGGGGTGCCTTCTCCAGCCCCCACTTCTCTCCTGAAACAGAAGACTGGCTGATAAAACTCATTGTGATCTAACGCTCTAGGAAATTTTCCAAATTCAAATTTAAGAAGAAAATCTACTCCATTAGATGTGAAAAACTGCAACAATTAGTGATTTTCTTTTCCATAATAAAAAGAAACCCTGTAATTTCCAAGGGGGGAAAAATGAAATAACCAAATAGTTTGAGAACCCATTGCTGATGAAGCAAAGGCAGTAATAGATGCTTCCAACTTCAGGTCATTAAAATCCTAAGGACTCTGAGTCCTCCATCATAGGCTGTGAAGGGCAGGCGCCTCATACAGGGTTACCAACCCTGGAGTATTTTTACCTCAACTCCTATCTGGGCCAAGAGGCATTACATTAGCTCCACATGAGCTTGTCTACAATCACATCCTATAGAGCACTCGGGCGAAGGTGGGAGAAGGAGGAAGAAGAGACAGCCCAGAAAAAAAAAAAAAAAAAGAAGCAGAATGCCCAAGTTTAACTTTAAACCACTGGAGCGCATCAAAATCTCATTTTGTCTATACACTCTTTTTAACAGGCTAATGTCATGTACACGGTCTTGAAAGACTGAACCGGGTAGTGCCACAATAGACAGATGAATAGTCTAGAGCAAACTTTGTCAACAGCTGCCGAGAGGGCGTGACTCAGGCTGCCATTATATCTGTGAAGCTAATGGTCCCTGAAGCTTGTGGATTACCAACAAGTAAAGGGTCAGCGAGGGCTTCAATCGGAAAGGCAAAGTCCTGAAAGCAGACAGGACACAGGCAGGTTGATAAGTGGATCCCACACCAGCGGATTTGCCCAGGCAGCAGAACAGAGTTGTATCCTTTGGCTGGAAGGTGACATGTTGAGTGTTTATGTATGTGTGTGGATGAGTTCATGTGTGTGCATGTTTGAGGCAGCCATGTGGGACAATGTCAGTTGTCCTTCTGAGGGCTCCTATGAGTTTTAAAAACGTAGGGTCTCTAAGTGAACCTGGAGCCCTCTGACTCAGCTCTTCAGCACTGTAACTGGCCAGGGAGCCCCAGGACCCTCTTTACTCCCAGACGTGTAGATTACCTGTCTTTATGTGGATGCTAAGGATTCAAGCTCAAGTTTAGGTGGTAATTCTCCTGTAGTCAGCATTCTAATAACATCACTCATTTATTTTGTGTGCCTGACAGAGCAGGGGTGTATGAAGAAAACATATTCAATAAGCTTTTATCATGGAATGGATTCATTATTATCAAAAGCCATGGACTTGGCTAAAACTGGCTCTCTGATTTAGTGCAATGTAATGTCACAATAATCATAAATGTAGGAACTGAAGCAGCCGTAAAGAACTCGGGTTCACAGGCAAAGACGGGTTCAAATCCCAAGTCTGTTGCTTCTGTCAGCTGCACTACCTCTCTAGGCTGCTTGGTGGTAACAACTGTATCTTCTGCAGAGACTGAGGGGAGTAAGGGTGGGAAGGGTGCACAGTGCCCAGCCACCTGCGCAATTAATGGTAGACTAACAAAGAGCACACACATCTCTAGTGCCCCACTCCTCAACCTGCGTGGGACTTAGGATCAAACAAGGCAATAGAAACCTGAAGTCCTCTTCACTCGAGAGTGACAGTGGGCACAGTGGTCTCACTATCTTCTTACCATGCAGGCAGACTACATTCTATGGTAAATATCTGCTGAACATGAACAAAGGCCCTGGAATCTAGGCTTAGTACTACAAACACACACACACACACACACACACACACACACAAACACACTTGCATGCAAGTGTGCACAGGCACATACATACACACAGACATAGTCACATGCACACACACAAACACACACACACACATGATGGGGATGGCAAGAGGGAGGAGGGAGGGAAGGAAGAAAAGGAGAGAGAGGGGGGGAGGGAGAGAGAGAGAGAGAGAGAGAGAGAGAGAGAGAGAGAGAGAGAGAGACCTACTGCTGAATCAGAAGCTTTCTAGAACTTTCCTCAGGCTGCTCACCCATCTCACTTTCCCTCCCTCCCTTTGCCCCAGCTCAGCCTCCTTGGGTGCATTACCAACTGTGCCTAGAACTCCAGCCTTTCATCCATGGTCACGCCTCACACTCTAAGCTCCTTCTGGCCTTGTCAGGCATGAGGCACAGGCTTAGTGTACAGATAGATCTAAAAGAAAAGAAAAAACAAAGCTGTGCTTTGAATGAACTCTCAAACAGGGTCATCTTTAGAAGATGATGTTTTACATGCTAACCTCTCTGCCTCTGGATTCCAACAGGTTTCCACATTAATTTCTACTAGAAACATAATTTAAGTCTTAAAGCAAACTCAAAATATCGCATCATTTCTACATCAGTGACTGCTGCCATCTTTGTTTTCTTTTTAAAGATTTATTTTGTTTTACAAAAATCAGTGTTTTGCCTACATGTATGTTTACCGTGTGTGTAATACCTGTAGGGACCTAAAGAGTGAGAAATAACTCTTGTGCTGGAGTTAAGATGGTTGTAAGCCTCCATGGGCAAGCTGGGCAACAAACCCACCTTCTGTAGAAGAGAAGTCGGTGCTCTTAACTACTAATCTGTCTCTGCAGCCATACTGTCTTTTATTTTTTTATCTTTGAGTATCCTAGTCTTCATTAACTTAACCTAAATGTTGTATAACTTAAAATCAAAATTTTGTTCATGAGTTAGTCAGTCCTCAGGCTTAAGAACCTTCAATAGTAGGTCTTACAGTCATTTTTAAAAGCCACCAAAACATTTACTCTCACTAATATTGACACTTGGTAGATGTAAGATTTAGAGTCTTAAAGATTAAATGAGGAAAACACAAGCTTTGTCAAAGTTGCCTATGCCTTTAAATAATATAGGCATTAATCTAAATCAGTGATAATTCTATTTTGAAATGTCGTTGCCCACTGTGAGTGGGGGTACTTATGAAATGGCCACTCTGTTGATTTTAAGGAATCTTTCTCTTCTGTTCCATACATGTGCATGCATGCCACCCACACAACTCTCTTGGCAACACTCTGCTTTGCAAGGTGATGTGTTCATAGAGAACACAGCATCTGAAAGAATGCAGATTGAGTTATTTTTAAAAACCTATCAATCTTCTAAGTTCTTGTCACCAGGGGCTTACAAATGGCATAAAAATAAATAGCTCTCCAGCCCACCTTCAGTCACTGTCACCCGTAACAGTGAAATACAACTCACCATCCAGAGATGACCACCCACAACCCAGTGTTCTCTCAGGAAACGGGCTTTTAAATTTTATTTTGTTTACCTTGAGGCAAATATTCTTCATTCCAGTAGGCAAGTACTGAACATAAGGTGGCAGATCTCTTGTGCTAAGTATTTAAGCCACCTTCCATTCACCTACAAAGCCTGTCTGAGCCAGAGGGTTCAAGGATACGAGGAGAACACAGCCACAGAATCAACTAAGCAAGACTCATAGGGGCTCCCAGAGACCGAGATGGCGGCCATTAGCCTGCACGGGTCTGGGCTAGATCTTCTGCGTATACATGATGGTTGTACAGCTGGGTGTGGGCCTCCTTTCAGTGGGAATGGTGCTGTCTCTGACTCTTATGCCTGCTCTGGGACCCTTTTCCTCCTACTGGGTTGCCTCATCCAGCCTTGATGTAAGAGTGTGTGCCTAGACTTACTACAACTCATTATGTAGAGCTCTGTTGCTATCCCTTGGAGGCCTGCTCTTTTTGGAAGGGAAACAGGAACAGTTGATTTGGGGGAGAAGGGTGAAGATGGTGTAATAAGAGAAGTAGAGGGAGCGAAGGGTACAGTCAGGATACATTATATGAGAAAGGAATAAATTTACAAAGTCGCAGAGGGCTAAAGAAAAGCTGGGCATGCAAGATACAAATCTTGGGATTGTACACAACACTTTCTATTATTTGTGAGTGCATCATACGTGAGTGCATGCATCTTGTGTGGGTGTGCTTATATGCAAGTGTGTGTATGTGTGTGCATGTGTGTGTTGTGTGCATGTATGTGTATGTATGTGTGCATGTGTATATGTATGTATGTATGTGCATGTGTGTGCATATGTGTGCATGTGTGCATGTGTGTATTTGTACATGTATAAGTATGTGTGTGTGCACGTGTACATGTGTATGTTTTGAGGGATTTCCATGCTGCCCAGCTCTTCACCAGTGAGCTACATTTCAATCCCCACATTTCGATTATCCTTAATTCTCATGTATTTAGCCTTACCAAACAGGACTGCAATGCGATCACCTTTGCTCATACACTGATTTGCACACTGTGAAGCCCTGGCTTTGTTCATCAGCTCTGCAAAGATCTCACAACAACAGCCTTGATTCAACACTTTCCAAGGACAGGAGATGGGCGAGCAAAAACACAGCTCTCTTAATTAAGGTGGATTAGCGTGTGTTTGTTATACAGGCATCTCAAACATTTGAGATTTTCCTATGAGTGGGATGTCTGCTTTAGCAGAAAGATGTGGGACCTGTCCTCCAGGCTAACCAAAAACAGAGATGAGGAGAGACACAGAAAAACATACGAGCGGCATGGGTACAGTGGACGCATAAACAGTAACCGAAACATCAGTGTGACCAATCATCTGTAAGGCGGGGCTAAAGAGGAGGTCCAGTGCCTATGCTTTCTTCTCTTCCAGGAGACCCAAGGTCAGCTCAGCACCCACACCCAGCAGCTCACAATCAGTCCTCCAAGGGCATGTGTACACATGTGAAATGCACACACACACAACATAAAGAAAATATCTTCAAATACAGAAAAGTGAAACAATTTCCTCTTAGCATTGTGACAAATGCCTGCAGTCACAGCACTTTGGAGAATAAGGCAGGAAGGTCCCCAGAAATGTGAGGTCACCCAAGGGACTACCTGCTAAGGCTCTGTCTCAAGAAGGAGGAGGAGAGGGAGGAGAAAGAAGAGGAAGAGCAAGAGAAGGAGACCGCAGAAGTGGCTTCAGCACAGCAGCTAATGAAAAGCTGGTAATACCACCTAAGTGGGCGAGCAAGCTAGCCTCAGGAAGTAAACTGCCTTCTCTTCTATAGTTAGGAAGGCTCAGTAAGGAGCTGGTCTCTGGTTATTTCTCAAAAGAAATTGAAGGACTATGAAGGAGAGAAGGCTTGGGGTGTCTTTCATAGGGATTACATTTTGAAGAACAAAGCCCAAGCAGAAAAGTTCATAAACAAGAACAGCAAAAAGAAGGACCGACAGTGATGAACTCAAATGTGGAGGAATCTGGGGTTCCCTGCTCTTCTGTGGGGAGAGCAGAGTCAGTCCCTGTGGTTATCAGGAAGAAAGCCTTAGAAACAGATCCCTGGATGAGGCAATACGAACTCAGCAGAGCTTAGACGTGTGCCTAAGATCCAGGGGAGAATCCTGAGTAAAGCCCCACAGTGCCAACACCAGCCAGATGGCTTACAAGACCGGTCAAGAAGCCAGGTGTGCTGGCACACACCCATAACCCCAGTACATGGGAGGCAGAGGTAGGAAAATCAAGAGTTCCTGGCCACCTTTGGCTACATCATGAATTTGAGAGAAAGCTGTGATGTATGAGAGCCTGTCTCAAAAAGCAAAAAGCAAAGCAAAACCAAAAAGTGTTAAACAGGGATGGGTTTCTGGCAAAACCTGGATTTCCCCAGATCTCGGCAAAGGTTGAAAAGACACAAACACACACAGCACAATGTTTTCTTGACAGACACACCCCAGGCATAGGAAGTTACCCTCAAAGCAGGAGGAAACCTAGAGGCAGGTTTTCAAGTGACAATATCACTTCCCGGCCTACCAGCTGTGATCAAATGTGATTGTGGTTTCTACCCTTTTGTAAATCTAGCTGGTCACTAGCTCTCCCCTGTCCCCTCTGCTTCCGGAGAAACAGTGCTTTGTGCCATCACTGCCTTGGGTGTGGATGAAGTCATGTGGTCATCCTAGATGCAGAAATGATTGTTGCATTCTGTGAGCGCTACGTACAAGAGAAGGTGATGGGTCAATGCTTTCTAATGCAATGTGGAGAACAGGGACACCACTCAATACTTTGTGTCACAATCGGGAGATGTGTCACATCCACAATTAGACTGATATGAATGCTGTCATATGTGACAAATTTACAGTAAGGCAATAATGGCCATAATTCAGCAAGTGACGTGTTTCCCGAGTTCAAAGTTCACTAGCTCCCTTAAATCACCATCACACCCAACTAACATTTTTCATGTGTTCAGTTCACTCTGAGTCACCCTTCAACAACCACGCCTGTACTTCTTGCCTTTCCCATGCTGCTGATAGCTGCTCGGTTCTCCCAGCATCGTTCTGAAGACAGATCTAGGATTCTCCACAGCTTAGCTTGTGTCATAGGCAGTGACCTGGTCAGTCATCTCTTACTTTGGGCATATGGAATGTGTGTACCTCCAAACATCAACAATACGTTTTATTTTCTCCAAGACCTCGACTCTCACATTCCTTGTTATTACATCATATTTTATCGCTGGTTTGAAGGTTGTTGATGTGAACTTTAAAACAACCGACTCACTGTTACAGCTTCTATACAGCAACACAAAAGTGTCAGTGTTGACTCATTAGAATAAAGGATGGGCAACTAAGTTTCCTGTCTCAAAGGCTATTGTCAGCTTTTATCTACTTCTCCCACAATGCTTCTACAAAGTCCAACAAGTTTGTAACAGCAGTAGGGAATAACCATTCTCTACCAGTCCTGAGGAGCCACAGAAGTGGCGAAGCTCCTGCTGGCTTCCACTGAAAGGAAATAATGGGGAAATTAAGGGCATTGATGTAGCTAATTCTACTAAATCACTGCTTTTGCCCTCTACCTCACTGCTCCTTAGTGATGGAAATTTAACTGTTGCCCAAAGAAGTGTGATCAAGTGGTAATAAGAAAACTCAGGTGACCTAAGCCAGGAGAATCACACCAACTACAAAAACTAGGCAGACAATTCATCGCCATGGTAACAAGCTGGGGGAAACAGACCCAGAAGCCAGTTCACGGACACCGTTTTGAAATCAGGGGATGACTTGGGTGTGTGTTTGTGTGTTGAATTCACACAGTGTCCTGCACCAAACTACTGACAACCCAGGTGATGAAGTTGAAGAAACCGTAGGAGCTGCCTTTAACAATCCCAGGTCCTGGTGGACTGAAAGATGATTCTTTACTAGAAAGACTCTTGGGGAGTATCATACAAACACAGTGATCCTTGGAAATGCCCTGCTGAGCAATACACTGACCCAGTACACTTGAAGGGTCTGAAGGTCCACACTACACCTCACATCAGGCAGGAGCCCTTCAAGGAGAACACACAACTTCTTACAGAACATAAAGCCCAAGGACACTGGTCCTGCTGCTTGTATTTCAATCTACTGAGTTTATTCTGAATGCAAAATAATGTTTTCTGTCTGAGATCCCAGGAGGCAATCCCCTGGGCTGCAGAGGGGATGTATGTAGAAATGCTACGCATATGGGATATTTTGAATATCAGGCTTTTGGAGGAAATTTTAAGTATATAAAAATGTGCAGAAAACATGCGATTAAGAGAATAAAACGGACAAGGCTCAGAATGGAAGAAAATATGCATGGATCTCATTTCCTTCTGAATTTCCTCCAAGGTGGGATACACCCCACTCATAAAAAATCCCCAGTTGGACTCTTCTGACCCTGGGAGAGGCTTTGTCAGAAATTGGTTTCAGGTATATTTACTTTGTGTGCACATAGGTAGGCACACAGGCAAGGCACAGACACGAAGGTCACATTACAACTTGCTGGCCCCTGGAGAGAGTTCACAGTCCTCTCTCGTTTCTGAGATATAACTTTGCTAGATACCAAGTTCCCCACCATTGGTTCAGGCTTGGTTTTCTGACGCTATCGGACCCCGTTCTTTAGAGCTTCTTAAAACACCAGGAACTATATTTTTGCTGTGTCCTTCTAAAACAAAGTCATCTCCTATCCCTCTGGCTGCTTTCAAAATCTTCTCCTTGTTTGGGGACTCCTATACATGAGGAATATGTGTGACCTGTGGGTGCTGAGGCATCTGCCCACACTTTGATGACTGTCATTAATTTTGGAAAATTCTTAACTGTTTCTACCTCAAATGTTTCGTTCGATTCCTTCTTTTCCTGGAGAAATTTCCATTATGCACAGGGTCTGCCCTCCCTGGCTGTCTCAGAGTTCTAGATATTCTTTGGCTCAACGCTTTTTTCATTCTTTGCTTCTCAATTTGGAAAGTTTCCATTTCCTTCTTCAAGTCCAAGGATTCTTTCTTCAGCGCTCCGCAGATATTTCTGGAAGCAGAAGAGTCAAAGGCGCAGGGTATTTCTGATACAGCAGGTTTTGTTACTTCTAACGCAGCTTTAATTATATCCTACAGATTTGGATCATTTTGGTACATCCTGCTTTCATTTCATTTGGTTTAGTGTATTTTTAGTGTGTGTGCTTGTGCATGTGTGTGTGTGTGTGTGTGTGTGTGTAGAAGGGGAGTGTATGCTCATGGGTGTGTCCATGTATGGAAAGACCAGAGATCAACAGCAGGTGTCTTATTTTTTGAGACAAGGTCTCTCTCTCATCTTCTGTACTATGCTGGCTGGCCAGGGCTCTCCAATGAGTCCTTGTCTCTACCTCCCCAATGCTGGGACTGTAGACATACACTATCACACTCAGTTTTTATTTGAATGCTGGGAGATCTAAACCCAGGGCCTTGTGTTCATGGTGTATATGAGCCACCTTACTGACTGAGCTACTTCCCCTGCCCCCACCCCAGTGCTTATTTATTTCTCGGGACTTTCTCCTCAGCCCAAGAATTATTTGGATGAGTGTTGCTTATTTCTAGCACTTTGGAGACTTGCCTGCCATCTTTGCCCTGTTGATTTATAGTAAGTCCCTTGCTATTCAGTGACGACATACCCTGTGATCCCAACCCTTGTGATGGATGGAGGTATTTATTTAAAGCTTCACTTCATATGACTAACTCCCCAGGTTTGTGTAGCCCCCACTCCCCTCTCATATAATTGTTTCCAAATTACTCCAGGGCCGGCAGCAGGGAGCACGCCTGTAATCCTAGCACATTCAAGACAATGGCGGGAGTAATTCTCGGGGTATGTTCAAGACCAACACAGTCTCCATAGTGAGTTTTAAGTCAGTCAGAGCTACAGAGTGAGATACTGTCTCAAGCCAGAGAGAGAGAGAGAGAGAGAGAGAGAGAGAGAGAGAGAGAGAGAGAGAGACAGAGAGACAGAGAGACTGACTCTGTACATTTCCAAAGGCCTAGAACTGAAGATGGTCAAGATCTCTCTTCCTCCCCCTACTCCCTCTTCCTCCCTCTCACCTCTCTCCAATCAATATCTTCCATCCCATCCTCTTCTCTTTTACAGGTCTGGCTTACATCTTACTTTTTTCCATTAAAATCCCAAGGGCTCTTCTAGTGCCCAAAGAGCACTTGCCAGGAATCAGGACCCCACCATGCACACATATTCTTTCAATACACTAAGTATCTATCTGTACTGAACTTTCACACTATAGTCTGAAGGGATTTGAATTCCTAGAATCCATACACCAGGCCCTACTCATCACTGAATCATTGTTCACTTAAGATAACTTTCCACTATCTGATTTTATCAAAACTACATAAAATAAAACATCTAGGCAAGTTTGGTTCCCAAAGTAAGAGCCAACCTATATAATAAAATGATCTGTTCATAACAAAATTTCTCTAGGGTTTCCAACTTCAGTTATTGAAATTTTCATTGATAATTATAACTATTTTTAATTAATATCTATGACTACACAGGTTCCAATATTCAACCATATATCCATTCTACAAGTGTACAGCTATGTTGATCTTAATTTTTTTTTCCAACTAAGGAAGTAATCTGCTTGGAATGCTTAGTCTTTGCCCAGAGGCACAGGGAGGCAGGATTCAAGTTCAGATCCTGAGGACTGTAAGATGTCTGCTGCCAGCCACCATGAGAAGATTTAACCAAACACCGATTTGCCTCTCAGCACTGGCTCTGTGCTGCGGATCACGGTACTATCCCAGCCTGCCTTCCAAGACAATTTAAAAAGTCAAACTTCAGCAAGATCCTGTGGCTCCAGATCACTGGACGGCAGCTTCAAAACCAATGCTCTGAGACAAATAACCCTGATTGTGTGTGTGTGAAACTATGAACTCTTCCAAATGGAACCTCCATTTCCTCTGGCGTGTTCTCTACCTTTGCTGCCTTGGTTGTGAAGGGAAATTACAGACCTTCTAATCAGACACGCTGCTGAGTGACACAGGTGTGGGCTAGCCTCTGCTCCTCATCAATACACACTTGTCATTGATTCTATTACAAACTCCCCTAATAATCACATTCCTAGGTTATGATCTGGCCTGCATCCATTTCTTCAGAGAACAGGTGACCCCCGCCCCACACACACATGACCAAAAACTGTGGAGACAAACTGTGGATTGTTCTTTATCTTCATATAAATAAGAAAATCTTTACCTACACAAGATTCTATTGCTTCTAAAATTAATTCATGAAGGCGATGTGTCCACACAGCAGTCAGCATGTTCTAGTTACTGATTTCAGACAGGAAGTCTGAACAGTACAGGTCAGAGGATTTTAAAAGCCTGTCATCACACGACAAGGAAATTAACCTTTTGGAGAAAATTAGAAGAAACATTCTAGGCATGTGTAACATGGATTTGTCTGGGGGAAGGGGGTTCTTAGGGGGGTGGTTTGATTGGTTGTTTTTTGCTAGTTTTACCAAACCCTGTAAACAGAACACATGTAAACTTAAAGATAAAATAATTAAGTATTTTTACAGAACCAAAAGTCAGTTTTCTACCATTAAAACTGTTGTTGTTGTTTTTTTTTTTTTTTTTTGCTGACTCCTGGCTTTTTACAGACTTAAGGGAACTTCATGCAAAAAGTACTGAAATATCTTCTGAATAGAATAGGGTAATTTTTTTTCTCTAGCATTCTTTCTAAAACAATTTCATTCTGTTTTAGGGCATTAATTCCAACCATACCAAGCAGTAAAGTATTACAAAGCCCTCCAGCCTGTACTCTCACACTCTGAAATACAAGTCAGAGATTAATTGTGTACATGTGTTTGTGGGTAGACAAAGCAAGCTGCATGATTAATCGCCGGAAGTCTGGATTCACTGTTGCTGTTGATGCTGGCGTATTTTTGGAGAGATGGTGCTTGGGGTGAGAACCAGAGACTCACGTGTTAAGCAAGCACTGAACCTCTCAGCTATAACCAGAGCCCACTGTGTCTACCCTAAAAACCTGACTTTGGGGTACAAATGCTTATCTGGTATATAAAAAAGAAACATAAACTGGAAAGTTAATTTTTTTCTTTTAAATTGGTAATGCATGCTATTTTTTTTTTTAAAGTTGAACTGAAAGACAGAAAACCTAAGGTCAAACTGTGTACCTGATATAATCCCAACATGATCCACAAACACGGCTCATGAGTGACCAATTAACTCTTTTCTCTGAAGAGGCAGTAAGGTCAGTCAGGTAGGATGACATGTGGCCAGGTCTGGACTTACTCATCTTAACAAATGAGAATAGTAAACTGTACCATGTACAGTCTCTCAAGATGACCTACTGTGCTAACCGGTCCTTTCCAACCACAGTCACATGGAGCAAACCCACTTGAACAGAACTCCATTTGAATTCCCCCCATGTAACCGTGGCAAGGATGGGTAGGAGGAGAAGACAGACAGCAAGACAGACAGCAGTAATGAACTTTACCTGACACTTAAACTCTGTCCTCTCTCTGCATATCTCCTTAAGTCCGAACAATTAAGAAACAAGGTCACATGACTCCGTCTTAACAGCTATGACTGCACAGGCTCACACAGGTACATACCAGAAGCTTTAAAAATATGTAATGAAGAAGACTATTTATAAGGACTTTATAAAGAAGCCACAAGGTCCCATCCCAAATCAATCCTCATTATCTAAAAGAAGGCAACTGCTGGATGACTTTACACATGTTACTTTAAAGTAACCAGTTTCTTTTGGGGTTGAAAGAACACAAAGCTAAACAGAGAATGGCACTCAAAAGAATATAGTTTGCAACAACAGAAAGAGGACTCACAAGTTAGCAAATGAGTCAGCTAAGCAATAAGTTACAGGGTCAATAGACACAGAATTAAAACCATGGAGCCTGCTCTGGTCTTAAGGATGCCATGCTAATCATTGTTGAAAGCCTGAACACTACTCCACAGTTGCTGAGGGGGGAACCAGGTAAACTGTGGAGACAACGTGACATTTTGTTCTAGACCCATAAATAGTCACACAACCCATTAGACAGAAGATGGTCAAACCAACTATCTACAAAGGAATGAGAAGCCTCAGAAAAACCTTATGATCATCAAACCAGTATTTGTGAAACTAACAAGAAAGAAATACAGTAATCCTGCTCACTAAATAGAATCTGGCACATTAAAAAGAAAAAAACAGTCTTCGGCATACCTTCCAAGAGAGTGAGGAAGCGCGTGGGAACGTGTGAAATCCTGAGCCACACAGGCAGAAGACTACATGTGCGTAGTGGGCTGAGGAACAGCAACAGAAGTAAAGGAAGGAAAAATATTGACGGTGATAAGAGACGCCTACTGTGTCTCACCGAGCCTTGTAGTAAAGCTTGCAGACATCCAGATGGATGGCTCAAACCAGAGAAGGGAAAAGGCAGAAGCTGCTTTTCCATATCAGGAGAATGAAAACCACTAAAAATAATATGAGTATGCCTTTAGCAGATCATTGTTCATAACCTATAAGTTGACAATTCCCTTACGTATTTCCTGGTAACAGAATTCTAAGAGTACCATGCATGTGTTCACCGCCGTGTAAGTGAGAACTCTTCTTTCCTCACACTGCTTCACACTTGCTCTTCCCCCTCTCCTCACACTGCTTCACACTTGCTCCCCCCCCCCCCACACACACACACTGCTTCCGAGTTGACTTCTCCTTTCATTCCATGCATTCACTCAGCTGCAGACATCACATGCTCCATCTTGCTTCTGGCCCAGCGGTGTCAGGCTAAAACAACAGTGAGGTTTCCCAGGCTGAAAAAGATTCTCTGCATCAACTTACTATCAACCGTTTCCCTGTGGAAATTCACAGTGTTAACTCCTTGACCTCTCAATTTTTCAGATGCAAAATATCAGTTTATTCCACAGTATGACCAAAGTAAGTGGGGAAATGACCATATCTGTTCCACGTTAAAAAGAGGCACAGAACAAAAACACCCAGACCCTAGGTGACAACAGAAAAAGGCTTCTGAGGCAGCCAGACAATGAGGAGCTCTGGACACCCAGCCTGCAGGTATCACCAGCATCCACATAATGGCATCCTTAGATAACTGAAATGGGGTGAAAATTACAAGCAGTCTAAAGACTAGCAGATGTCGCAGAAAAGGAAGGCATGGAGGAATGGCAGAATCAGGTGACAGGGTGATATAGCACAAAGAGAAGCCTTCCAGATACAACAGGACTGTTGTGTGCATGAACTCCTGCAAGCGTGGATACCTGTGTGAGACCTGTAGGAGATCAAGCTTGTCAACAGCCCAGCATGGAGTGGGGAGGAGCATCCAAGGCCCCACCCCAGATGAAGAGCTCTTGGTAGTTAATGACTACTGAAGGAGGAGCACTCACTTTGGGGATGTGGCATCTAATAGGCTGTGCCACACTGGTTGCCCTCGTTAAAATAAATAATAAAAGGAGAATGGTGAAATGAAAGGAAAAGAATATAATGAAAATAAACATGAAAGCTGAGGGAGACGTGTTAGGGAGGGCTAGGGAAGAGGAAGGAGTGGCTGTGATCAAGATACATTGTATGTGTGTATGTAACATTTTCAAAGATGCTAGAAACAAAAAGGGTCCATCAACAGCAAAATTTCCTTGAGGGTGGAAGTGGGTGGAGGGAGTGGGGCTCAGCAGCTCCAGGCTACTGGCAGGAAAGAGGTGTCACTTTCCTCAGTGATGTAACCAGTGACAACTGCTCACACTGCAGTACATATGCTCCACCCCATGCTCATGTAAGCAACGCCAATTAGACTCGGTGGGTCACACACAATAGATTCTAAAAAGGGGAGAAGGGCTTATGTGAGGAAGGAGTTCAGTGGGATAGGGAGAAGGAATGAGAGAGGGTAGTGGGTCATAGAAATAACTCATATTCGTGAATGAAGCATCAATGGTTTCAAAACACACACAGAAATCTCAGGTGGCTGGTAAGTTTCGAGGCAGGGTCTTATGTGTGTCCAACTTTCTACGCAGCCAAAGCTTGTAGATTATTACATTATTTTCTATCCCTATTAGCTTCCAAATGAAGAGAGTCAGACTATGATTTGATGGTTGAGCTTTAGCACAATTACCGGGCAAATCACCCCTAGTCTAATGTGCTATCGCCAGACTGGCTACTTCCCTGTGATACCCGAATATTGCTGTTTGTGTTTCTGCTGGGCTGTTGCTGCTCTGCCAGCATCAGGGTCCATTTCCCTCAGGCAGCTGCTCCTGGTCCATCATTTCTAATGGAGACCTTCTGTTCTCTCCATCATCTTTTTTTCATGATTCCCAACCTGTGGCCGTCAGTCCACTAAACCAAACTCCGCCTTTTCTATCCTCCCCACCACAACTAAGTGGCAGTAGCCATTTAATTTTAACTAGTAGTTTTAAATTGGGGAGTAAGGATTGTATCACTCGGTGTACATAAGGACCTGTGCATAGCAGGGGATGAGCAACCAGCTCCTAAAGGCCAGAGTTCAAATCCTCCAGCCTCCACATTCCTGCTGTCTGGATAACTAACAGGTATGTACCACCACACCTAGTTTATGTCATGCCAGGGAAGAAATCCAGGGCTTGGTGCATGCTAAGGAAGCACTCCACCAATCATTCTGCAAGAAGACTCACCTCAGAGATGAAGATAGTCTCCGATCCTTGGGCTGCTCCTCCAGAGCAGTGAGTTCTGTATCACATACAGGCGGCCTGTGTATAAAAATACGACAGTGGTGAAATACTCACTTTGAAAGGAAGTATCCGAGCAGTAACTGCTGTGTCTCATATAAATGCTTTTGGTGCTTCTTCTTTTTTTAACCTAAATTCAAAATAAAGGTCATGGCAAAGGGCAAGACACAAAGAGTGAGGTACCAGGCCAAGCTTATCACTCAGGAATTCATTCTTGATTTACTCCTGAGAGGACCTGAGAGTTTCTGCGAAAACTAATTAAGGTGAGAAGGGAAAGCTTGTCTAACAATAAATGCAACAGATGCTTCATTTGGCATATTTTTAATATTTTCTAGAGAGGCCTGTTTCTATATTGCCCGTGTACAACTGCTCAGGGGTGTTCAACCCAAGGCCTTTAGAGAAACATAGCAATCAGGTTATTTAAATTATAGAGCATTACTTTAAAATTTCATGTCATTAAAATGACTGAGGTATCTGTATGTTTGTATTATAAAACATAATTTAAGGGACTGGAAAAATAGCTTAGCTGATAAAAAGGAAAAAAAAAAAAAAAAAAAAAAAAAAACATGCCATATAAGCATGAAGAACTGAGTTCAGACCCGAACATCCATGTAAGAGCTGGGCACATGCTTGTGGCCCAGGGAGATGGGGATAGAGAGAACGAACGTTTGCTGGGACTTGCAGGCCAGCCCATCTCCCTGACTCAGGGAGCTACTACTGATCCAGGATCTCCGTGTCAATAAACAAAACGGAAGGTTCAAGGAAGACACTACACACACTTATCTGCCATACACACGTATCCAAAGGTATTTACCATCTTCAAATTCTCACATTTCAAAACCATGCTCTCATTTGTGTAGCTAGATATCTAGACAATCTGCCTGCTTGTGAATCTAAAAACTGTATTACTAGACTGAATGAGAAATGAAATGTTACTATAACTAGTGAGAATATTAGTCACTTAGGCCCAATAACTAAAATCAGTAATACATTATAAACATATCTTAAGGTTTCCCTCAAATAGCTCACAGATCAGTGAGGAATACTGTCTAAAACGGACAGAAATGTTCACTTTCCGTGGTAATATAACAGTATCAGCAAGAGGACGTATGAGAGCTGGCTTCTCAAGGGCATTAGCAGCTACGGATACTCAGCATCTACACATTTCAACTCAAGGGTTGCAAAACAATCCCACTGAGCAGGCTGGAGCATAAGAAACAAGCCTCA
Organism: Micromys minutus; assembly: GCF_963924665.1. Lineage (NCBI taxonomy): Eukaryota > Metazoa > Chordata > Mammalia > Rodentia > Muridae > Micromys > Micromys minutus. The sequence continues at coordinate 10,865,014 of NC_137972.1, read as the reverse complement.
GAGGCTCTGTCTACTCTGCAAAGCAACTGACAGGAAACATGCGCTGTGTGGGTCCAACCATGACAACAGCCCTGGGCAGGCGGCTCTTTAAATACCCTGATGTGACAGGAGACAAAATGAGGGATGCAGACATTAAGTCACTTGTCTAAAGGGGCAATGGTCACTGCAGAACCAGGGTCTGTCTGCAAACACATGCTCCCAGGTCCAGGGCTGACTAAGTAGGTGACAGGGTCACTGCATTTTCAGAAACTGCATTCCCCAAAACACAAGTTGACTTATGAGCTATTACTAACATGATTTCATGTTCCTTCAAAGCCAATGCTTTTCGATTGTTTTATCATTTATTGATACATATGTATAGAGAATTTCACTCTGTAACTATGTAGTCTATGAGTGCGTCTCATGAATACATCAACATTTCCAAAACGGCTCCTACCATTAGAAACTTAGAAGTGGGCATGTATTCAGTTTTCCTTTTCATAAGCTACACATTATTAAAACACACAAGCGTAAAGCCTCATATGAAAGTATTCCAGGTAAAAAGGAGAAAACTTGGTGATTATTATATCAAAATTTGTAATGGCCCGAAGCCTGAGTATTTAGACAAAATAGCAGAAAGCATCTAACAGAGGAAAAACCTCATGAAATGTTTCAGTGTTTCTTATGGGTAAAGAGGCATCTACTGTACGGTTCAATGCAAGAAATGGAAGAAAAGCAGCAACGTGGAGAGACAGAAAGAGATGAACAGAAGCAAAGAAGAAGAACAAAAACCCAAATTTGGTTTCAATCCTGGATCTTTCTACCACTTCCCCACACTGGCACACAAATTTACACAAGACAGAGGGACATGTTGCATTTCTCAGAGGCAGACTGGAACCACTTGCTGATAGGAAACTCCACAGGGCAAATGAAGCTGCCTTAGTAAGCAGAACATGGGCATAACGGGGTGGAGGGAACGCAGTCAGACATTAAAATTCCTACCAAAGAGCTTTATCGGGACTTTGACTAGAAGTCAATGCCAAAAAGGCCTCTGTGAGACTACTAACATGTTGGACGCTAACTGAATACCAAGTGACATTTGGGTAATGGCAACAAAGTTATAGTCAAATCTTTTAGAAGCATTAATGCATGGGGAATAACAGACACTGTATTTAATTTAATGTATCTAAGGATTGAAATTTGATTGACTTTGTAAGGGAGGATATAAATAAATGCATAGCTGAGCAGATGCAAGTGGCTGATTCCAGCACTTGGAGGGTGAGAGGTCCAACCTGGGCTACATGGTGAGACCTTGACAAAAACACAAACAATACAACAATCTGAAGCGGGACAGGAACACAGTATGATGGGTCAAGAATTAGCAACCACTAAACTATGACTACACTGGATTTATTATATTATTCTACCACTTATTTTGTGTGTGTGTGTGTGTGTGCGTGCATGCACGCACATGGGTGCATGTGAATTAATCAATGATATGCTTTAAATAAACAAGAAGATATTATGGCAAAAACTAGCACCTTGTATATTACAAAGGAAGCAATAAAAAAATACCAATTTAAAATGTAACTACCTGATTCCAGAAAGACCTGTTTGTTTTCACTAAATGGCAACAGTAACCAACGCCTCAGATAGAAGGCATTTCTCACAATAGTTCACTTAACATGTTACATTTCTTTTGCTACTAACTTCTAATGTCTTTATTGGTAATAACAGTACACCAAAATAGCAATTTCTCTGCAAGGTAATGATTGTTTGAAACTGTCGGAACACTGCCAGGCTCTAGGGTGTTGGTTCTGTTAGCAGTTGCTTTTTAAGGATTTATTTTTACTGTTTCTCTAGATGTATGCATGTGTATCTGTATGGGAGTATATGCACATGTGAGTGCAGGTGCCCACGGGGGCCAGAAGAGGGCGCTAGAACTCACAGATGGTTGTGAGTTCCACAATTTGTGTGCTGGGAACCAAACTCGAATCTTCTGCAAATGTAGCAAGTGCTCCTGATCACCAAACCGCCCCCACCCCCACTCTTGTGGATGTCATTTATTTCCAAAGCTTTTATTCACCTTTTATTGGCATGGGATGCACTACTGAAGGCCACAGGATAAATGGCTTACATTCTTTAAGACTGTGTGATGGATTTGTAGGTTAAATTATTACAAATTCTCAGGTGACGAAGTGGAATTACACATAAACTGTTTAAAAAAAAAACCAAAGAGTTTGAAGTCCAATTTTGGTTTTATTCCTTAGGAGCTTTGTATCATCTTAAGCAAGTTCTAGATCCTTCTTCACCTGCAAGTGAGGACAGAAGACCTTTCCTCCCTCCAGCGTGGCAAGGCAGCATTCAGTTTTGTAAGTCAGCATTCAGGGATGAGCAATCGAATTCTCACCATCTGGTGTGTGGTCGTGCTTAAGTATAGATCATTATATGTATGAAACACCTCACATATTTTAATATTTTATATAAGTACATTATTCTGAGTGCCTAGTGTTAAATATTTAATAGCAAATTTTCTAATTGTCAGCACCTAGTTATTTTTCTAATATTTAACATTATTCTTATGCGAGCTAACTATAGACTCACTTCTAAAACGCCGAGAGCAATGCCTTGGTTGTAAATGAACATCAAGAAACACATCTGAAGTCCTTTTGCATACTGCAGCCTAGAGTAGACTTTTCTGTAACCGACAAGATTTTGTCTGTAATTTGTACTGATCTATATTGTAGTCTATTCATAAATGCCACTAGAAAAATTTAAAGACAGACTTCTTTGATGGCTGATTTAGCTGTTATGTTCACCTAACTGGGAGAAGGGAACTTCACCTGAGGAATTGTCTAAGTAAAATGAGCCTGCAGGGGTGTCTTTGGGGGCATTTCCTTTACTGCTAATTTTGGGGGGTAGCAAGCCCACTCTTGTAGTCCTGAGCAGTATAAGAAAGTTATCCGAGCAGAAAAAAAGGGGGATAAAGGAGGAGAAAATAGGGAAGAACAAGAGAGAAGACATGAAAGAGAACTGGTCACCAGGCAGATTTCCTCCACGGTTCCTGCCTCCATGATTCCTGCCTCCAGGGTTCCTGCCTCTCTGCTCCTGCTTGTGTTCCTGTCCTGCCTTTCTTTAATGATGGACTATAACCAGACAGCTAAGCCAAATAAAGAGCAACAGAAAAGCAAGCTAGGATGGCTTCTTCCAATTTTGGAGCACTAAAGGCACCTAGATTAAAACATATCCAAATAGTTCTTTGTACTTAGTGATCAGCCTCCTATTGCAAGAAATTCCTCACCTTCAGAAATAAATTATCAGCCAAAACCAGCTTTCTCTGAGCCCATGTGACATGACTCCTGGGGGCATTTCTATCATGTGGTAGCAACATTTGTTTGCAGATCTGTCTCATAGTCAGATACACATGCCAATAAGAGAGAGAAACACACAGACATGTTTTCTTGTGATGGGAGTTCCTGCAGAATGCCTTGTAGCAGAAGATGCTTAATAAATGCTTGGGGAATTTACCCATGAGTACATTCATCCCAGGGCTTGTGGGTCAAACCTCCTATGGGTTGGATATGGTCTGACTGTATCTTCCAAATGCTCACAGACAGGAAGTTTGGTGGTTCACCTTTAAGAGTTTAGTGGATTAGGTCAGTGAGGAAGAGGTAGATTGCTGCCCTCAGAAGAGATTAATGCTGGTCTAAGAAGGGAGCTGGCTCTTCTCACGAAGTGAGCAAGTGTGACGGTTAACTCTCTCTGCCTCCCTGTTCTGTTATAGGATCGCTGTCACAAGTGCTCCCATCATTGTAACAGCATTTGTCATAAGTCCCTCACTGGGGGCTAAATCAGAGGGCTGTCCCACCTCGATCTTTCAGCCTCTAAAAGCATGACCTAAGCAAGCTTCTTTATTCAGAAGGTGTCTCACCTCAGGGACTTTACTATAGCATTAGAAAAAGTCATAATACAAAAATCACAAGGTGGTGCATAATTAAATATTCCATGTGGAAATCAACCAACCTGGGGCTAGAATCTCAGGAGATCCTCACCTAGGTTTCACCTCTGTCCCCACCCCTAGTCCACAGAGGCCTCACTTTCTGCAGCTAATTCCCACCCAGAAGAGACTGTGCCTCTGAAGTCAAGTTTTGCTAGTCCTAGAGCCTGTAATACACAGTACTTGCTTCTCCTTTTTAAGAATATCTTCAGTTTATCCACATGTGCATACAACGTACTACTGTGACCACCTTCACTCCCAGCTGCTCCCCCAACTCCTCTTAGGTCCACAGTACCTCCTCCCAATGTCAGGCATTATTTTTAAATAGCCTACCAAATCCACAAGATGCTGCACTTGAGCAGCAGGAGCCCTTAAAGAAAACAGACTCCCCTCCCCAGATAAGTCATCAACTGTCATTAGCTCCTCAGTTGGGGTGGAGGCTCATGAGCCCCTCCTATCCTACTATATAATGCTGCCTGGCTTTACTATGTGTGGGTCTTATTTGGGGCGTTATAGTTGAACTGCTAACTCTTTGTAGCACTTTATACACTGGGTATGACATCACACCCATGATACTTTTGAATCATGTCATCTTCTTAGTCACCCAGTCACCCGGGAGTATACAGTACTCTCTTGCTGCAGTGAGGAGCTGAGGTCTCAGGAGGTCATAAAACCTGTTTAAAGTCCCAACATCATTGAACAGGATTTGAATGACCATAGAGCTCCCAGTCTGCATCTCTGAGTCTCCTGAACAGAATATTATTCATTTTAGGCATCAGCTTCACTGTATTAAGAGATATCTAGTTGGCTACAGAGTACCGTTTCTGAGCATGCCAGTGAGTATGATTCTGGAGGTCAATATGCTGAGTGGGGTCCATTTTCCCTGACGGTGGCCAGTCACCCTCCAATCAACTGGAGGTGTAAATGGAACACTGAGGTAGCAGAACAGTCACTTCCTACTCTCTCTTCCAGATCCAGAAATTATTTTTTTGCATGCCTTTGCATGTGTCTTGCCTTTGCATGTCAGAGCTCTATGTTCTCTGGCATTTAGACTGGTCTTCCCTACCAGGCTCTCAAGAGTTGGTCCTTAGTCTGAGAATTACATCAACGGCTTCCCTAATACTGAGGCTTTTGGACCTGGACTGTCATAGCTACTGTCCTTGGTTCCCTGATATGAAGAGAGCCACGGTGAGCTGTCCAGGCCTCCAGTCTTGTGAGACAAATCCCTTCTCATTTGCCTCTATCTCTGTAGCTCCAGTGGCCTCGTCTCTCTGGAGACCCTGACTAATACAGCAGTACGCCAGTAAACAAAGCTTGTCACAAAAGCCTCTAACGGTCCCTTGAGGTCACTTTAAGTGTTTTTAATGAGCTTTTAAAAGGCAGCTTTAGTGTCCTTGTGGGAGCTGTCAGTCTTCCTTCTCCATTCTTTGACACACAGAGAGCACTAGGCAGCACATGTTACTCTCAGGTGGCAGCGAAGATGGGTATGGAAATCACCCTCAGAGGAAGAAACCCTAATCCAGAGACTAGAAAAACTTAAATTAGTGGATATAGCACCTCACTGAATAAAGGTCTAGTATTGATTAAAATCTATGTAATTCTTAAAGCTGTAGATCATGGGGCTGGAGAAATGGTTCCGAGGTTAAGAGCATCTGCTGTTCTTCTAGAGGACCTGAGTTGGGGGTCACAACTCCATGTGAGGTGTCTTACAGCAGCCTGTAACTCCATGGTCAGACACTCTCTTCTGCCTTGTGCAGATAACTGCAGTCATGTGTGCCCACCTCCACAGAGATGCATAATTACAAATAAAAACATTAATCCTGAAAAACAACTGTAGGTCACAGGCAAGGACCCACTGTAGATTAACTAAATAGAAAGTGCTGAGGTACAAAGCCATCCCAGGACATAGATGCCTACGAGAACTCTGCCTAACGTCGGGTGAGGCAGCATACACTCAGGAGTGAACCCAGTCTTTCCCGGGTTCTATCTCACCGCTGCCACTTACTGCCTGACTTTAGGAAGCCCACTTGTGCACACTCTGAGCCTCCGTCCTCGGGTACATAAAATAGAGGGCTCATCCCACAGACAGGAAGATGCAGAGAAGTATGGTAATATGTCACAGCGTGTACAACCAACTGGAACTTATCCTTATCCTAGAGAAGCAGGAAAGGTTTTAAGAATATATTCAGAGGCCTCCCCCCTTGTTCAAAAGGAACTCCAGGCGAGAAAGTTAACAGTGGAGAGCGGCTCTCAAACTCAGAGCCAGCAGGGGAGCTGGACTCTCTTCCACAGGTGACCTCTCCCAGGGAAGAACAGCTGGGAAATGTGCCCTGCATCAATGTGACCTGCTCAGGCAGGCACCAGCCCAGCCCGCACTCAGGAACGTGGGGTCCTGCTCTGAGAAAAGCAGGGGCTTCATCTCATTTGCCTGACACTTTTAATAACTACCTTTGAATCTGCATCCTGTGAGTGACGTAAGGGAACAGAGATCAAAGCATCTGCTCACATGCAGCCCCCACCTCTGGACTCCTTCGTATCGGGGTCTGTGCCTGGGGAGCACGGAAGAGAGTTGGGCTGATGAAAGCGCGGTCCTTTCGTTTGTCGCACTGGTTACCTTTCCTGGTGCTCTAACAAAAGCGGCTTAAGAAAGACTGGTTTATTTTGGCTCACGGCTCTGGAATGTTGTCAGTCGCGGTAAGGGAAGACTCGGTTGATGAAGTGACCATGTTGCACATGATACCAGGAGTCGGATGGATGCCAGCACTCAACCGCCTCTCTCATAGCTAGTTCCCTTTGTATTGTCACGACTCCAATCCACAGTACAGTACCACATGCATCCTAAGCATGAGTCTTCCATCCTATGGAATTAACTATATGGGACACCCTCAAGGACATACCTGGGTAGCCTAGGTGACTCTTGAAATAAAATATCACAGTGGGTATCTCAGGGAGGTCCTCTGACACACCTAATTCAGATCCCCAGGAAACTCTGATGATGCGGTTTGAAGGTTGGCCACCAGCAAGTTCAGCTGTCAGTCTAAAATTGAGAATGCCTTCCCTACCATGGGCAACAGCCCTGCTAATTCTGTAGACTGCTCCATCCTTTCTTCTATGGCAACAACAGGAGATTGGTGTTTACTGAGCATTTATCGACTTTCAAAGCAAAGGTCATGGGAGATTGTGAGCTGCTCTAGACAGAGATCCATCAAACAACTCCCATTACATGATGGCACGGGGAAAATCAACACGAAGACTTGGTGGCTGAGGAAGTAGAAGGAATCACCTACACAGAGCTGGTCACTCACAGAAACAACGCTTGTAAAACAGAAAGACCTGGTTCCTTCCTGTTTCTCCCTATGAAATAACCTTGACACCTCTAATTCTTCCTCATTTTACCAGCTCTCAACATAACTATCTGAAGGTAGACATCAGCAGCAGCACAGTTCATGAAACCGGCCAGTGGAGTGCAGGCTAGTACTTGAGTACTTGCTGAGGGAGGGGATGTCCAGTAAGTAAAATACCTGCTGCCCAAGCATGAGGAACTGAGTTTAGATCTCCAGCAACCACAAGAATCTAGTCCAGATCCTTAGCCCTGGGGAAGCAGAGACGGGGGAACTCCAGCACGCTCTGGCCAGCCCGTCTAATAGAAAAAAAAAGGCCAGCTGCAGGTTCAGAGAGAGGCCCGGTCTAACAAAGAACTAAGGTGGGTGTACCGAAGGAAGTCACACAATGCTGACCCCTGGCTTCCATGCATTTAAGAATGAGCTACACATGCACACACACACACACACACACACACACGGGGGGGGGAGGTTGTTCATGGACTAAATTAACAACTGAGCCATTCACTCTTTTAAACCATACACACAGAAGAAAATGCTACCTGCCTCAAAGAACTGACTTTAAAACGCCTAACTGCTCACCATAGGCTGTTAATCATTCAACATGCCCCAGTCCTTGTCTGAGAACAGCCTATAAAAGGGAAGCTTGCCGTGCAAATGTGCAAACACTCCCGATCACACACAGCCATAAAAGACATCAGGATTGACCCTCTCACTCCAATGTGGAACCTCAAGCCTGCAAATCCCCATCTTCATCCCAAAAGGCAGATACTGAGTTACACAGACAACAGAGAGTCAAACAGCACACACTCTCTGTAGACACTGTGGGCCACTCAGAGCTTGTACTTTGTGACGAGGTACCTCCAGATAAAATCCTTTAATAACCCCCAAACAAGGCTGCTTAGCAGTCACTGCTAACAAAATCCGGGGCTCCAGTCATTCGGAATCAACGCCTTTCCACTCAACCGTAACATTGCAACAGTGTTATTATTCCTAAAGTTTTCACTGAGCGCTCAAAGGGCTCAGGCTCTCCAGCTTTGAAGAACATCAACTGCCTTTGGACTCAATTTCAACTGCTAGGTGTGGCGCCGTCTACCTGCGATCCCGCGCAGGGAGGCTGAAGCTGGAACTGCTGTGAGTCTGGGTTACATAGGGAGTTCAAGGCCAGCCTTGGATACATGAGAATAAAAAAATAAAAGGATGTATACCACCTCTGGGGAAACAGTGGGGGGATGGAAAGGGGGAGGAGATCGAAGGAGGAAATAGGAGGAAGAAGCAGTGGAA